>NC_142867.1:20428500-20771500 GCF_051225735.1 Oryctolagus cuniculus | reverse complement strand
CAGGAGCAGAGCAGGGAACTGAACCCAGGCCTGTCGAGTGCTTCGGTGGATACACTGGTGGCGTCAGTTACACAAGGACTGGGTCCAGGTCTGCGTGGAACGAGCAGTGACATCACAGAGAGGCTCCCCTTAGATTGATTCCCTCCAAGCCTGGCTTTGTCCCCTCCCCCCCACACACACAGGACCAGCAGGCACGTCTGGGGGTCAGGCCGTCTGCATAAACACCCACTAAGTGCGGGACAGTCCCACGGCGGGGTGCACTATCTCTGTGACAGGCACAGGAGACCCACAGGGCAGATCCAGGGCGCCCATTCGTGGGGTCTCTGGGGCAGACGCTGTGGCGTGGAAGGATGGGCAGGACCACAGTGTCTCAGTGCTCCCGCGTGGGCAGTGGAAGTCACCCTGGGTCAGTCTGCCTGCGACACGGACGCCGCCTTTCCTCCCTCGGGGCCCCAGGGTTCACGAGAGTGCTGCTGCCTTCTTGGGGACCCCTGACGCTTTCTCCTTCATCTTCGTGCTGTGGCCAGAGCTGCTAAGACACGGGGTCCCCACCCTGGGGTGGTTTAATTGCCCCCAAACCAAAGGCACGCCCCTGTTGAGCCAGCCTACGGTGACAGGTGCAGTTCTGAGCTGCGATTGGAAATACGGAAAATAACTGTAGGATGTTGCTTTAGTCTCGGGGAACCCAGCTTGAGACCCTCCAAATACGAGCCCTGATCAGAAACTCACAGGATGGCTCGGGGTTCTTCTTAGCGCCCCCTCCTTTGCCAGAGCTTCTCCGTGTCCCCCTTCTCCTTTAAAGTAAATTAGAGAATTAGGTAGGGATGACTTAGCTTCTAGAAGGCTCTGAGGGGAGGAGGGGCGCTAAAGCCAGATCCAGGCAGAGATTGGATGTCCTGTGTGTCTGTCACGATAGTCTAGCCAATGTGCTCTGGAGATGTGTCCCCACATTCAGAAGCCCCCGCCCTTTCAGGGGGTGGAGCTAGTGACGGTTTTTCTGTTCACTTCAGCCTGGCGGGTGGGCGGTGCCCCGTGAGGCTGTCTCCCCTGGACAGTGGGACATAGAGTAGACAAATGGCGGCCTGAAGCCCGGTCTGCACTTTGCAGGACAAACATCCAGGGAAAAACCATGATTGGGATGGGGCCGCAGAGTCGGAGAGGCATGGGTCCTAATTCTGGGCGGGCACTTCGGTGCTGTGTGACATTGGGCCAGCGACCCCACCTCTCCGAGCCTCAGTTCCCGACCCGGAAGAGTGGAATGGCGTTCCCTGCTTCCTGGAGCTTGGAGGGGCTCAGGGAAATCGTGCATTCGGGGGCCGCCGGTGCCCGCTGCTGCGGTCCTTAGCCGCCTCGTGCCACGCTCTGCCCTCGGTGTCTTCCACGCCTTATGAGGAAGCAGGTCACACGCAATCCAGGAGCCTGGCCTCCCAGGCAAGCCTGGCAGGGCTGGAAGTCCACTTCGTTACCCCTCACCCACCCTGCCCTCAAGCCGGACCCCGGATCCCCCACCCTCTGGCCCGCACCTGCTTTCCTACCTTCCCCATCCTTGAGGTGGCCGCAGGCTGTTCCCGGGAGACACGTCTCCTTTCAGGGCAGAGCCCAGCCCGTGAAATGCAACCTGCAGCGGCTGCAGAGCCGCAATAAACACCGGAGCCCCTTTATGAGCTGCCGTCTTTATTATTCCTTAATTGCTAAACAGCCAGAGCCAGCAAAAGCAGGATGTCCCCCTGGAGAGAAGCTTTGCCGAGGTGGGCAGCAGGGAGGGACAACTGGGCCGGGCAGCCCACACATCCTGGCCTCTCAGGGCCTGGGCTGCTCTGCCCTCCCCGCGGCGCCTCCGGTCCAAGTCAGAAATGGACAGGCCACTACATTTCCGCTCGTTTACAGATGCTGAGATCAGAGAGGGCTCGTGCTTGCCTGAGGTCCCACAGCAGTGACTCACAAAGCAGGAGGCCCCACCTGGGCCATTCCTCTCCCCTCCCCTTCCCACCCAATTGAAATAAAGTCCTTAGGGCCTTGCTTCCAGTTCACACCACGCTTTCCTCTTTGCACGGCCGTGCGTTCATCACTGGGCGACTTGCTGCCTCAGTTTCCCCTTTGGGTGAAACAAGAGTGTCGTCCCAGGTGGGCTCCAAGTGGTCCCCCATCTCCTGGCTTCGATGCCGGGTGGCCCTGCCCGTGTGCCACCTGCTGAGCTGTTTTTTCTACATCGCAGGAAGCAGATACAGAGAGCCAGGTGCCACGGGGCCGGTACCCAGAGCAAACGGCGGGTGTGCCTGTCACACCCTCCCCAGGGCCGCAGTGCCTGAGTGGTGTCACGGGCACTGGCCAGCCAAGGTCGGCTGATGGACTGACACCAGGCTCATCGGCAGAAGCTGCACGAGGAGAGAAGGAGGCCCCGGCCCTGCTGCCAGGCGCCTCTCCTGGGAATCTGGGAGCGTTGGCTTTGCCTGCTGGAGAGGGCACTGGGTTAGGGTCTCAGGCAGAGAAGGCTGAGTGCCCGCCTCGCGCCAGGCACCCCACACAAGCTTTGGTGCTACCGCCTACAAGTGGTGTGGCCTTGGGCAAATTCCTTAGCCCCTCTGCTATTTCATCCACTTCACCGGCCTGAGGTCGGGATTGGCCGTTGAATATCGCCCCATCGCTTGCTGCGGGAATTAGATGTGATGATATCTGCAAAGCCCTTGGCACCCTGCCTCTTCCCCAAACAGTGGCTGCTATCACTGTGTTTTTAAAGATTTATTTATTTATGTATTTGGAAGGTAGAGCAACAAAGAGCAAGGGAGAGAAAGAGAGAGAGATCACCCATCTGCTGGTTCACTCCCCAAATGCCTGAAATAGTCAGGGCTGGGCCGGGCTGAAGCCAGGAGCCAGGAACTCCATCCTGGTCTCCCTCGTGGGTGGCAGGGGCCCAAGGATGCTTTCTAAGGCATTTCAGCAGGGAGCCGGATCAGAAGCAGAGCAGCCGGGACTCAAACCAGTGTTCCAGTATGGGGTTTTGGTGTTGCAAGTGCAGCTTAACCCATGGTGCCACATCTAGCCATATTTTTTTAATAAATTATTTTATTTCTTTGAAAGACAGAGTTACTTGGCCGGTGCCGCGGCTCACTAGGCTAATCCTCTGCCTGCAGCACTGGCAACCCAGGTTCTAGTCCTGGTCGGGGCACCGGACTCTGTCCCGATTGCTCCTCTTTCAGTCCAGCTCTCTGCTGTGGCCCGGGAGTGCAGTGGAGGATGGCCCAAGTCCTTGAGCCCTGCACCCACATGGGAGACCAGGAGAAGCACCTGGCTCCTGGCTTCGGATCAGCGTGGTGTGCCAGCTGCAGCATGCCAGTCACAGCGGCCATTGTGGGTGAACCAATGGAGAAGGAAGACCTTTCTCTCTGTCTCTCTCTCTCTCACTGTCTACTCTGCCTGTAAAAAGAAAGAAAGAGAGAGAGAGAGAAAGAAGAAAAGAAAGAGTTACAGAGAGAGAGAGAGAGAGAGAGAGAGAGAAGTCTTCCATTCCGTTGGTTCATTCCCCAGATGGCCACAACAGCTGGAGCTACACCAATCCGAAGCCAGGAGCCAGGAGCTTCTTCCAGGTCTCCCACACATGTGCAGGGGCCCAAGCACTTGGGCCATCTTCCACTGCTTTTCCAGACCATAGCAGAGAGCTGGATCAGAAGTGGAACAGCCAGAACTCAAACCGGTGTCCATATGGGCCGCGGGCACTGCAGGCAGTGGCTTTAACCCACTGCGCCACAGCGCCAGCCCCTATTGGTTTTATTTTAAGGACTAGTTGTACACAGGTATGGGGTACAGGGTGATGTTTAATGTTCCTAATACTATAATACTGCTCAGGATATTAAAAGAGTACTTGTGATGGCATTAGTAATAAACCTCACACACTCAGCCACCTGCCTCTGTGGCGGGTTGGAACTGAGTCCAGCCACGTCCCAGGGGAGAACCTAGGCGCTGCACAAGGCAACCAGGCAGCATCTCCCCACATCCACCCACGCCCAACACACTCTCAGAATGCTTTGCACCAAGTCCTGCCGTAAAGGCTCATGCCACCTGCAGGGAGCACCCGAGGAGGAACCCAGGATGGACTTGGGGTCTGCGCCACCCCCACCCCAACTCCCATGGGACACAGGTGTGTCATGGTCCTTCTGTCGCATGGACCTCTAATCCTGGCCCCCAGTCTCTCCCCAGAGCAGCGATAAAGAAGATGTGGGAATACTGAGTGTCGATTACAAACAAAACGAGGGAGCCGACACAGCTGGGCCAGGCACGCCGAGGCTTGCCCAGTTACAGCTGGCTGGACAGCACGGTGTTCCATGCCTTGCCCCTACGGGCATCCGTCTAGGGAGGGACACGGAGGGCTCCGGCTGGAGCCTAAGACGCAGGGCTTGGAGCCCTGGGAGGGGCCTGTGTCCACTTTCCTGGCTGCTCCCTCCTCGCTGGCACCCAGGGCTGCCCTCCCGTCCTGTGGCTGGAGGGTGTGTGCTTGCACAGAGCACAGGACCTGGGTTCCGATCCAGGCTTGGGGACCTCAGCAAGCCCCCAAGGCTCTGAGCCTGTGTTTTTGCTTATCCCGATGGAAGACTCACGCCTGCGCTAACCACTGATCACGTGAGGCTCTGGCTTTAATCTCCATTTTCAAGTTGGGGGTGGGGGTTAAGACCCAGAGAGGTGGAGTAATTTGCCCAGGGTCACACAGCACATGAGTGGTAGAGCTGGGGCTTGGACCACAGCAGGCTGACTCCAGCCTGCTCCCTGCTGCCAACCCCAGCCGGATTCTCTGCCTCCCTCCTCCTCCTCCTCCAGCTGCCAGGGCAGGGCTGGCCTTGGGGTCCCTCTGGGGAGGGCGTGGGGTTTTATTCCTGGGCGGGGGCCCCAGTGTGGGGGCACTGAGGCGGCTTTGTATTTCCTAGGCCGATCACCATGGAGGGCGACTGTCTGAACTGCATGAAATACCTGATGTTTGTGTTTAACTTCTTCATATTTGTAAGTCTTCCTGGGTTTCCCCGGGCCCCTGCTGGGCTGAGGTAGGGGGTGGGTGGGAGGCGGAGCTTTCAGGAGAGGGGTGGAGCCACAGCCCCGCAGCGCTCACCCGTGTCATCACCGGAGAGTTTTACACGGAGTCTGGCTTAGGCAGGGGTGGGGGTGGGGATGCGGGGGTAGCAGTCCTGAGTGAGCTTAGGTCCTGGTGCTTGGGAGCTGACCCCCGGTAGGGAGGAGGAGAGAAGGGGATGGGGGCCATCAGAGGGCACCGAGAGGGGACCCCAACCTTCTCCCCATCAGAGCTGCAGGAGCTGGGCGGGGAGGCCACTGACTTGATCAGGAGGCTGTGCAGGCTTGGCCAAGGCCATTGCACCAGCAGCGTGACGTGGCGCACGCTTAGCTTCTCAGAACCCCTGTCTCCTCTCCCAGTGGCTGACCTCAGCAGGCTCTCTGAAGATGGCGCAAGGGAGGGTCACCACGTGCCTGGCAGGTGGGGGCCAGCAGAGCTGAGCCCCTCTCCAGCGTGGGAGGGGTCAGCGGCTGTGAGCGCTCAGGGGGTCCAGAACATTCTGGAAGGTTCTGCTCAGGCATGGCGGCCTGTCCTAGGGACAGAAGCGCGTTCCCGGCTTAGTGCAACTGAGACCTGTGCTATCCGGCGCACTGAGCCTCCCCAGGGCCAGGCCTAGGGGAGAGAGGTCCCCCTCTAGCCAAGACTCTCTCTGCGCCCATCCACTGGTCCACTCCCCCAAATGCCCACAGACAGCTGGGGCTGGACCAGGCTGGCGTCCATCCGGGTCTCCCATGTGGCTGGCAGGGACCCAAGTGCTTAGCCATCCCTGCAGCCTCCTAGGGTGTGCATCCGCAGGAAACTGGGATCAGAGCAGAGCTGGGGCGGGACCCACGGGTGCGCCTGTGGGACGCAGACATTCTGAGTGGAGTCTTAACAGCTGTGCCAAGCGCCTGCCCCGGAAGTAGACAACCCAGTCCCTCCCGCAGGTTCTCCCCCAGCCTCACCACCCTGAAGAGCCAGGAGCCCTGCAGACTTGAACTCCATGCCCAAGGCCTGCACTTGCCACGTGGGGGGGACCCAGGCAAGCCCACCCCGCCTCCAGCCCCAGCAGCCCTGGGCCAGCTTCCTGTGTGCCCGAGCCCCCAGACCTCTCCCAGCAATGAGGAAGAGTAGGTTTTATTAGGGCGGGGGGAAGGAGAAAGATTTTGCAGGGCCAGGGGAGAGGGGTAACGACAGCCTTGGCCAGTCATTGGCTGCTCTTGTCGTCTGCCCTTCTCGCCCCACCCCTGCCCCAAGTCGCCCAAGGCTCAGACCCCCTGGGGGCGGAACTTTGGCTCCTGCACAACAGAACCACTTCCCATCCTTGTCTGTGCCCATGAAACCTAGAATGGGGCTGGACTGAAATCCACTACAGACATCCCTGTGCCTTCTGTGCGTTCGTCCTTTGCAAAGTGCCAGCCAGACTCTTCCTTTAAAACACGAGGCCGCTAAGGCTCAGAGAGGTTAAGCCACTTAGCTAAGATCCCACAGCTGAGAAGGAGCCCAGCCTCTTCTGTGGATTAAGCCACCTGTTCCTGGGGCTCCCTGGTCCCTTGCTGTGTGACCTCCAGCCAGCTGGGAGCCCTCTCTGGGCCTCAGTGTGCAATTGGAGGCCCTGGTGATCCTGAGATGCTCTCCTGCAGCCAAAGCAGGGCGTGGCTCACATATTGCACTTGGAGGGTACGGGTGGCGTCTAAGATCCGGGTACCGCTGCTGGGACATTGACTGACATTGCAAAAGGAGTGTCTGACTCTCCTGTGTGTGCTCTTTCTCCTTTCTTCCCCCACGGCTGGCCTGGGAGCAGCTGGGCGGGGCCTGCCTGCTGGGCGTCGGCATCTGGGTCATGGTGGACCCCACGGGCTTCCGGGAGATCGTGGCCGCCACCCCGCTGCTCGTCACGGGCGCCTACATCCTCCTGGCCATGGGGGGCCTGCTCTTCCTGCTCGGCTTCCTGGGCTGCTGTGGGGCCGTGCGCGAGAACAAGTGTCTGCTTCTGTTCGTGAGTACCCATCCCCCACAGACACACACACACACACACACACACACACACACGCCTGCGGGTGGGAGGCTGGGGCTGCTGACCCGCGGGCCTCTCCTGGCTCGCATGCAGAAATTGACCAGCTTGTCCCAAACTTGGGGCTGTGGGCAGCAGTAGGGCCCCCTGAAGCCAGCATGGGCAGCCCAGAGCCCCCATGGGAAGTCCACGGCACAGGGCACGGGAGCTGAGGTCCTGCGGCAGCAGCAGCTCCTCCCGCGTCCCAGTGCACCTGACTTCCTCCCGCAAGTCAAGCTGGGGGCACAGCATGGGTCCGCCCACCAGAGATTTGCCCGGAGGTGGGAGCCACTGTCGCTGCCCTCCAGGAGCAGGAAGCTCCGACCTCGGCCTCGTGCCTTCGGGGGCCCCAGCTTCCAGAGCCTGCAGACTGGCCTTGGCCTCCAGGTGTGACAGCCCGGCTTCTGAGCCGTTGACCTTGGCCCTGATGCTTGCCCTCCGAAATGATCATCCCTCCCTGCTTCACGACGGAACTCGGGCTGCTACTGGATGAAGCGCCAGCTCTCAGCTATCCAGTTCCAAAACAGAGAGGAGTGCACGGGTGGCTGGGCGAGGCGGGCAGGCAGCCGAGACCATGGGGAGCAGTTAGCAGTGGCGGCCGGCTTATGTCTAAGCATGCACCTGCCCGTGGCCTGGCTCTGTGGCTCCAGGCTAGTTTCTTGACCTCTCTGAGCCTGTCGGCGAGGGGCCCGGCCAGCTCAGCTGCAGTTTAGGGACACATGAGACAAACCCTGGCTGTTCTGGTTCCCTGGACTCCCATGCACTCTGGTGCTTTGGGCCTTTGCTTGTTTTCTTGGCCTGGAGGGGTGGCACGGCTCCTCCCTGAAGGGCTCAGGGGGGGCTCTCCAGGTTCTGGTCCTGCTCTAGCCTTGCTACAGAGAAGGATGTGTGTGGCTGGGTCCCACTCCTCAGGGCGGGAGTTGTGGGGGGAGCGGTGCGGAGTGTGCAGTGTGGGGGAACCCCAGGCTGGTGAGCGGGACATCTTGCCAGGTGGTGTGGACAAGCAGGGAAGCAGAGATGTGATGTGGCCTAGATGAGAGCACACGGCACGGGCCCCGCTCCTGTCCCAGCTGCACATCCGGAGAGGGAGTGAAATCAGCTGTGAGATGAGTGGCCTCTCTACATCAACAAGGCAAACTTTTCATCTGGAGACAAAGGGAAGGCGTGAGCGCCCCCTGGTGGAAGCTTCTCTATCAAGGTCGGCTCAGGCACAGAAGCATCTTGGCTAGGGAGCAGGACTTCAGCAA
Organism: Oryctolagus cuniculus; assembly: GCF_051225735.1. Taxonomy (NCBI): domain Eukaryota; kingdom Metazoa; phylum Chordata; class Mammalia; order Lagomorpha; family Leporidae; genus Oryctolagus; species Oryctolagus cuniculus. Next base: position 20,763,165 of record NC_142867.1, on the reverse strand, counting down.
GGAACTGGGATATGAGTCCCAGGACACACAGCAAACGGCCCTTTCCCCCTCCTCACCTCGGCCCCTGGGGGCTCATTCATTGTTAATGAGCTCAGCGCTGAAGCTGAGACAGGAAGCCAGGCTGGCGCTGTTGGCAGGGAGCAGGCAGGGGCCTGGGCTGCAGCGAGAGACCGCTCCAGCTAAGTGGCTGGCTGTGAGGCCGCCAGCTGGCTGAGGACGGCGTCCCTCCCAGTGCACATGCAGGAGGCCGCCAGACCCAGGCCCAGCACCGGCACTGCCCTCGCGGGAGAGGTGGGACCTGGCTACGGGCCGGGCCTTTCCATCTCCCCCCACTCCTCCCTTTGTCCCTCTTCTGGGTGGCTGCCTTCTGTTCCGTCTCTGCGGCCTCCCTGTCTCCCCACCACCACCCCGGATCTCGCGGGATCCACTCCCGCCCCGTTCCTTGCCTCTGCCCATCGCTCCTTCCCCTCCCCTCTCTGAGACCCAGCACAGGCTGGCCTGAGGTCCCAGTGCGGGTCAGAAGCAGGGGACACTGGGATCCTGGTCTCCTGTCTCCCAGACAGAGGGGCTCCCAGATGGAGAGGCTCTGAGCCCCAGACTGACCAAAATCCGCCTAAAATCACGTGGAGAATGTTCTGTTGTGGTGTGCGTGTGCACGCTGGTGTGTACGCATGTGTGTGCTGCATCACATGTGCACCCTGTGTGGATGCACGCATGTCTGTGCTGGGGGTATGCATATGACTGTGGATGTGTGGTGTGTGTGTGTTCTATGTGAGTTGGTTGCATATGTGCTGTGTGTGTGTCCATGCTCATGGGGTGGGGAGCACGCGTCTCTGGGGAAGGCACACAGCTTCTAGAAGGCTTCCAAAAAGATGCAAGACTTAGAACGTGAGACAACCTGAACCCATCAGGAGAAGGGTGTGGGGCGGGTCCCCTGGTGAGCTCTGGGTTCTTCTAGAAGCCAGTGACTGCCCCTTCCACTGGCCGGGAGGGCACGCAGGTGCATTGAGCGGGCCTGAGAGAGGGAGACAAAAGGAGGGAGTGTGTCATTAGCCATCATCTGCTCCAAGGCTGCAAACCCCTGGGCCCTGGGCCAGTTGGGGCCAGGGACAGTCAGGGCCAGGGACAGTCAGGGGCTGGGACAGCCAGGGCTGGGGACAGTTGGGGCCAGGGATAGTCGACCTAATGACCAAACCCCCTGCTGATCAGCGTATGTAAACACACGTTTCCAAACTTGGCCCCGTGGCTGGGTTCCACAGCACTCGTGGGCGGTGTGGCAGGATCAGCCTGTGTGTGAGTTTCCATGGCACCTTTTTCCTGTTGGCTTCTCTTTGAGTATTTCAAGGGTGTTTTGCCTCCAATTTATTTAGATGTCCGAATTTTTAAAATATAACAAAGATATGCTAAATTGGAAAGGAAGATGGCCAAAATTTAGAACTGAATGCAGTTTGCAAATGTTTATTGATTTATTTCCATCTACTTGAAAGGCAGAATGATAGAGAGCATCTTCCATCTGCTAACTCACGCCCCAAATGCTTGCCACAGCCAGAGCTGGGCCAGGCCAAAGCCGGAAGCCCAGAACGTCCGCCAGGTCTGCCGTGTGAGTGGCAGGGGCCAGGCACACGGGCTGTCTTCCGCCGCATCCCAGGATGCATGAGCAGGGACCTGGACCGGAAGCCGAGGAAGTGAGGCCCCGAACCAGCGCCCACTGTGCCGTGACACCGCCCTGAGATGCGTGCCTCCAGAGGACACGAGGGAACTGGGGTGGGCACGAAGTGTGTCTGCTTGGGAGCCCGGGAAGCAGCCACTGCTGGAGGCGTGTGCACCAGAAAAGCCTAGAAACGCCCATGAGTGGGCCAAACCACGGCGTCTGCCCCTCTGCCGAGTGGCCAGCCCAGGCGCTGTGAAGTGGGTGGCCGGGGTGGGGGACAAGGTGGTGGAGGTGGCGTTGTCACCTCTGTAGGCAGCATGCATGCTTGCTCACCGGATGTCCCCTCGCACACACCTCTCAGTCGCTGTGCCCCGGGAGCCCCTGCCCACGTGGCTGCCTCCTCCAGGGAGGCGGTGATGTAGGGTGCTCATTCATTCATCTCATCCCGATGCCCCCTGGCTCCGTGCAGCTGGCCACTGGTGTGTGTGTGCGTGTGTGTACGAGTGCACGCAGCAGCACCACCTACAGGACCTGGCCTGGAGCAGGTGCTCCAAGAATAGCCCCGGGACGGAGGGCCAGAGAGAAGGCGGCACTCAGAGGGGAGGGAAGAGCCTGGCTTTGGGGTACCTGCTCCCTAACTCCTCGGAATCGCTGCTGGCCTCTAGCCTGCATTTCTGGGGCTTCCAGGAGAACATGCTATCAAGAGGCTATCCTGACTCACGGAGCCCGTGTCTCAGTCCCTGGTGTGTGCCCACCAGCGGTGCCAGCTCCTTGGGGTGCCAGTCCCCATCAGGGAAAGATGCCAAGAGCCCTGCCCCACCAGGCTGCTGGAAGGGTCCCCAGGTCTGGATCAGCAGGGCTCCGCGGTGGTGGAGGCTGCTGGTTCTGCCAAGGACGCGCTCGCTGGCATCTGTCTTGGGATACACGGAGCTCCCTCTCCACTGGCCGCAGCTGTGTGAACCACCTGCGCCCGCCGGCTTTAGGCGGAGCTCTGCACCCAGTCACCCTGGATCTCACCCCACCCATGGAGGGGTACCGCCCACGTCCATGCCACGGCCAGCTCGGGTGCACCCCCCACGGAGGGAGATCACTGCCAAGGTTCCGGCAGTGGCCGCAGCGTGGGGGTGTGGGGCAGATAGTGTAGGTCTTCCGGAGCCGGAGCTGGATGAGCATCCATCACTGGCCAAGGGGCTGCACCCACCAAGGGTTTGGCCTTGGCCTTGGCCGTCTCTGCCAGGCCCAGGAGATGCTTCATGTCCATCTCCAAGACAGACATGGTTCTGATCCGTCCTGAGCCTCTCTCCCCAAAAGCAGACCAAGGGATTTGAAGAACCCTGGGGAACCCATGGGGGCGTGGCCGGGGCTCCCCAGGGAGGGGGGAAGTGACAGAGCCCCATCTGGTCGGGACAGACTCCTCCAGGCGATGGCAGCGGTGCTCAGGGGTGGGTGTGAGGAAGTGGCTCCGAGTGGCTGCTCCTGAGCCGGCAGCACCTCTCCCTGTGCACCTGCAGGAGGTCCTTCCCATCCCTCCACTCCGCCCCGGCAGCAGGGCCAGGGCAGCTGGCGAACCGGAGGTCGGTGCCTGCAGGGGCACCCAGGAGCTCACAACAGGAAGTAATCAGGACAGCACAGCCACTTCGTCTTCCTCCTGCGAGGTTCTCTCGGCGGGCTGTTGGCTCACCGTGCATTCATTCCTCTGACGGCCAGGGGGCTTGGGGAGTGCTGCATGCTGGGTCTTGGTCCCTGTGTCTGGCTGGGGGGAAGTGCCTCTGTGACGTGGGGGACCCCAGAGGTCCTAGGGGAGTCGGGGAAGGCTTCTCGCAGCAGAGACCTGGGCTTCACCTGGCCTAGAAAACCGAGGCATGGATGGGCGAGGTGGGGAGGGGCCTTCCTGGCAGAAGTGGGGGTCTTGGTGTGCGAGGCTCCATGGTTAACTTGGGGGACAACCAGAAGTGCGGAGAAGACAGCAGGACACCAAGCTCCCGGCTCTCCGGTCCGCACCGGCACTGTGTCTGCTCCTCAGTCTCTCTCCTTCATCTCTGCTGAGGACAAACAGGAACTCCCCACTTCCCACCAGGGCTGGTGGGCTGGGGACCCCCTAGAACTCAGGGTCCCCACATCTCGGGCTCACCAGCCATCTCCCTCTGGGGCTGCCTGGTCCAGTGGTTCAGACCGTGCACTGCACAAAGTTGTCTTTCTAAGGGGGTTCCTTTGCATGGAAGCTATGTCATTTGTTTACTTTCTCCATGTCCTGATGGCAACCTTGTGGCCTCCAAGGATGGGTCATTGGTGTGACTTTTATGAAAAACACCTAAGTGGTGGCTGCGGGGTGTCTTAGTCTTACAAAGCTGGGGCCATCAACAGTGGGACAGAGGGAGGAGCGATACCCAGCCGCCAGCCTCAGGAACCCGCCTCCCTCTCTTCGCAGTTCTTTCTGTTCATCCTCATCATCTTCCTGGCGGAGCTCTCAGCAGCCATCCTGGCCTTCATCTTCAGGGAAAATGTAGGTACCAGGTCCCGGGCCCCAGGCCCTGCTCTCTGCTGCCACCCCGTGGCCTTTCTGAGAAACCCCGCCCCTCCTACAGCATCTCAGGGCTGGCAGCCTCCCTCACGCAGCGCTTCCAGCCCAAATCCTGACCCACAGCGCAGCCAGCAAGATCCCCAGGGAGCCCCTTTCTGCAAGGGCTATTCCAGAAGGTTCCAGAGACAGGAGGCCCTTGCGATCTGCCCTGCGTCTGAGAGTGCAGCCCCACACCTTGCCCAGAGGGAGCTGTGCCCGAACCCTAGGACGCGTGCAGGTGCCCCATCCCGCAGCCCCCCATCCCCATGCCAGAGGCCCCAACCCCTCCGAGTTAACTCCCTCCCCGGAGTGGACAGGAGCCCAGCCCCACAGTCAAAGCCTGGAGCAGAACAGGGGACAGAGGGGCAGAGGAGCAGCAGGCACAGCTGGCCTTGGGGCAGAGGGGCACGGCGGCGGCTGTGGGCAGAGAAGGGTGCCCCGGGCAGCGGGGCAAAGGGTGGCCAGACCTTGGGAGAATGCTTTGAGAGAGGCAGCGTCTTACCAAGATGTCTGGGAACCATGGCTGTACAAAGGCCAGGCTGGGACTGGGTGGAAGCGCCTGCCTGGCTGTGTCCGAGGAACAAGTCAGGATGGAAGGGACCAGGTGGGGGCAAGCCCCCCACCCTGGAGAAGCCCCCACACCCTCCCGCTGAGAAGAGCTGCAGGGTACAGAGAGGATACCGGGGAGCCCTGGCCTCGGATCTCCCCAAGGGGGCGCTCCCCCTCCCCAGCCCCAGCAGACAGATGACTGGCACACAGGCTGGGGCTGCACCAAGCTGCCGCATCTCAGCCGCCTGCCCTCTGCCACCAGCTCACCCGGGAGTTCTTCACCAAGGAGCTCACCAAGCACTACCAGGGCAACAATGACACGGACGTCTTCTCCGCCACCTGGAACTCGGTCATGATCACGGTGAGTGACCGCTCAGAGCTGCAATGCCTGTGGCAGCACACTCTAGCCACCTGCTCCGGCCCGGGCCAGACATCAACAATCGATCAGAGCACTCCTCCACCCAGCCCAGGCCTGGTCTTAGAAATCAGTACTCACACGGCCTCCCAGGCAGCCCTGCGGGTGGATTGCAATTTGAACTTGGGGTGCATCCTGTTTGGTTGCCCTCACTAGGGTTTTCAAGTGATGGTAACCTAGCAACTGTTCACTGAGCAGGTACTAAGTACCCCCACCACCTCTGCTTCAGAGAAGCTGAGCGACTTCCCCAGGGTCACACAGGAAGGGCAGATGGAGCCGGCTTCCACCAGTGGTCTTCCGACCCCACTCCTTTGGAGGGGCTGGTCGTGCCCCACCCCCTACACCTGCGTCTTCTCTCTGCTCTCCTCCTAGTTTGGTTGCTGTGGGGTCAACGGCCCCGAGGACTTCAAGGTTGCATCTGTTTTTCGACTCCTGGCCCTGGACAGTGAAGAGGTGCCAGAGGCCTGCTGCCGGAGAGAGCCCCAGGCGCGGGCCGGGGTCCTGCTGAGCAGGGAGGAGTGCCTTCTGGGAAGGAGCCCGTTTCTCAACAAGCAGGTGCCAGGCCGGGGCCGGGGTGGCCAGGGCTGGGGCGGGGAGGGGCACCCCTGCACTCCCGTGGAGGTGTCGTGGGGATCTGGGGCTCCTGCACCTTGGTGGGAGCAGACAGAGGCTCCGTCCTTGCCCTGAGACCCAACTCCAGAGGAGAAGGCGGGGTGGCAGGTGGCCCAGGGCTGCAGGGGGCACTGGGCAGGGTTATGGTTCGGTGAGATTCTGCAGCACAGGTTGAGGGGAGCCCCCGACGTACCCAGTGGGGGCCCCTCCTCAGCCATGCACTGCGTTTTGAAGGAGCTCACATATGCATCCCACTCATGCCAAGGGACAAGGTCTCTCTGACCTGAGCCTCCAAGGTCGCGGATGCTTCCAGACTCCCTGCCTCTCATACCCCAAGGACTTCTCCTCCTTGGAGAGACCCCCCCCCTTCCTGCGTGTGTGGCCTCTGGGAAACAGGCCCCGACAGTGTCCCCTGTGCGCCTGCGCGAGATGCAGAGAGCCCTTGTACTTGCGCCTCTTCACTGACCAGTCCTCCCACCCACACCCTCCACCCCGGCCGAACCTACAGCTGTAGGAGGGGTACAGGGGAGACCAGGCTGGGTGGAAGGGGAGGGAGGAAGGGAGGGGTGGACTGAGTTGTGCCCTGGGCCCTTCACTTGGTCAGGCTCTCCAGGGGGAGGCCAGTAGGGGCAGGGCCGGCCCTGGTCCCGAGGGGCAGGCCGGGCCTCACCCAGTCTCTAGGAGAGGCCGCGGTAGGCCTTCATTATTGCCTGCAGTGCCGCCTTGGCCCAGGCACCCGCCCTGAACCTGATTGCCCGTGCTGCAGCAGAGACAGTGCCTGGCCTGCGGACCCCACTCACGCCCTTGGCCTTGGGAAGAGGCTGTGGGTCACTCCCTACAACCACCAGGCACGGGCTGCCCCTCCCTGGCTCCCTTGCAGCCGTGTCTGTCCCCAACTTCTTACCAATTGGGAGAGAGAGATGATTCCTACACCTTGAGTGACGCCCCGAGGAGGACCTGCTGTGCCAGCACCTCCCCTCCCCCACCCCGCCCAGGCTGTGGTTTAGTGACAGAGCCCTGGGAGCATCCAGAGAGAGGGAGCCAGGGCCACGGGCAGCTCTGTGGGAGCAGAGCAGAGCGGCCGCCAGGGGTCAGGATCTGATGCAAACCACAAAGGAGTTGCCGCCGGCTGTTAGGGGTGCTTGCGACCTGGAAACTTCTGGGGCCACCTGCATGGTGCCCGGGGCTGTGCCACACTTGACGGGCTGTTTCTGCATTCACCCTCGGGGAGGATGACCCTGCAGCCGCCCTCCACGTGGGACTGTCTCTGTTCCCTGCAGTCCAACTGGCAGCCTGCAGAGAGAATGCTGGGAGAGCCGGGTCCTCGTGGGGGATGGGGGCTCTGGGGTTTCTGTCCTGGGAGGCTGGCGAGCCTGGCTTGGGGCGTGTGTGTCGAGAGCGGGCGAGCGTGCAGTGCCTTTGCAGCACCCGAGCCGAGGTGCCCCATGGGTCGGTGGGGGTGGAGCTGTGAGAGCTGCTTAGTGTTGAGTTGCAGTGGGCGCCCCGTCAGAGGGGTGGGCTGGGGTGGAGGGTGGAGGGGCGGTCCCTCCCTGCTCAGTCCACAGCGGCAGGCCCAGGGAGGGACGGTCCCCCCCACGCGCCTCCCTGGGTGGCGCTGGGCTGGACCTTGTGGGGTCATGGGGCAAGGCGATATCCAGGATGGGCTCTGAGCCCAGGGCCTGCCCCCCCCCCATGCTGGGGGCAGAACCCGGCCTTGCCGATGCCCGGCTCCCTTCCCTACCTAGCAGCACAGGTGGGGGGTGCAGCTCAGTGCAAACCCCGGCTCCCCTTGCTCCAGCCAGTGCTGGGGCCGCAGCTCCCTCTCTCCCTCCCTTCCCATGGCTAAAAGGCAGGTGGACCCCTCCGCCACCGGGGGCTGCAGTGCAGGTTAAGAGAGAGCCAAGAGCATCTGAGGCCCCAACCCGGCACCCTCCAGAGGGACGCTCACTGAGGGCAGCATCAGCTGGGCTGTCCATTCCTCCCCACCCCCACCCCCACCCCCCCACCGTGTCTCAGTACCCTGGAAGCCTCCGCTCACCCTCCTGGTGGGCTTGCATCCGTCTAGGGGCCTGGGGGGTTTGTTGGTGCTACAGTCTGCCAAGAGAATGTAGCAGGGAAGTCCCAGGTGCCAGGCAACAGGTGCAGGCTCGGAGGTGCCGGCCGCACCTGCCGGTCCTCCAGGTAAGCCGTGTCCAGCTCAGCTGTGTGCTTAGGAAGGAGCCTGCCGCTTCTCAGGCCGAGAGAGAGACAGAGAGAGAGAGAGAGAGAGAGAGAGAGAGAGAGAAAGTACCGGGCAGTGACACCCACCTGTGTACTCAGACACCCGCCCCCGACTCAGGATCTGCACACCAAGGAGCACAGAGCAGCTGATGGCCCCTCGCAAGCCTGGAGCGTGAGCTGGAGGAGAGGGAGAGGGGCGGGTCCCCGCCGGCAGGGGGCACACAGGGGCTGTGGGGGGAGGGGCAGGAGGCCAGAAGGACCCCTCCCTCCCAGGACAGAGCCCAGGATCTCCCTTTCCTCCCCCACGGAGCAGCTCTGCTATTCTGCTCTGGGCCTGGGTGTCTTAGTCCTTACTGGTCGGCACCCTTGGCCTCACAGAGACAGACACCCTAAGTAAGGGACCTGTGCGAGAGCAGGATTGATTTCTTCAAGAGGGAGAGTGAGCACACGTTCACGCGTGAGCGTGGGCCACCCCACACGGAGAAATGTATCATGAGCGGACCTCAGAGCCCCTCTGAGGAGGGAGCCGGAGACGGGAGGCCCGAGCAGGATCCCTCATGCTCTCGCCTCTTTCCTGAGGACGGGGTGAGACCTGGGTACAGCTCAGTCAGTGTGTGGGAGTTTCATGGGATTTCCATGGCCTCCAGGTGGAGTTCAAGCTCCACGTGGCCATCATGGCCCCAGACGAGACACAGGTGCATCCTGGGAAGGTGGCGGGTCAGACAGGTGGGGAAATCGAGTCACAGTGCAGAAATTCCAGCTCCACGCCCTCTAACTCCCTGCTCGGTCCAGATCCTCGTATTACTTTACAAAGCCATTGACACACAGGTTTGAGGTCGGGGCAACACGGGTCTACAGGCAGACGGGCGCCCCTCCCAGCCGCAGTGGGCTCCTAGGGCGCCTGGGCCTCCCAGGGCTCTGCTCCATCACAGCCTTTGGCTGGGCCCCCAGCGATGGCGCAGGCGAAATCAGACCTGAAGGTGAAGCTGTGACGTTCTGCCCTGGTTGCTATCTGCAGGCCTTCAAAATTTCCTGGGGGACCTGCCTACAATTCTGATCCCCAGTCCGATGAAATGGGGGCCTGGAAAGAAACCCCTCCCCGCCGCCTTTAACCGTACACTTCACTCTAAGCAGCTGCCATGCCACAGTGCCGGCTCAGCATGGCTTGCGCAGGGGGTGGACAGGAAGATGCCAGGGTATGAGGGACTGGGGCCCTGTGGGGCCGTGGTCGGGGCGGGGGCAGCTCCTCTCCCCCCTCCACTCTCTGTCTCCTGTTTCTGAGTCCCAGGATGCTTTGGGAGAGCAAAAGAGCATGGGAAAGAAATCCAGTCAAAGGGCCCAGTGGGTCCGCCTGATCCTGGAGGGCTGCCCGAAGGAGGTGGGATGGAAGCCAAGTTTTGAAGATGGGCTGTGCTGCCTCAGGGCAGAAACTGAAAGCCGGAAATCCTTGTGTAGCCTGGCAGGTGGTGAGGAGGGGGAGAGACGCTGGGTGTGGGATGGTAGGGCCCCCTGGGGAGCACTTGTCCCATCCACAGGGAGCAGCTACTGGGGAGGCTGACAGAGGCCGGAGGGCTCACGGGGCTGGACCCTGTGCTTTAAAAAAAAAAATTCTTTATTTGAAAGGCAGAGAGAGGTCTTCCATCCACTGGTTCCCTCCCCAAATGCTCACGGCAGCCAGGGCTGGGTCGGACCAGAGCCGGGAGCCTGGAACTCCATCCAGGTCTCCCTGATGTGTGGGGCAGGGACCCACGTAGCTGAGCCCTCACCTGTGCCTTCTGGGGGTGCACTAGCACTGCCACTGCATCGGAAGTGGAGGTGGGACTCGAACCCAGGCACTCCCCTGTGGGATGCAGGCCTTGCAAGGGGCAGGTTCATCTGCTGCTGCATTGTGTGTGTGTATCTGTGTCTGTGTATGTGTGTCTGTGTGTGTTTGTGTGTCTGTGTGTGTGTGTGTGTTTCAGAGCAGTGGGCCGTCCACATGTTTGTGGGGAATTTTCCAGTATTCGGATCGCTGTCATAATGACATCACATGGGTCTGTGGCGGACTGGTCTGAAGCTGGTGGATTTTGGCCCTGCCCTAGGGGCAGGTGGCTAAGTGGGTCTCTGGCCTTCAGTTGCCCGATGGCAGGGGTCTGTGGGCCTCCCACCTCCCCTGTGCTGGCCTAAGAGGGGCTTGGCAGGCAGACCTGGTGCCACCTCAGCTGTGGGCCCACTCACCATGGACCCCAAGCCCCTAGTGCTGATGTCGGCCTCCAAGGCCTCCCCGGCCCCCTGGCTGCTGCTTCACCCGTGGCCCTTCCCTCCCAGGGCTGTTACACGGTCATCCTCAATGCCTTCGAGACCTACGTCTACCTAGCCGGAGCCCTAGCCATCGGGGTGCTGGCCATCGAGGTAGGTGGTGGCCCCCACTTCTGCTGCGCCCCTGGGGGAGGGAGCCACACATGGAGCCTGGGGCAGATCCCCCTCTCCCCGGGGGCCTGCACCCCCAGCCTCCCCATCTCCCAGGCTCTGGGCACTGTGGGTGGTAAGCCGGGCTTTGTCTGTCTGCAGCCTGAGAGCCACCCTTAGACCGCAAGCAGGACACATGGGAGGCCCTGAGAGTCACTTCCACCTCCTCCCCATCCCCTCCCCTCCTCCAGCTCCAAGTTCAGGGTGTGCCCTTGCAGTGGGCTCACCAGGGTGGTGGCTGCAGCCTGTGGCCCCAGGTAGCCCCCTGCTCTGTAGGATGCTCAGGGCCTGGGAGAGGGCAGGGCAGCCTTCCTCACCTCCCAAGGGACACCTTAGCCCCTTTCCTGGGGGCATCCCAGAGCCACTTCCAAAGCTGAGCTGCTGCGGGCTTCGTAGACACCACTAGGTGGCACTTCAGCCACCGGGAGGCCTCTCCAGGCTCTCAGGCCGCTGGCTCCAGCATCGCCGAGCCACGCCCAGCCCCAGCAAGGAGCTCTCTGGGGGCCCAGCAGGTCCCCAGCCCGCAGAGAAAGGAAGGTAGCCTGATCCTCAGACCCACGTCCCACGGAGCACCTGGCAACATCAGGGCCACCTTGCTTGGTTAAACCGTGCGGTTCTGTGGAAGAGATGGGGGTGCACGCATTCATTATCCATTCATCTGTTCCACAAACACCCATGGAGCCCCTACTGTGTGCCCGCACCTCTGTAGCTGGACGGGTCCCCTCGGGCAGAGCAACCACAGACAAGAAACAGGAGACTGCACACCTGGGCCCCCGGAGATCGCAGGATCTGTCCTGGGCGGGAAGAGCCCGGGCTCTGTGTCCCGCTCGCTCCAGCTCTGCCTCTCCCCAGACCCAGGTTGTCTGAGCCTCGGCCTGCTCATCCGTAGAATGGCATCAATCAGCAGGCTCCTAGCACCAAGTCCTGCTGGGAGGCAGAATCCTACACCAGGACCCTGGCCCAGCCTCATCACCCCCTGCCCCATGGGGCCTCTCCACCATTGTGCCATAAGCCTGTGGTCTGGGGGCTCGTTCCCTGTGCTGCTGGCTAAGGAGCCCCTGGCCAGAGGGGACAGCAATCGATCGCTAGAGGGGAGCTCCTGAGTGAGGGTCTCTGCCGCCCTCCCCCACCCGCTCCAGGGCCCTGGATGGGTGCTCAGTGATGGAGCTCGAGCCTGGGGAGTTGCCCATGAGCCACCTTTAATTAAGCGTGTGCCAGGTGTCATCGCATCATTAGAGACCCGCCCCGCACGGCAGTCTCCCCAGCGTCCTGTGCGCTACACAGGGACAACATGGGGAGTATGAGCACGAGCACTGGGCTCAGAGTGCCCAGGCTGAAACCCTAGCTCCCGCCCTGTGCTGTGTGACCATAGGCAGTCCTGTGACCTCTCTGAGCCTCACTTCCTGGTCAAGGGAAAGGATTCCGGGAAAGCTCTTGCTGCCTTCTGGGGTCCAGCGAAGGGAGGTGCTTGGCCCGGGTGCCTGCTGGATCAGGGAGCTGACTGCTGCCCGGGCTCTGTGTCCCGAGACCCCGTCCCCGAATGTGGCCCGGGAGTAGTGGGCCCCTCCCCCTGGCTGCAGCGCCCACCTAACAGGCCGACCTCTGCTTCCTCCACAGCTGTGCGTCATGGTCTTCGCCATGTGCCTCTTCCGGGGCATCCAGTAGGGGGTGTGGCCTGAGGACTGGCCCTGCCCACCGCTGCCCAGCACCCAGCGCTCTCCCCTTCCCCCCGCCCCGCCCTCCCTGTCCTGGGCCGCAGGGGAGGAAGCGGCCTGGTGTATGGCCAGGAGAAGGACCGGGGGAAGAGAGCTATTTTTTTAACAAAACAAAATGAAGACAAAACTGTGGCCTGGACGCCAGGGCAGGTGCCGTGGGCCCTCCACAGGGACGCCAGCATTGATGCAGGACCAGGTCTGCTCCGGAAACCAAAGGGGCACCGGTCCCGGGCCCCCTCTGTGACCCAGCCAGACACTGGCGTCCCCCAGCCAGGACCCTCTCTCCTCTCAGCTTCAGGACCCGGTGCCAAGCGAGTGAGGATTTCAGCAGCGAGCAGGCAGCAGCCGACCTCACAGAAGCCCTGGGTTGGGCGGGGCGGGGCGGGGGGAATGGGAGTCGTCAAGGAGATTCCAGGACTCAACCTAAGCGCAATCCCGTGACTGCCAGAGGGTGGCGCTGTCCCTGCTTCAGCTTGGAACCATGGGCATCCAAGACCTGGCTGGCAGGGTCTGTTGGACCGTGCCGCGCACCCTTGGAGGCCCAGAGAGAGGTGGCGGCAGAGCACACGCATGGCTGCGGTCGCTGTGTCCGGGACTCGGCCGGAGCTGCTGCTGCTCATGGGTGCTGCGGCCTTAGCCTCCCGACGCCCCCCGCTGGCCGAGCTCGACGGCTAAGAACATTCTGGACTTTGTGCCCCCTGCCCCCTCCCACCGCCCCCACGAACACACTCACGTACACTCACCACATCCCCGTGTCCCTGTCCACGTCTGTTCCCTGGCTCCTGGGAGAGAAGAGTCCCACCCCCGACCCAGAACGGAGGCCGCACGGCTTCTGCAGGGTTCCTGCCAAGACCTCGCCACCCTCTCCTTGCATACCTCCAGGGATGGAGAGCTTACTACCTCCCCAGGCAGCCTCTGCCTCTGGCCTGCTCTGACCTAGCGTTAGCTCACTACACAGCAGAGCATTCTGTACTTCCCTGGTTCCGGCCATGGCATCCCACTCGCTGCGTCTCTTCCTGGACTGAAGAACCCTTGGGGCCTCTGGGCCCCCTCGGCTGTGCCACCATTCCCTGTCCCTTGCCCGTCCAGGCTCAGGCAGAGAGAGATTTTCCCACTGACACACGTTCACGCCCACGCACCACTCGCAGACACCAGGGCTTCAACTTCTACACCAGTGTTGGCAGCTAGGCTGCCGGATGCCTCATGCCCATCGGTCAGGAGTGACCGCCAAAGGCTGTGCCGAGGACCTCAGACTTGGTCTGGGCTCAGTGAGAGAGGGCAATGGAATCTCGATTAGTGATGTCTGTCGGACACCTCGAGTTTGACTAGTGACGTCTGCCATGGGCACGGGGATGGGAGGAACAGCATGGTGCCTGCCCTAGTTAGAGCCCCTTGTGTCTCAACTGCCACTGGCCCCTGTACCAGCTCCTGGCCTCCCCCAGGGCTTACCGGCCACCTGGGGAGAGCTGCAGGCAGCAGCTCTGGGCCAGCTGGCGAGATTCAGTTTGGCCCTCTCCCCATTCCCCAGGCCCCCTGCTGCTGTGCCCACTGGTCCAGGCCCTGCTCACCACGTCTCTGAGCTGTCTTCCCAGTGTCCCTGGGGGCATCTGCTGTGCTGACCTCGGAGCCCCTTGGAGGCTGCAGGGGCACCTGCGATGGGCACCCCAGCCCAGCGTGGGAAGGCCCCGGGGCTTTGCCCATCTCTGGACCCCTCCTGCATGTGGCTGCAGCCTCCTGAGAGAGGCAATGCCTGCTTGGAGGCTGACCAAAAAAAAAGAAAACCCACAGCCAGGCTGGGCGAGGCTGCTGTTCCCACCACACAGGCAGGGGAGCCCGGGCTATTAGTGCTGGGCAAGGCTGCCTGAGACCAGCCTGGAACAGGGTGGGGGCATGGTGAAGAAAGCCCCGCCTACACTAGACTGGGGCTTCCCCTAGGGCCCAGGACCCGTGGGCACCAGGATGCCGCCGCTCAGTTCTGGTGGGGACAGCAGGCCAGGCCTCCCCTCTGCTTTGCACTCCAGGATCCAACAGCCCACGCCCACGACTTCCCGCGACCCAGCCAACAAGGCCAGGAATGGCGCTCTCCAGGAAGCCCATGTCCTGCAGACCAAGCCCTGCCCCACTCCCAGCCTTGCGGCCCGGGCGTCCCCCAGGCACCTCTGTCCCTCCCCGTCCAGGCCCAAGGGGCCCCGGAGGATCCCCCAGCCTGCGGTCGCGCCTCGAGGGAGCAGCAGAGCTGACCTTCCGCGGCCCCCTCCCGCGAGAACGCCGCCTTTTCTAGGATCACCCAGAGCTTTTGTAATATAAAACAGGACGCCCACTCGGATGGTTTTGCACTGGTTTTTGTGACTGTTTCTTACAAAAGAAAAAGGAACGAAGAATAAATAGTGACCGTGAAGAAAGGTGGTCTTGATTCCAGGGGGCGGGGCTGGCCGGGGGCGGGGGCAGAAGCCGGAAGGCAGAGGCGAGGGAGGGAGGGCACAGGTCATCCCCAGTCTGGCAGGGCGGGCCGCACCGGGCCTCCCCCCTGCACTGGAGGGTCCCCTTACCCCTCCCCCTCACCATAGCCCCTTGCCTTCCGGGTCCCCTGCTAAACCTCATACAATGCTTCCCTAAGCCCCAAGGCCAAGAGCACTGCTGGGTGCGGGCCTGGCCAGCCCGTCCACTGCACAGGGGAGGACAGCAGCTCGGTGGTCTCGGCCCACAGACGCCCACCACGGAGCCTGGCGCCCAGCTTCATGGCCTTCTGCTTCCCTGGCCACCTGCCTGCCATGTCCCCAAGGAGAACGAACGATGGGCCCAGGCACTAGAAACATGGCCTTAGGGGAGCAGCAGTGAGCCCCCCGGCCCGCCAGGGCTCAGCAGCAGGACCTTGGAGAGAGGCACAGACCTAGGAGGCAAGAGGCGCAGGCCTGGGCGTGGGCTCTGCCCTTGGGAACAGGGGTGGGCCAGCCGGTCCCCAAGCAGAGCTGCCTGCCCCTGGACCCCTCACCTGGCGCCCGGGGCTGCCTCACTCCACGCCTGTCCCCAGGACCCAGGGGCTGCTGTTCCTGGGGTGCTGGAGGCGAGGAGTGAGGATTTCTGGGGGGGCTCACAGCATGTGCGGGTGAGCCTGTGGGGTGGGCAGGGCCAGGGGCCTATGCCTGCAAGGGAGCCCCCCCGCCCGCCTTCCCCGGAGGGGAGCAGGGCAAGTGGAAGCCTTCTACGGATTTCCCCTGCAGTAGTCCTGGGCTTAGCCTTGGGGCGGCACCCGGGGGAGGGGCTGAGCCCAGGATGGGAGGCCAGGACAGGATGTGTCAGGGGGTAAACCAAGGCCACAGCTTTGCCTTTCTCCTCCTTGGACTGCAAACCCTGTCGCTCCCACAGGCCTCCATCTGGGGCTATCTGTGTGTCCATCTGTCCGGGGTCACCGCTGGCTGCGGGCGGGCTGAACCCAGGCCAGAAGTAGAGCTCCCAGGGACCTGGGCTGGGGGCAGGCACTGGGCAGCAAGGCCCCGGGCGGGAGGCGGGGCTGCCGGCTGTGTGAAAAGTCAGTGCCCACTCCACTCGTGCTCCCTGCAGGGCAGCCCCGACCAGCCAATGGGAAGCGGCGCGTTGTGCACGTGGCTTGTGCGTGCGCGTGTCCCGTGCATGCGTGTGTTCAGGTGCAGAGGGGCCCCCCACATGTGGGGAGAGCCCAGGTGGAGGGGTCAGGGCACAAGGCCAAGGTCTGCAGGTTCCCAGGCAGAGAGAGAAAGAGAGAGAGCCCGGTTCAGCTGCTTGGGCTCTAGGATGGCCGGGGTGTTGGAGAGAGAGCAAGGCGTGGCCCGTAGCCCCTCTCTCTCTCTCTCTCTCTCTCTCTCTCTCTCTCTCTCTCTCATCCAGGCCTCCCTGGCCTCCACTCTGCCCGCTGACCCTGGGAGTCCCACCACAGAGGTGTCCCCACGTGGAGTGAGATGGGTGCAGAGGCCCGCAGCTCCCCACAGCAGCGTGGGGAGAGGGAGGGGACCCTCCCGCCTTCCAGAAAGCACAGGGAAGCCGGCGGCCCCAGGCGTGGGCAGGCCCCGGCTCCGAGGCTGGCTAGACTTTCTTGGGTTTTCGGCCGACTTGGTAGTAGTAGTACACGCTGATGGCGACAAAGACGAGGCGGCTGGCCAGGAGCAGCAGGATCCCCAGGGACGTGAGGCCCGTCTCAGCCAGGGTGGCAGTGACCACTGTGTGGGAGAAGGGCCGGGCCGAGGGTACAGACGTCAGAGGAGAGAATGCACCCTAACCGCCCCCGACATAGCACTGGGAGCCCCGGGGTGGCTGCCCGCCCCGCCTGCCAGGAATGCAGGACCTGGCCCCGCCCACTCCACAGGCAGGTGCTGGGCAGGGCAGGGGCCCACACAGAGCCCGTGTTGTGTACACAGCAGGTGCTGGGCTACAGGTGTGTGCAGGCATGAGACGGGACAAGACTCCGGACTGACGAAGACAGGTCCGTGTCAGGTGTGTGTGCACAGGTGCGCAGGCGCACAGGTACACACAGCCACAGGAGTCCCTCTCTCAAACAGGCTTCCAGCCCCTCCCACAAACCCCAGCGGTGACAGCTGGGGGGGGGGCAGCAGCCCCCAAACACTCACCCAGGAACTGGACCCCAAAGTAGCAGGCTTCGGTGAGCAGAGTCCAGCGAATGATGACCTTCTCGGCCGTGTAGAGGGCATTCCACATGATCAAGGAGATGCCTGGAGCAGGGGACAAACAGGGGACCTGAGGGTGGCTCAACCATGGCCAAGTCCCCCCCCACTGGGAGCATTCCACCAGCGGCCGCTAGATGGCAGCACACGCCCAGCACAGGCGGGTGAGGAGCACCAGCCAGGGGAAACGCAAGGGAGCCCCAGGCCAAGAGAGGTCCCCCGCGTCCACCAGGCAGCACTCACTGAGGAGGGCGCCCCCGTAGAGGCGGATGGGGGTCTTGCTGGTCACCTCGGCTCCATCAAACACCGCATCGTAGAGCTGATCGGGGAAGGCGAGGGCCTGCAGGCAGTGGGAGCCGGGCTCAGAGCTCTGGCTCCGGGTGCCGGTCCTGGGTGCACTGGACGCCCCCACCTTCCCCCAGGAGCAGGGTCCTTGGGCCGAAACTTCGACTGCCTGCCAGCCCTCCATGCCGGGACAGACGCTCTGGGGTTTCCAGGGCAAGGAGTCGGGCCCAGAGACGGTAGAAGCCGGGGTGTCCCCCAGGGGCCGGGCCCCGGCATGGGGCCATCGCGGGGTATGAGGGGGACGCAGCTGGGCCCCCCAGTGGTGGCTCGAGAGGGCTCGGGGATGGGTGGGCGCGCCCAGAGCCAAGACCCAAGGGGGCACGAGGGTGGGGGCCGCTCACCATGACGGCGATGCCGGAGAAGAGCACGGCGGAGAGAAACTGCCAGACCCTGCGGGGCACGTGGGAAGCCAGGTCACCCCGGGGACCCTCCCTCTCCAGCCAGGGGGTCTTTGGGGTCTCACTCCAGACAACCCTGCCCCTCCCCCAGCACCGCAGGGCAAAGCTCACCTGAGCCCCAAAGGCTCGCGAACCGCAAACTTGATTTCATTGCCTAGGACCTGGCTGATCTGTGGGTACAGGGTGGTGAAGGCAGGCCCGCCCCCGGCTCCCCCAGCCCACCCGCCCCTGCCTCCCCTCGGCGCCTACCTCCCCTCGGAGGTAGGAGAAGCCGCGGGTAAGGCGGTGAGGCCCGGAAGCCCGGGCACCTGCCAGGTTGGGGCCTCAGTTTCTCCTCCGTGACATGGGCGGGCACACACGTCCCTGTCCCCTAGGGAACCCCTAGAGAGAAGCCGCTCCCTCCCACCCCGCCCCAGGCGCCATCAGCTCTAGCGGCTCTTCCCCCCAGACTGCCCCTGGAAGGTTCCAGAAAGGCGCCGCGCCTACCTTGGAGCGATGCACCTCCCCGTCGTCGTCCTCCCCGCCCACGCCCAGGACCTTGCGCGTCTTCAGGCGGCTCACCAGGTCCGTCTGGCTGTGCTTCTTCATCAGCGGCGGGGGCTGCTTGGCCGCCATCTTGTCCGGAGCCCCCCCTGCCGGAGGGCTGAAGGGAGACTGAGGCTGCTGCTCCCACCCCCACTTCCGGAGCAGGCAGACCCTGCCAGGGCCCACCCGCACCTGCGGGCCACAGCTTCCCCGCATGGAAGATGGGTTGGGGCAGCCGTGGCACTGGCCAGGGGACCAGGCTGCGTGGGGCCTTCCTGTGGGCCCCGGAGGGGGCGCTGGGGACTGGCCAGAGCCCACCTCCAGAGCGCCCCGGGGGAGGGAAGATGGGGCGCAAAGGCATCGGGGGTCTCCCTCCCTTCCATCTCCCCACCTGCGCCCCGCACCTCCCCAGCCACCCCCACCCAGTGAAGCTGGGGAGCGGCCTTGAGCACCTGCTGTGTGCACGGGGCGGGGGCTGTGCTGGGCGCCAGGTGAGCAGAGGAGGGTCCTCTTCTTCAGTGGGCACTCAGGCTGTGCGAGGAGACAGGAGCGCCAACGGGGAGAGATGGGGATTTATGCCCATTCTACAGATGAGACCACACCCCACGCGGTCTGCCCACCAGCCCCATGCTCCTGCCACACTCCCCCTCAGCTCATCAGGGCTGACCTGGGCAGAAAGCCCGAGTGCCTGCACCCTCTGCCCCTGTTTTTGCACCTGCCAGTGTCTTTTTTTTTTTAAGATTTGTTTATTTGAAAGGCAGAGTTACAGACAGGCAGAGAGACATCTTCCATCTCCCATGTGAGTGCAGGGGCCCAAGGACTGGGCCATCCTCCACTGTTTTCCCAGGCCACAGCAGAGAGCTGGATCAGAAGTGGAGCAGCCAGGACTACAACTGGCGCCCATATGGGATGCTGGCACTGCAGGTGCCACCTTTACCTGCTACAGTGCCAGCCCCCTGCCAGCGTCTTACAAAAAATAATAAACAAAGCACCAAACACCAGCACAGAAAAATATAACAGGAAGGAGAAACTGGGGGTGGGGGCATGCACCTGCTCACGTTTGGAAATCATGGACCTTCATGGCAAGTCGAGGTTTTCAGTGAGTGTGACGCTCCCGCGTCCCGCCCCCCCAATCCCCAGGCCAGATGGCCTCTAGTTTCTCATCTGTCAAATGGGGTGGCTGTGGGGAGGCAGCTGGTGGCCATGACGGCCATTCCCAGCCTGGCACACAGGGCCCCCAGGTCCCAGTCATGGGGACCCGGTTTCCTGCTCCTGGAGAGCAAGGTGCTGCGGCAACACCTCTGTCACTCGGGGCCACCCTCTGGTGAAACCAGAGAGGCTATAATTAGCCCGGCTTCCCTCCTGCTGCCCACTGAGGGCCAGCAGGCCACTGCAGGGAGCGACGCGCAGAGTCGCCCATCCTTCGGCCCAGGGCGCATCTGGTGTCCCCTGGCCCCGTCCATCCTCCAGCAGCCCCCCCTCCCACTTGTGTAAGACATGCCGGAAAATGCACCTTGTTTGGCTGTACAATTTGGCTGTACAGTGTAACACACGTATAGATTCCTAGAGCATCAGGACCTGGGCCAGGCCATCAGCTTCCAAACCACCCCTCGCCCCAGCAACCAGCAGCACCGCGAAGCCTCATGCAACGCCTGGCGCGGCTCCGGAGTCGGTTCCTTTGTGGGGCGGAGCCGAGTGCCGAGGAGCGCCCACCAGCCCGTGTGCCCACACAGTCGCTGGTGCACACTGCGTGGCTTCTGCTGATGAGTGGAGCCACCACGTGTACACACACACGCGTGCACATACACACACACACACACACACGCAGTGTGGTCCTGCAGGGCCACTGGTTTTCAAGTCTCTAAGGTAAATGGCCCAGAGCGAGACTGCCGACGGGTAGGAGGGAACTTCAAAGCACTTGTGCAGAATGACTTTAAAAAATAAGTATATTTTGGTAAAAAAAAAATAAGCTTGAAATTCACACAGAGGCTTGCTTTTTGATTTCATAGTACACATTTCCCATGAACTTCTTGAAGGCCTTTCATCCGCGTGGATTTCAAAACTCCCTTCACTAAAATCATTTTACCATTTAGGAAGTTACTTATGTATTTATACTTTACAGGCAGAACATGTGTGTGTGAGAGAGATCGAGATCTTCCATCTGCGGGTTCCCTCCCTCGGTGGCCACAGGGTTGGGTCAGGCTGAAGCCAGGAGCCAGGAGCTTCCTCCAGGTCTTGCACACGGGTGCAGGGGCCCAGCACCTGGCCCATCACTGCTGCCTCTTAGGGTGTGCGTTGGCAGGGGAGCTGGGTAGGAAGCAGAGGCGGGACTGGACCCCACACATTCCCACAGCTGATACAGGGGTCCCGAGATACAGGGGTCCCGAGCGGCCGCTTAGCCCTCCGCCCCACAACGCCTGCCTCGGCGCTTCGCTTTTGCTCCCTCTCCCTGCAGTACTCCCTCTCCATGCAGTACACCTGCATGGGACGCACAGCTGCCCCCCAGGACTAGGTGGCACCTGTCGTCCCCAGCAGCACGCATGCGTGCTGCGCTCCTACCTGTGGTCAGCCTTTGCCCCACCCCTCACTAGCTCTCCCCACTTCCTGACCCTTCCCAGCAGGCCTGAGGCTCTGCCTGGCCCAGCTCTCCCTGTCCATCAATGGCGGTGTCACCTCTCTGCCCTGAGCTGTCTCAGTTTTCCCATCTGTGAAGTGGAGCTGTCACACACACGTGCACGCGCGCGCGCACACAGGGCTCTTAGGGCCGAAGGAGAGGCTGGGTCAAAGCACAGGGCCCACACAGTGCTGTGGTCTGCTCTGAGGCAGGGATGGGGGTGGTGGCCCACAGCAGGCTGGGCGGGGCGCTGGTCTATGGGGCGTGGCGGGGCGCTGGTCTGCTGGCCCCAGATCCGAGCAAGCCGCTTCTCGCCGAGCGCCAGCATTCCCATCTGTGAAATGGGAACAGCCACCCTTGCGTTTTCCCCTAGAGCTGGAGAAACAAAGTGACAGCCAGAAAGAGCTGAAGCCCAAGCGCCGACGCCGCAGCCTGGGTTCGAATCCCGGATCGACCACTTCTCAGCTGCGTGCCTCAGTCTCCCCATCTGCAGTTGGGGAAAATGGGCTCCTAGCCCCCAGGGGTGTTGCAAGTGTGCAACAGAAAATGTTCATGAAGACGGTGAGCCGGTGGCTGGCCGGCGCCAGGTGCTTGATGCAGACGGAAAACGGCCAGACTCAGACTCCGCCACCCACCCCACGTCCCCCCAGGTGACAGAGGCTCTGGGGCGGGCAGGGCAGGGTCAGCAGAGCTGCCGGACTGGCCTTCCCCGTCTTCTTCCCCACAGCGTCCCCAGACCTCAGCACCAGGGCACAGGCTGGCAGTCGGCACAGCCCATCAGGCCTGGGCTGTGTCCTGGCCACCCCGCAGTCTAGAAGCTTCCATGCACTACAGCCACTGCTGAGCTCTGCCAGAAGACCCCCTCCGCAACAACACACATGCAGCGCTGCCCCCTGCACCACGGGCCTGGAAGTGCCACCTTCCAGGGCGGGTACACAGTGGGGCCTGCAGTGTCCAGCTGCCACCACTAGGGGGCAGGCCATGCTGTAGCCACAGGCATTGCCATCAGGTGTCTGGGCTGGGGAGACCACTCAGTCTACCCACAGCCATCCACAAGCTCCCCCCAACCCACCCAGCAAGGACAGGGTCTTGACCTTTATCTCCAGGGAAGGGGGCCCACCAACACCCACCTCCCAGCCCAGTGCATGGCTCAGAGCGCTGGGCTCTGTCCCCACCTCACCCACAGGACTGAGCCCCCCAACACCCATATTCTCAGGCCCCATCCTCCACACTGGCTTTGGGGCAGGTAGACCTGGGTGCAAATCTTGGCTCTGCCCTCTTGTGAGCTACACAGTGTAGGGTGAGTCACTCCAGTGCCCCCACTCCGTCCTTGCACCCCACCCCGGCAAATGGAGGCACCAAGAATGCCCACCTGGGGTAGGCACCATGGTACAGTGGGGCAAGCTGCCGCCTGCAAGGCTGGTATCCCATATCACAGGGCTGGTCCGAGACCTGGCTGCTCTGCCTCTGACCCAGCTCCCTGCTAATGTGCCTGGGGGGCAGTGGATGATGGCCCAGTCCTTGGGTCCCTGCTACCCACGTGGGAGACCCAGATGGAGTTCCTGGCTCTTTTATTTTTTTTAAGGTTTATTTATTTATTCAAAAGGCAGAGTTACAGGGAGAGAGAGAGAGAGACAGAGACAGAGATAAATATCTTCGATCTGCTGGTTCACTTCCCATATATCCGCAACTGGGCCAATAAACGCAGCCAGGAGCCAGGAGCTGCATCCGGGTCTCCCACACTGAGTGGCAGGGGCCCAAGCCCTTGGGTCATCCTCCACTGCTTCCCAGGCACATTAGCAGGGAGCTGAACGGGAAGAGGAGCATCCAGGACTCGAAACAATGTCCACGTGGGATGGCGGCGCTGCAGACGGCAGCTTAACTCATGACAACACAGCTGGCCCCAAGTTCCTGGCTTCTTACTTTGGCCTGGCCCAGCCCTGGCTGTTGCAGCCATTTGGGGAGTGAACCAGTAGACGGAAGCTCTCTGTCTCTGCCTTTCAAATAAATAAATTCTTTTAAAAAGATTCATAGAATTATTTCAAAGGCAGTGTTACACAGAGGCGGGGGGGGGGGAGGTCTCCCGTCCGTTGGTTCACTCCCCAGGTGGCCCCAACGGCCGGAGCTGGGGTGATCTGAAGCCAGGAGCCAGGAGCTTCTTCCGGGTCTCCCACATGGGTGCCGGGGCCCGAGGACTTGGGCCATCTTCTACTGCTTTCCCAGGCCATAGCAGAGAGCTGGATCAGAAGTGGAACAGCCTGGACTCGAACCGGCACCCAAATGGGATGCAGGCATGGCAGGCGGTGGCTTTACTTGCTACGCCACAGCGCCGGCCCCCGATATAAATCTTTTAAAAAGAAGACGATAACAAGGACACTGCCTGGCCATTGTGCAGCATGGCCGGTGGCGGGAGAGGAGCGCAGGGCAGGTGTGCACCTGGGGCCAGGTGCTGTTCCCACTTCCCTTTCTGCACTCAGCCATGAAGCCGCACACCATGGAAAAAGCCAGCGCAGGCAGGCCTTGGGTTTCCTGTCTGGCTCAGCTTCCTCCTCCTGACAGCCCCCGGGGTGCCTGATTGCCTGCCCCAGGCTGGGCATGGCAAGCAGGGCCGCCATTCCACCTCTGTGCTCACCTGTCAGGCAAGGACAAGGGCCCGCGTGGCCTCTGCCCTCTGCCCCCGGCCAGTGATTCTCACCCACGCGGGCACATCCACTCGAGCAGCCCAGCACGGAGCCCCTGCCTCAGCTGCAGTGCCTTCCACCCCCCGACCCCATCCCCCACCCCGGACTCTCCAGGTCTGTGTGGGCGGCCACTGGCCACTTCCGCCCTTGGTCTAGGTCACTTTGTGTCAGTTCAGTTCCCCCAGACTGAATGGCCCAAGGGTGGGTGGGGATTCTGTCCACCCAAGTGTTTCCTGCTGTCAATACAGGGCAATGAGCAGCTGTGGGGTACAGGGGAGAGGCCTCCCTGAATCCCCCAGCTTAGCCGTGGCGGGTCCGACAGAGACTCTGCCCCATCCACACACTGGCCAGGCAGGCAGCCAAGGTGCAGGGCAGGCAGATCTGTCCCAGGCCCCACAAAAGCTGGTGGCACAGAACAAGACAAGGACTTTGCAATGAGACAGAGCTGGGTTCAAATCTGACCACTCCCTACTGGTCCTGTGGCCTCCAGGCCTGCGACAGCACCGGGCATCAGACAAGGGTGCTTGACTTCCGGGGTGCCTAAGACCCAGACAGCAGGGTGCTGGCATAGGACCCAGCCATGCAGACACGTGGGCTGGAGAACCGTGGGGCGGGGGGTGGGGGGAGCCAAGGCCACTGGACACTGAGGGGTCTGCAAGGTGCCCATTTCTAGGGTCTTTTCTAGGGGTTTTGCTGTGCCTGGGACAGTTCCTGGTGCATAAGGAGCAAAACAAGTATTTCTGATTGAGCTGGTGAGCGGGGAGGGGCTGAGGCTCTGTGCATTTGCAAGCAGGAAAGAGCATCCCAAAGAACTCCCACTAGCAGCTGAGACAGCCGAGCCACACCCCCAGGGGCTGAGCCAGGCCAGGGAAAGAGGAGCTTGGGCGGGGGGACATGGTGGGAGGGGGTCGTATGCTCAGTCCCTGATGGCTCCGTGACCTCAGCAAAGTTATTGGCCTCTCAGTCTCAGGCCCGCATCTGTGAACCCCAATGACGTCTCCCACTCAGCTAGGAGGTTTGTGGAGAAAACGCAGCCAGGGGAGCTGGCACCAGCTATGGGCGCCAACCAAGGACAGCAACGGACACTGAAGAGGCCGGTGGCCCACGCACGGCCCTGGGGCAGCAGAGGCGGTGGGCAGGGTATAGGATTCCCCTGTGGGTCCGAGAGGACTCCTGCCACCACCCTGGGCGCCTTCCCAGGAAGTCCGGTTTCCATAGAAACCACAGGAGAATATGCCCAGGAGGGCTGGCGTAGCAAACCTGACCGGCCAGGGGAGGAGGGGCCTCCTGGTGAGTCACGGTGAGTCACTCCCCCCCCCGCCCCGTAGGAGCACCACAGCCAAGGGACCCTGAATCAGAGGAGCCACATCTGCCCTCCCCATCCAGCAGGGACACCTGCCCCGGGGGGGCTGCAGGTGCTTCCAGACTCCCACTGTGCCCCGGTGAGAAAGGCCCATTTCCCAGGTAAGGAAAGTAGGGCCCCAGCGAGTTCACGCCAGTGCTCTTGATGGGAGTGGCAGAGCTGGAATCCTAACCAAGCCAACTCTGCTTTAACTAGAGCGCCCGCGAGAAGCTGGGTGTGTGCACGTGCGCATGCGCGTGTGTACAAGCGTGTGTTTGCTTGTGTGCATGCACGTGTGCACGTGTGGTGCTGGAAGAGGCGAGGGTTTGCTGCACCCGACACCCCCCAAGAACCCAAGCTTTGCACCCCTTGCCGCCTGCATCTCCCCCTCAGAAGTCCTTGGGGGACCCCCGGCCTCTGAACTCCTCCCTGGGGTCCAGCCGCCCTGGATTAAGACCCCGTGACTCGGGCAGGAGCTGGGCAGGGCAGCCAGAGTGGCATTGTTCTGTTATCTCCCTGGTGCAAAATAGCTGGAAATGGGGTCTGGAAGAGGGTGGAGGGGGCCCTGGTGGGGAGAGAGAAGTGGCAGGGGGGAGGCTCCTGCAGGCTGGGGGGTGGCAGCAGAGGGCTCCGGCCCATCAGCCCCTGGGGCAAGCTGCCGCCTGGCCCCTGGAGAGCAGGACGGCTTGCCTTGGGCAGAGAAGCCTAAGGGCGGGCGGCGCCGCATCAGCTGTCTGTCATCATCTCAGCCTCACTGCTCATCCCTTGTCACCAAAGCCGCCCCAAAGGTGTGCATCAGATGACACAGAGCGGAGCTGGCGGGGACGGGAGGGAGCAAGTGCGAATCGGCGGTGGCCACAGCAACCCCGGGCGGCGACAGCTACGAAGTCAAGAGAGGACGAGGCGCCGGGTTTCCAAGAAACTCCAGGAACAGGAATCCCGGCAGCTGGCAGCGGAGGGCGGGCCCTGAGTCACTGGGCTCAGGTGGGGCAGCCGAGGTCACGGGCAGACTCGGCTTCCTGGTCTACAAAACCCCGTGCCAGGGCCCTGGGGCCCCTGTGGGCTCTGACGCCCACATTCGGGCTTTGGAACCCTGCGCTTCCCAAGGTCCCACCCGCAGCCGGGTGGCACAGCCCTGCGGCCTCTCTTCTGAGCGTGCCCAGTTCCCAGAAAGGCAGAGTTGTGTCACAAACAGCTCACAGCTTGGGGACAAAATAAACATTCCATGCAGTGTTGGAGAGAGAGAGAGGGCAGGGCAGCGGCAAGGAGGGGACCTCCCCGGGGATGCCGGTCCACCCGCCCTCACTCAGGGGTCACCCAGAGGGTCCAGGCTGTCCCGATGGACACACAGAGGGCAGAGCACACGGAGGAAGCCTGTCCCTTGCGACGCCGGGGGCCAGCCTCCGCCCACCGGCCCAGTGACCATGGCAAGGCCCTCCACGGCAGCCTGGCTCCGAGCTCCCAAGGGGCCAGAGCTCCCTGTGAGAACGCAGTGAATGCCTGGCCTGGCCCTGCCCCAGCCCTGGGGCCGCTCAGCGGGGAGGAGGGTGGGAGGGGAAGGCAGCCAGGTTCCTGGGAGCGCCAGCATGCGAAGCCTAGTTTCTCAGAAGCAGGTGGTGAGGTGCAGGGGCTGGGGGAGGCGGGCGCAAGCTCCCAGCCCAGGGACGAGCCACACACACAGGGCATCAACAAGTCCCAATGACTGGGGACAAGGCTTTGTGGTCCCCACTCAAAAGACCTCTGCATACATCCTCACCACTGCCCGTGGGTTCCATGGCCTTGGCCCAGTGACTCCTCCCTGGGCCTCAGTCTTCTCAGCTGTGAAATGGGTGGAATGAGAACTACCTCTCACCGATGAGAAAGCACACATCAAACACACAGAACAGGATGTGTCTGGGGGTCAACACTCAGTAATGAATGTGCCTGCTACGGGTATTTTTAGACTGGGAGATGCTTCTCAACCTCTGTTTCTCCCCTGACCCAACCAGCCCCAGCCGGACTCCTTCCCCTTGGCCAAAGGCAGGAAGAGGGATGAGAGAGAGCCAGCACCACCCCGGGCCAGGAGGAAAACCTGACAGCCGGAGGCCAAGCAGCCGGGGAGCAGGCTGGCACAGTTCGGGGGTGGCCTGGAGTACCCCCCCGCCGGGGTACTCAGCCTGGGTGGCTCCCCTCCAGGTCGCCAGCACCTGGCCAGTAGAGAGACGCAGGGCACGAGGTAGGCAGCCCGGAGTTGTGTGGGAGTCAGCCCATCAGGCACCCAGCTGCAGCTGCCACTCCTGGGCTGTGTGTCCCCAGAGCAGTTACATCCCCTCTCTGAGTGTCTCTGCCCTCATCTGGGTGGGTGGGTGGGGGAGTTTCATCCCTTCTCAGCCAGCCTGGCCTCCTATTAAAAGTTTATTTGTGGGGCCTATGGTGCTGTGGCGTAGCGGGTAAAGCTGCTGCCTGCAGTGCTGGCATCCCATATGGGCGCCAGGTCAAGACCCAGCTGCTCCACTTCCAATCCAGCTCTCTGCTGTGGCCTGGGAAAGCAGTAGAAGATGGCGCAAGTCCTTGGGCCCCTGCACCCACGTGGGAGACCCGGAGGAAGCTCCTCGCTCCTGGCTTCGGATCAGCGCAGCTCCAGCTGTTGTGGCCATCTGGGGAGTGAACCAGCAGATGGAAGACCTGTCTCTCTCTCTACCTCTCTCTGTAACTCTGCCTTTCAAATAAATAAATAAATCTTTAAAAAAGTTTATTTGTATAGGCATGAAACCATGCATAGTTTTTCACATGACTGACTTTCCCTGGAACTTTAACAGCCCTGCCTCTGCATAGATTTCATATTTTTTTTGCACCAAGATAATTTTTTTAATTCACTTTTCCACCAGGGTCTGAAGCGCCTTCTCCCTCTTCCCCACACCGTCACTGCTTCCCAGCTCCATGTTCCAGCCTCAGGGCCTGGGCTGGGGCTGCTCCCTGCAAGACTTTGCTTCCCACAGCTCGCTCCACTCCTCCTCCCAGGCTTCAGCTCAAAGTCACCTCCTCAGTGCAGCCTCCATGATTGCCCCACGTCTGGCACCTGCTTGCTCCCCCTCCCCCCTCCCCACAGCACACCACACAATCTGCTTATGAGCTTGGGACTTGCCCCTCCCCTTAGCTGCCAGCCCCAGAAACAAGTGCCCGACACTTGGCTCCATACATTCTGGGGCAGCCGGCAAAAACACTGGATACAATACACTGAGGACAGCCCAGGTAGGTGTGGGTCCATGGTACAGTGACTCCCACCTGCTCTGAGCTCCCGGCCTCCTCCCGCGGGGTGGGGCCAAGGTCCGACCTTGGTGGAAAGCAGCTGGGGGCGAGCAGGGGAAGGGGGAAGTGGGGGCCGGGGCAGGGCAGGGCTCTGCAGAGATCAGTTCCGTACTGGGAACCCCTCGGATGCTGACAGCCAGACTGGGGCTCCACTCCAGACTGGGAAGCACGGGTGAAGCCCACAGCATGCGGGCAGCTGGATGCCGAGGCCGCGGGGGACCTCAGGGAACCAGATGGCCCATTTTACAGATGGGACAACACAGGCCCCGGGGACCATGCACTGTCTTATTCCCCAACAATTCAAAAAGACAGGCTGCGGGCGGCGGCGGCTAAGGGCTGGACAGTGCCCCCTCCTGGCTCCTCAACAAAGCGACCCCCTGGTCTCTGGGATCTCGCGGGCTGCGGGGGCCCGGCCCCATCCCTGGGGCTGCCCGGTTCCGGGAGGCGTCCCTGCAACCCCGAGGACTTCTCCCCGCCAGCTGGTCCCGTGGAGAAAAGTTTGTCGGAAAGAAACCCAACAGGAAGTGCGGGTGGTGGGGCGGCCTTAGCCATCTGCGCCGGGCTTCCGACGAGGGAGCCGCGGGGTTCACGGCCTTCGCCCCGCCCCCATGGCTCCCGCGCAGAAACGCGCCGCCCCGGGCCGCGAGGGGGCGGCGGGGGACCGGGGCTGGGGGGAGGCGAGGGACTGCCCTCTCCATACAGAGCCTCGGGCAAGGGGACCCCAGCCCCCGCGCGCAGGGCCAGCGACCCCGCACGGCCCGCTCCGGGCCGATCGCGCCACCGGGGAGACCGGGGGCGCCCCCTGCACCTGCGCTGCCCCGCGCCACCACCCCCCGCCCCGCTGGGGCTCAGCCGCCGCCAGGGTTTCTCCCGGCTCCTCTCCAGCCCGGGCACCGGGGTCTGCCCCAGCCTTGCTCTCCCTCTCCGGTCGGTCCCTCTCCCCCACGCCGCCCCCGGCTCCTACGGCCCAATCCCCGCCTACCCCCAGCCCCCGGGCCGGACCTGTGGGCAGCGGGGAATGCCGCCGCCACCTCGGTCCGCGGCCCTGCGGGGGCGCGGAGGGGAGAACTCGCAAGTTTGTGCGGCGCACTCCTACGGCCGGGAACAAAGGCGGGAGGGGGAGGGGACGGCGCCGAGCGCGGGGGGCAGAGCCAGACCCCGCGGACGGAGAGGCTGCTTTTCGCTCCGTGGCTCTCTTGCTCCGAGGCAGAGGGGGAGGCCGGGAGGGAAACCAATAGCCCCAGAGGAAGGGGCCGGCGCAGGCAGAAGGCCGGGGGAGAAAGGGAAACCGAGTCAGAGGGCGGGGCCGCAGGGGACACCGAGGAAGGGAGCAGGAGGCGCTGCGGCCCGAGCCGCGGAGAGCCCGACCCCGCGGATGCCGGCCTGTCCCGGGGCGCCCGGCTGGCGCACACTGGGACCCCGCCGCCCCCCAGCAGTCCCCGGGCCGCGGGAGCCGGGCAGGCTGCGCAGGCGGCGGCTGCCGGCGGGGAGGTGCGAGGCCGGCGGCGGGGCCCCCAACTTACGTGCTTAGCGCGTGCTGCGCGGAGCTGCGGGCCTCACATCGCGCCGCCCGCGCCGGGCAGGGCAGGGCAGGGCAGGGCCGGCTGGACTGCGCGCCCCGCGCCGCCGGCCTTTACCCGAGTCTGGCGGCCCGCGCTGGTCCCTCCTCTCGGTTCCGCGCGCGAGCCAATGGCGCGCCGTCCCCTCCCACGCGCCGGGCTGCCTCGCCCCCGAGGGTGGCCGCCGGGGCGGGCGCCCGGGCGCTCCAGCCGAGGCTTTCCCGCCGGCGGCCTGCGGGGGGCGCTGTCCCGCCCCGGCTGGAGCCGGCGCAGGCACCGAAACCCGAGTGCGGGAAGCCGGCGGCGCGCTGGGCGACTCGGCGGCCGGCAAGTTGCGAGGACGGCGCCCCTTTCCTGGGACCGCCCCGCCCCCACGCGCGGGCACGGCTCGCTGCCCTCGCTCTCCTTAGGGGGTTTCCCGGGGCCTAGCCCAGGGTGTGCCATGGAGGGGTTGCTTCGCGAGCCGGTGGCGATGCCCAAGGTGCAAGTCCGCGATCGCCGGGTGCGGAGCGCCCGCGTGGCGCCGGGCTCCGGGCGCTGGAAGCGTTTCCAGGAAAAAGCGCGTTTAATTCTCCCCGCGACGTTGGAGGCCCATTGTGTAGATGGTGGTTGTCAGTTACTGTTCGATTTCCGCAGGCGCAGCCTGGGCCCGCCCGCCTCCCCCCCATTGGTGTGACTGGGTCAAATAATAAGACACCCCTCCCCCGTTCATCCTGATGCCGGCGAGGGCGGCGGGGCTGTGGGCAGGGTGGGGAGGCTGGGGGAGACTGAGCTTAACTGGGTCTTTCTGCGCTGGTTCCTCCCGAGTGAACCCAGCAGGCTCTGGGACTGAACTGCGTGGCTTCAGATGGCGCTGTGCCTTGGAGGGACTCGTGGCCCTGAGTAGCTAAGTTCCTCCCGCTCTGTTCTGCGCCGTCCTCATCTACAAAGTGGGAGTGACCCGCAGCGAGGAGCCCCTACGGTTGTCGTGGAGGGTTGGCGTGAACTAGCGGCACCTGGTGCTTATTGAGCGCCGACTGGTTGCCAGGCGCTCGGAGCTGGCATGGCACACAGACTCTCGCTGCCCTTTCCAGAGCTGGGATCGGCTGAGAAAACTGTGCGAAGTGAAGCGAACGGTGTCTGGTTCGCGGGCAGCGCCGGGCACCTGTCAGCGGTCCTGATTACCAAGGTGATTAAATCCACGGTGCCTCCGAGCACTTGGCCTGGGATAGCCAGTAGTGAATGACTGAACAAGCAAGCACTGGAAGAATGACGCCGGGCCAGCATCGCTTTGGGGTGTTGCTATGGCTTGGGTAGGGTTTGAAAGGCCCCCAAGGTGCCACGTGGTCAAACTGATCTGATCGGCTGCTGTTCCAGGGTGGAACTTAATCCAACTCTCATATGAGGTGGGGGTCTTTGGAAATAGCGGGATACAGCTCCCATGCCTGAATCCTGGTGATTACAAAAGGGGGAGGGAGATGGGTCAGACACCCACGTGCAGGTGCACCATTCAGTCCTCGCTTCCTCTTCTGCCTCTCCTGTGGGCTGGGCTCTGGGCTGCTCAAGGGAGGGACCCCAGCCTTTCAAGGGGAGTGAGCACCCTGTCACCGGCAGCATACAAGCAGACACCAGGAAGGGCTGATGAGGGGCAACAGGGGAGCGATTCCACCATATGTGCGTGTTCACTGGGGATACCCTTTGAGCTCTGGATGTCCCAGTCGCCTTAAGCCCACCAGCAGGCAGGCCAGGAGCACACACGGCGCCAAGGCTGTGCCATCTTCCTCTGCGGAAGAGAGAGTCTCAGCTGCGCCCTTCTTCTCCCCTAGGCCAGACACTGCGTGCCGGGGACTGGGTCCCATCCCTGGAGGGCCCCCAGACCCCTGGGAGCTGCCTGTGTTTCCAAAGAGTCAGGTGCAGCAGCGGAAACAGCTCTCGATAAGAGAAGGCAGAATCCTGACACCCAGAGCTCAAAGGTCCTCATCAGCAAACACCACCACCTAAGGTGTGAGCCCCGCCCCGTGTCAGCTCCTCCCAGGCTTCTGCTGCAGGCTGCTGTAGGGGGAGGGGATGCTCACTACCGCTAAGGCTGCCTCTTGCATGTGGGAGCAACAGTGCTGGGGGTGGGGGGGGCTGGAGGAGAAGGAAGAGACCTCCCATCACCACGCCGCACCCACCCTCCCCAAAACACCATCCAGAGGCTCTTAGTCTCTTTCTCCGTGCACACGTTAAGAATGTATTTATTTATTTGGAAGAGAGAGAGAGCTTCCATCTATAGGTTCACTGCCCCAGATGGCGGCAACGGCCGGGACTGGGTCAGGCCGGGTCTCCCACGTGGATGGCAGGGGCCCAAGCCTGCTTTCCCAGGCGCATTAGCAAGGAGCTGTATCAGAAGCAGAGCAGCCAGGACTGGAACTGGTGCCCCAGTATGGGATGCTGGCGCCACGGGTGGCAGCTTGGTTCTCTGCGCCACAACGTGGGCCCTTTCTGAAGTCCTGTGCATCTGGTTCGGGAGCATTCCAGAGACTGCCATTCTGTTGTTGTCCTCTTCAGCTTATCTTTTCGTGGGGCAGGAAACAGCTCCGCTTGCTAGGAGGCGAGAGTAGGTGCTCGGTGTGTGGTGCCAAGGAGCTGTCCATGTGATTTGCCATGCAGGACAAAGACCAGGACCTGCAGGGCGAGAGGAGGAGCTGGGGGCCCTGGCTCTGTGCAGGCTTCGCTCTGTGACCCTCTGCCGCGCTGCCTCTCCGAGCTGGTGAGAATCAAGTGTGCAGGATGCGTGAAAGGTTCTTGGACTGCAAATGCTGATTTGCGATTTATCGTTAGGACTGTGATGCTTCGTGGTGGAATATTCCTCCCAAGAAGCCCTGGGAGTGTGTGTGTGGGGGGGGTGTGGAGCCAGAAGGTGGTCCTGTGGGAGCCTGGGAACGGCTGTAGCCCCATCGGCCCTGATCTCCCTTAGCAAGGGCAGCTGTATCCTTTGTGCCCAGGGGTGAGTGAGCGCGTGTGTACAGGTGTGCCTGTGTGTCGGCGCCTGCGCAGGTGGGGATGGGGGTGTGTGGCTGGGTCTGGGGTGGGAATCCCTGTGGAGTGGGGCCAGTGTCAGCACGTGGGGGTGGAGGAGAGAGGCTGGGGGGCCGGAACGGGGTGGGGCAGGGACACTCTCTGGATGGAGGGGAGGACGCTGTCAGAGACCTGGTGTGAGGGAACTCTGGGATCCTGGAGCTGCCAAAACTGGAGTTAAATTCTGGTCATGGGAGCCCGGGCCCGGGATTCCACTTCTCAGAAACCTCGGCTCCCTTGTGGCGGAATGAGAAGGCCATGCCAAGGTGGCCACTGGCAAGTGAGTGTCAGTTACTCAGGCAACACTCCCTCACCTGTAAAATGGGGAGAAGGATGAGGCCGACCGTCCTGGGCGTGATTCGAAGTTCAAGGGAGCAGGTGCATGTTCCGCCCTCTGTGCTGTGGCTGGGGCTTTTATGGGAAGCCCAGGGGGAGGGGAGAGAGAGGGCCTCAGGGGTACGGGCACTGGGTCAGCTGCCAAGGGCAGCCCAGGGGTGACAGGTGTCAAGTCAGGGTTAGTTGAAGCTGCCCCAGGCACACAGGGAGCGAGTGGGGGGAGCTGGGCTCCCCCAGATCCCCTTGGCTGGCTTGCCCCCTCCCACACAGCCCCAGCTCTAGGCCTGCCTGGTGAGA
Organism: Oryctolagus cuniculus; assembly: GCF_051225735.1. Taxonomy (NCBI): domain Eukaryota; kingdom Metazoa; phylum Chordata; class Mammalia; order Lagomorpha; family Leporidae; genus Oryctolagus; species Oryctolagus cuniculus. The sequence goes on along the minus strand of NC_142867.1, from coordinate 20,729,916 downwards.
GGCCTCCGTCCCTGCCCCTGGTGGTCCTGGGCTCCGCAGCCCCCTCCTTGGGGCAGGCCTGCCCCACGCTTCCTGCCTCCAACCAGGGGAGGCTGACCAGGCCTCCTATTCCCCACCCCACCTCCCCGCTCCCCCAGCTGCCTTCCTCTTGTGACTCATGCCTACAAAGCCGCTGCTGGCTGTGGGTGCCCTGCGACCGCAAAATGTCAGGCAATTCCTTACCTGTGGGAGAGAGAACTGATCCAGCGGGGGCGGAAGCAGCCAGGAGCAGGTGTCTCCAAATCGAAGAGTCTGACTGCAAGGCCAAGGCCAGCCCTTTCCTGCTTCCGGTGAGGAGGATGGAGAATTAGACCAACCTGGATTGAGACTCAAAGCCCGATCCTCTGCTAAGTCAGTTCATGGCATTAGGCAAGTTGCTTGGCCTCTCTGACCCTCAGTTTGTTCATCTGTCAAATGGAAAGATGAAAATCATGCTGACGCACAGCGCAGTTGAACTAAGGGGGACAGCCTGTCAGTCTCAGGGCCCGCCTCCCCGCAGGTGCTCCCTGAATGGGCAGGTGGATGTCAGTGGGAGGGGTCAGGGGAGGCTGGTGTGGCCGGCTGGCTGCAGGAACCTGCCTCCAGTGCTGGGGGAGGGAACTGGTGTCTGCAGGGCTGGCTGGGAGCCTAAGCCCACATCCCCAGTGCTGTGTGCTGATGCTACAGGGACAGTCCCAAAGCTGACATGGGAGGGAGCCTGGACCCTTTGGGCTGGGTGCAGACTCTCTCTAGGAGCCCCACCCTAGCCAAGGAAAGAACTGCTGTTGGGCAGAGGGAGGAAGGTAGTGGATTTGGGACCCGTTCACGGTGACAACTAACGGCAGCCACTCCAGGCTATGGGGCCATGGCTTTGGACTGGCCAGCACCTCACCTGCCTGCTGCCCGAGGGGATGCTGGGACCCGGGGGCGTGGTCTTCTGAGCCCATCCATGGGCTTTTCTCTATGGGAACAAATCTCAGGAGGTCGGTGCTGTTGTTTGCCTCATTTCATTGATGGAAAACTGAGGCCCACGGAAAGCAGAGGGGTCAGGATTGGAGCCCCAGATGCCGCTGGCTGTGTTGCTGGCCAGGGCAGGGCCACGCCATCCCTAGTGTCAGCACCCAAGTTTGGCAGACCCATGGGAACATGTGCCAAGCAGATTCTTGTTGGTCAAACCCCTTCAGAGTCATGTGGCTCTCAGAGCTTGGTTGGCTTGTGCAGGATGGGGGAGGAGGCAGCGGTGGCAGTGGCGGCTTGTTAGAAACGCAGATTCCCAGGTGGCTTTGAACAACAGAATCAGGGGCCTGGGGGAGGCTTGGCAGGTGGGTCCTGCAGAAGCCAAAGCCTGCCAAGCACTGCTTCAGGGTTGCAGAGATTCCTGGATGACCTCATTTGAACTGACACTTGGGTATTGTTGGCCCATTTCACAGGGAAGACTGAGGCCTTCTGGAGAAGCTCCTTTGTGGAAGCCATGGGCCTAGACTGCAGGGCTGGGGATCTGGAACGTGGTTTGCATTCTGGAGACCAGGACAAGGTGGTCGCAGGGAGGCACAGAGGGCAGGTGCGGGGGCGGGCCTGGGAGGCACCCGGACCCCAGTCTACAGAGCCTGCGCCCAGCCCGGCATTCTGAGGGAGCGGTTGATGGAGACTCGCGGGGCCCCTGCCGAGGCGGGGGGACGGAAGCCACAGAGGCGGCCCGCGCACCGCGCCCCGAGGAGGATCCTTATGTAATTGCTTTGTGGAGGCGCGGGCCCCCTGGCGCGCCGCTGGCCGCCTGCTAATGGAGGTCCGGGAGGGGGGGGCTCCCAGAGGCTGCTGATCAGGGCGAGCGCGCCGCCGCGGTCCGGGCTCGGGGGCTCGGAGACTCCGGGGCTCTGGGCTGCCGGCGGGTGGAGGGAGCACCTGCCACAGCCCTCATCCGCGCCGCCCTGCGCTCTCCTCCTCCCAAGCCCAGGCTGGCGGCCCGAAGCAGGGTTAACCACAGCGTGGCTGCGTGCAGCTCTCCACACTGGGCGAAGGGGACCCTGGAGACAGATTCTCAGCTCCCTGCCCCCAGGGACCCTAGAAACTGAGCCAGAGCCGCTCCTCCCCCACGTGCAGTCGCCCCTGCGGCCCCACCCTCACCCTGACTTTGGATAAGAAGAGGAGGATAAAGCAACCTGTTTGGTGACTTCCGCGTGCATCTCCAAGTCCTGGCAGCCGCTGCGAGCGAGCCTATACTTTTCAGTGGGAAACTGAGGCTCAGATGCGGCTGGCTTCATGCACCAGGGATTTCAGTCCTCAGATCTGTCAGCCCTAAAGCCAGTGTTCCCCATCTCCCATCTTGCAGCTTAGGGTGATGGGGGTCTGTTGAATCGCAGATCAGGGGCTTCAGCCCCACCCTCACCTCACCCCGTCCCCGTCTGCTAAGAACACCCTTCTCCTCCATGGCAGGATCTCCTCTTGGCCCAGTCCTTCCCCGCACCCCACCCCCTCACCCTCCCCAGGGATGGGAGCCCCGGGCCAGCACCTGCCACACCACATCCCCGAAGCTGTGGTCATCTGTCTGGCCCCCCTGAGGCCTCCAAGCCAGCGTCCATGGCATCCAGCTGCCCTGCCCCACCCCGCCTCGTCCCACACAGAGAGGTGACCCCTGTCAGACTGAATGTCGGATTGGTGGTGCCTGGTCTGAGCTGTGCAGTCTGCAGCCTCCCTGGGGCTCTGTTTCCCTGCTGGAGCAACAGGAATAATTGCAACCCCTGTCTCAGGAGGCTTGTTGGTGTTCAGTGAACACTTACTACCTGCCAGCACCGCGGCCAAGCACCTGCCAGTGGCTGACTTCGTGAATTCCACACGCCTGCACTGGGGAGGAAGCATCTGAGATGATCTCCATTTTCTTTTTTAAGATTTATTTACTTGTTCAATAGGCAGAGTTACAGAGAGAGAGAGAGGGAGAGAGAGGGAGAGAGAGAGAGAATCTTCCGATTGCTGGTTCACTCCCCAAATGGCTGCTATGGCCTGAACTGAGCTGATCTGAAGCCAGGAGCCAGGAGCTTCTTCTAGGTCTCCCACGCGGGTGCAGGGTCCCAAGGACTTGGGCCATCTTCTACTGCTTTCCCAGGCCACAGCAGAGAGCTGGATCAAAAGTGGAGCAGCCAAGACTCAAACGGGCACCCAAGGTCTCCATTTTCTAGATAAGTTACTCTCCCCAGGTCAGCAGCCTTAAGGAACAGCCTGGATTCCAACTGTGGTTGGGCAGGTGGGAGTCTCCAGCGCCTTTGTCTCTAAGCTCCCTCTCACCAGGAGGTTTGGATCATTCGGTGAGAAGCAGTTAAGGAGCAGCCAAGAGTAGGTGCTCAGCCAAGCACTGGCCTCCTTCAGTTTCAGTTCCCTGGGGGGCTGGGGCTGAGGAGGGGGACTCAGGAGGGCCTGGCAGAAGGAAGTGTTCCGAGCATATGACTGTTTTATAGCCTCTCCTACTTCAGCGAAAGGCGCAACCTGCCGGGCTGCAGCTGCCCTGTGTTTGGTCATTGCTAGAATGCCTTCTCAAGTCAGGGCAGTAAACAGAGACCCGTGAGCCTGGCAGCCACACAGCCCTTCCCAGAGGAGGACTTTGCACCCCAGGCTTCCTGGACACGCAGCCAGGTGCAGACAGAGAGGAGGTATGGGGTTGGGGGAGGTCCTGCGGGGGGAGGGGGAGCCCTGCAGGTGGAGGGGGAGCCCTGCAGGTGGAGGGGGAGTCCCTGCTGGTGGAGGGGGCATTCCTGCGGGGGGAGGGGGAGTCCCTGCAGGTGGAGGGGGTGTCTCTGCAGGTGGAGGGGGAGTCCCTGCGGGGGGAGGGGGAGTCCCTGCAGGTGAAGGGGGAGTCACTGTGGGTGGAGGGGGAGTCCCTGCGGGTGGAGGGGGAGTCCCTACAGGTGGAGGGGGAGTCCCTGCAGGTGAAGGGGGAGTCCCTGCGGGTGGAGGTGGAGTCCCTGTGGGTAGAGGGGGGCTCCTGCAGGGGGAAGGGGGAGTCCCTGCGGGTGAAGGGGGAGTTTCTGCAGGTGGAGGGGGAGACACTGCAAGTGAAGGGGGAGTCCCTGCGGGTGTAGGGGGGCTCCTGCGGGTGGAGGGGGAGACCCTGCAGGTGAAGGGGGAGTCGCTGCGGGTGGAGGGGGAGTCCCTGCAATTGGAGGGGGAGACCCTGCAGGTGAAGGGGGAGTCGCTGCGGGTGGAGGGGGAGTCCCTGCAAGTGGAGGGGGGTTCCTGCGGGTGGAGGGGGAGTCCTGCAGGTGGAGGGGGGGCTCTTGCGGGTGGAGGGGGGGTTCCTGCAGGTGGAGGGGGAACCCTGCGGGTGGAGGGGGGTTCCTGTGGGTGGAGGGGGGTTCCTGCAGGTGGAGGGGGAGTCCTGCAGGTGGAGGAGGGCTCCTGCAGGTGGAGGGGGGCTCCTGCGGGTGGAGGGGGAGTCCCTGCAGGTGAAGGGGGGTTCCTGCGGGTGGAGGGGGAGTCCTGCAGGTGGAGGGGGGGTCCTGTGGATGGATAGGGAGTCCCTGAGGGTGGAGGGGGGTTCCTGCAAGTGGATGGGGAGTCCCTGAGGGTGGAGGGGGGTTCCTGCGGGTGGAGGGGGGGTCCTGCAGGTGGAGGGGGGTCCTGCGGGTGGAGGGGGGGTCTTGCGGGTGAAGGGGGCGTTCCTGTGGGTGTCCTCCAGGTAGTGGGCCCTCAGTAGGGCTCCACAGTTTACACAGCTGGAAATGGGACTGTGCCGAGCACCTAGTCTGCTTCTACAAGTGCTGAAAGTGGCTGTAAAATGCCAAGTATTTCGTAGCAGGTTAAGTCCCACCCTGTCCCCGGCATCCCATACAGGCACTGGTTCAAGTCCCGGCTGCTCCACTTCTGATCCAGCTCCGCTAGTGCACCTGGGAAAGCAGCGGAGGATGGCCCAAGTGCTTGGGCCCCTGCACCCACATGGGGGACCCAGATGGAGCTCCAGGCTCCCGACTTTGGCTTGGCCCAGCCCTGGTGGATGTGACCATTTAGGGAGTGAAACAGCGGAGGGAGGGAAGATCTCTATCTCTCTACCTGGGCCTTTCAAATAAATAAATTTTTAAAAATGTGCGAAGTACTCATGAGTAATAATAATGATAATGTGATTGTTCCTATTACTACTGAGAGTGACCAGTGACAGGAGTCCGCAGCCCCGTGTGTTTGTCCTCTGTGCTCTGTGTCCCCCTCCAGCTTGGCTGCTGCCATCGGTCTCGCCTCCCCTCAGCCACTGTCAGCTCTGGGCAGGGCAGGGCGCCTGTCATTCCTGCTAGCTGCTCCCCCAGCCCTTGGGGCTGCCTCCCCCAGGCCATGCCCCAGCCAGCAGCCCAGGAGCGCCCTCTCAGCAGCAAAGCAGAGATTCTGAAGCTTGGCTTTCCTCCGCGAGGGAGGAAAGCCCACTTGTGCCTGCAGCCACTCTGATCCCCGCGCCCGGGCCCTCTCCTCTCACTCTCACTGGGAAGCAAGACCACAGCTGCCCTCCTGCTTCCTGCATTTGCTGAACTGCTTCCCAGCTCGGGCTGGAAATGCTTTTCCCGCAGGCCTCTTTCGTGGCCACCTCCCTCTCACCACTGGTCTTAGCTGAAAGATCAGCTCGGAAGAGGTCTGCCCAGACCCCCAGCTCATGGCACACCTGAACTTTATCTTCTCTGTCGCACTCCCCACTGTACTCCCAGCACCTTATTCCAAACCGATTATGTAAGGGGAGAGAGGGGTGGGGGAGAAGCGTTACTGCTAATAATTGACACTCCAGAGCAGGGCCGTGGGGTGTTTCTCCTACGGCAGATGGAGTGATGCAGTGCACAGCCTGTGCAGCAGTACGTTGCCGCCCAAGGGAACAGGCCATCATAGATCCGCCACTTCATTCTGCAAGCTTGGTAATGAAGTTTAAATTGTTCCAGCTAAAACAAATGAAGGAATGAATGCATACACACACACTCTATACAAACAGAGCCGGGGTGGTGACTGCACCCAGTTTCGCATCAGAGAAGCTCATAATCTGGCGACCGGGCAGTGAGAGCCGTCCGCTCCCGGTGCCCCTCCTGGGCCTCGCGCTCATCTGTGCTGGGACCTGCACCCCCATCCGGTCCCGGTCCCGGTCTCTGTCTGCTCCTGCCTGTCTTTCTCTCACCGAAGCTTGACTATTAATTACTCCAGAAACCTTTCGGAACCCCACCCCCATCCTGTACCACCCCCAGGCCCCCACAGACATCCCTCCCCAAGCTGACCCGCCTACAGCTCTTGAGGGCCTGGCCGCAGGGTTCCCAGGGCCCAGGGCCGGCTGCCTGCAAGGAGCTGGGGGCAGGCCTGCACCTGTTCCCCTTATTGTCCGTGTGCCTAGCACTCAAGATGAAAAGTGTGGGGAAGGGAGGGGATGGGCTCAGCTTCCCCCCCCTCCCCCAGGCGCTGATCCCTGGCCTCTGAGAAGCCTGGTGAGAACTGCCCGCCCACCCCCGCACCTGCTGCCCCGCCCCCACCCAGGGCCAGGGCAGCCTGGCAGATGGTGAGAATCCCACAGCCGCGCTGGCCTCTCTCTTCTGTCCGGCTCGCCCGCCCCCTCTCTTTCTCTTTCTCTTCCTTCTGCCTCGCTTCACACCCCCTCCCCCCACCCCACCCCAGCCTGGTGAATGCACATTGAAAAAAAAAAAAAGGCCCACACAGTGGAGGCAACAGTGAGAAATAACCAATTTTAGGAGTCATCGCGGCCGCGGCGAACGCGGAGGCCTGAGTCACTGCCGAAAACCGGGCGGAGGCGCTGGGGCTCCCAGGCTCCCTGAGCCGCCCAGAGGGGCTTGTTTCACACCCAGGACCACGCTGCCTCCGTGTGCACAGCAGAAGGAAAACTGTCAGCCCCAAGGCACCGGCCAAGCGTGGCCTTGGCCTCCAATGTCTCCGGGGCTGGGCATTGATGAAGGGGGTCCCACAGCCTGCCTGGGAATGGGCGGGGGACCCCAAGAGGGGAGGGCAGCTCCAGAGGGTCCCCAGCCAGGCTCAGAGCTTAGGGATCTTGAGGCAGGGTTCCTGGAGATCCAGACGTGTAACTGAGCCCACGAGGGAGGAACAGGAGCTACGGGGCAGGGTGATGGCAGCTTGGCTCTGAAAGGGACTGGGGCTGTCACTTGGTCCCACTGGCCCATTGTACAGATGGGGAAACTGAGGCCCTGAGGGGCTTGGGGATGGCTCAATGTCACCCCGTCCATCCGTGACAGAGCCCAAATGAGGACACAGGTGTCTTGACTCCTGCTCCAGTGCTCGTCCTTAGGGTGCTGAGCTGGCTCATGGGGGCGGGGAGTGCCGGGAAGCCAGCCCTGAGCTGATTGCGTTACAGGGACCAGTGCTTGCAGTCTTGCTGTAGGCTTAATGCACAGGGCTCAGAGAGGGTGGGCGACTCAGGGAAGGACACACAGCCCGCCTTTCCTAGCTCCTGGGTCCTCTACCTCTCTCTTCCCCAGCGTCACCTGACACTGCGGTCCCAGGAGGAGAGCAGCGCCCCTCTGTCCCCCCACATCGCAGGTCACTGCCTTCTTCTCTAAACAGGGAGTACGGGGGTCCCTCTCTAGGTGGGAGGGGGGTTCTGGGCTTTGCCCCCCAGAAGCTGAGAAAGCAAGAGACTTCAGCTTAAACCTCCCCCCCCACCCCGGAAAAGCCTGAGAAGCCCCTCCCCCTGCTGGGGAAGGACCAGGCCTGGGACGGGGTGGGCGCCTGCCCTCGCCCAGCCCCCGCGCTGGATGGGGCACTGGGGACAGGGGCTGGCTCCGGGCGCCCCAGAAGCAGGGCAGGGGAGATGCTTTAAACAATTTAATATGTCAAAAATGTAATATTAAAAAAAAACACAAAATACTGTTGTCATCAGGGGATTTCCTTATAGTTATTTTGAGTTTAGAGCTGTCTCTATTTAGGATTCACAGGTGCTACAGGAGCCACTGGAATCTTCTCAGGGCCTGGGGGTGTGGGGGGAGTGCAGGGGAGGGGGAGGGGAGGGGGTCCTGCCCCCCCACCCCATGCCTTTGGGAGCCTTCATTCTCTCACCTGTTAGTGAGATAATTCCTCCTGGAGCTACCAGGCCACAGCCTTTTGTTATCACTGGACTAGAAGCAGAGCCAGGGCACCACCTGTGAGACCTCCTGGGAGGCTCGTTAAGAACTGTGGCGCAGCGGATTAACGCCCTGGCCTAAAGCGCCAGCATCCCATGTGGGCACTGGTTCAAGACCCGGCTGCTCCACTTCCCATCCTGGGAAAGCCGTGGAAGATGACCCAAGTCCTTGGGCCCCTGCACCCTCATGGGAGACTTGGAAGAAGCTCCTGGCTCTGGCTTCGGATCGGCGCAGCTCCGGCTGATGCAGCCACTTGGGGAGTGAACCAGCGGATGGAGGACCTCTCTCTCTCTCTTTCTCTCTCTCTCTCTCTCTCTCTGCCTCTCCTTCTCTCTCTGTGTAACTCTAACTTTCAAATAATAATAATAATAATAATAATAAAGAATGTAGATTTACCAGCCAGACCTCCAGGGTGGTCTGCTTTGTCCTCTCAGGAGCCATGGGCTCCCAATGGACCGGCCTGAGGGCGTGGCCCTGGGCTCTGAGGGGGCTGGAGCAAAGCTGGCTGGGCAGCAGGAGGGGTGGGGGACTCCAGGTCTGGCAACCAGGGACAGAGGGACAGTGGCTTCGTGCCCAGGACCTGGAGTCTGGCACCGACACGGACCCCTTCTCTATAGCCGCCCCTGCCCCGCCCCTCTTTCCTCCCCACCTCTCCCTGGCTTCCAGCAGGGGCCTCAAGTCTCCAGAAACTCCAAGGAGGGTGGCAGGTGGGCCATCTGCTGGGACCTGAATGGTCTCTCTGTTGGGAGCCAGCCTACTGAACAGATGGGCAGAGGTCAGGCCGGCCCCTTCCTCCCGGTAAGTCACACAATCCTTGCTTCCTGGGAGGGGAGGCCCCCAAGGCCGCCCTTGGCAACAGCAGCCAGGGCCAAGGGGGTTAAGGGGGATTAGCAGGTCCCCGCCGCCGCCGCAGCAGCCAGCTGCCAGAGAGAGGTGGCTGGGAGAGGTGTGAGCTGGAGAGGCCGTGGGCGGGGGGGGGGGTGGTGGTGGAGGAGTGCAGGGCCCACAAGGGCCAACCTCGGGCCACAGCAGCCTCCCGGTCACTCGCTCTGGACTTTTCCACCGGACCTGCTGATGGGGAAACTGGAACCTGGGCAGAGGCAGAGCCTTCCGTCTCCATCGCCAGAGGCAGAGTGGGCACTGGTGGCTTGTTGGAGACTCCTAGGGACACACTTGTGCCGAGGGTCTCCAGGCCCGGGCAGCCTGTCCTGGCACCCCCACTCTGTATCTGCTCATGCTTTTCCTCCTGCAAATCCTCAACCCAGACAGGTCCCCACCTCCTTCAGGAAGCCTTCCAGACGACAACCGTGAGGCCCTTAGGCTGCTGGTTTCAGATCGTCAAGGTCAGCGCCCTAGATGGAAGGCCTCCTAGAAGCAGCCCGCCCACCCCATGCCTGCACGCCGCTCTTCTCTGCCAGCTCGAACCAAGAGGGAAGGGCACGCCCTCGTGTGGGGGAGGCCCAGGCGTGCACCTGTGCGCTGGCATTTGCCAGCCGGGTGAGCAGGGGCAGCTCCCTGGCCGGGACTCCTCCTGTGGGGGAGGTCCCAGCCTCTGACCCCCATAGAGGCTCACATCCCCTGTCCCCAGCAGCCACACCTGTCCCCGAAGGCTCAGCCCACCAGAGCCCCGACTCCCCTGTCACCTGCCTTCCTTCCTGATGGCTCTCTCACTCTGACCTTGCTGTGTGTCCCCTCAGACTCTCCAGGGTCTCAGCCCTCCTAGGAGGCAGGGGTCACCACGTTGTCCACAGCCTCTTTTGTCCCTGGGAAGCCACTCCAGGCTTTGTCTGAGCACCTGGGACCTGTACCCCCGCGGCTCTTGGTGTCAGGGAGGCCGCTGGAGAGACCCGGGCCGTGAAGTGGAGAGGCCAGCCTCCCCAAGGTCAGGAGCTCCGAGCTGCGACCACAGACAAGCCCAGTGCAGGAAAGCGCTCAGCACTGGCTCCCTCACTTCGTCACTCATTCACTGAGCACCTGCGGTGGTCCGGGGGCCATGCCGGGCTCCCAGCGTGCCACAATAACACAGAGGCAGGTCCTCCCTGGGTACCCCGGCTTCTGGTACAGTGGAGATGGCAGAGTCCACAATGAGAGGGACGCTCTCAAGGTCACAGAGCAAGTACAGAGATAGAGAATGATGTGTGTGTGTGTGTGCATGTGCGTGTGCGTGTGCAATATTGTTTGGGTAGGGACCGACCCCGGCCTCTCTGAGGGGGGGATTGAGGCTGGGACCCGTGGGCCCAGTGAGCTGAGACGGCCCTAGGGGTTCATGCCGGGTAGCAAGGGCAGGGCCAGGCCTGCCGTGATAGGCAGCTTTTTGGTACTTTAGCTGATGTCCCCGAGAGGAGCCTCTTGGGAAGGATAGGGCTCCTTTCTGCTCATAGAGGTTCGCAGTACCAGATCAGGTGGCACAATTAGCCTGGAGCTGGGTGGCGCTGGCCATGACGGAGCAGGTGCGGAGGAACCGTCATGCAGTGAGCCAGGACACAGAGAGCGGCGAGGCCCAACTCAGCCTGAATAGCGCCCCCTCTCTGGGGAGCGCCCCGCTGAACACAAGGCCCCTGTGACTCCAAGACCTCCCCCTGAACCCACCGCCATAATGAGGCCAGCCCTCCACCCTAATCCATCCGCCACCAGCACTGATCCATGAGCTGTTAAGGTACGGCTTTGGGGGTGTGAGCATCTGCATGATTTGGGGTGCCAAGTCCTGTTCCATCCGAGACACCTGCTAAGCAGGGTCACTCTCCCTAAGGCTCGCAGGAGATGGGGCAGGGGCTGCACGGATCTGCACGTGCCACGCCCTCCTCGCTCATGCCAGCGATGATCGCATGCAACATGGACCGGACAGGAAGGGAAGGGGCGGGCAGGAGCTTGACCCTGAGGTCCCCCAGGGGGAGCACTCCAGGAGGTGATTAAGGGGGAGCTTTGGAAGGGAAAGACTTATTAAAAATTTAGCTCCAGTCCCACTCATCCATGAGAAGAAAGAGAGAGAGGGAGAGGGAGAGAGATAAGGAGATGGAGATGGAGATGGAGAGGGAGAGGGAGAGGGAGAGGGAGAGGGAGAGGGAGAGGGAGAGGGAGAGGGAGAGGGAGAGGGAGAGGGAGAGGGAGAGGGAGAGGGAGAGGGAGAGGGAGAGAGAGAGAGACAGAGGGAGGAAGGGCGGGCGGGCTTCCAGCTCCTCCCATCTATAGGTATGTAGGCATGGCACCAGTGTCCACACTGGGTTTCTCTGTCCCCAGGGTAGAGTGGGACCCTGGGAGTGGGACCACACAGGGAGGCGCGCAGCCCTGCTCTGAGCCTCGCCTCCAGCAGTTGGAGGAACTTTTCTCTCCATGTGAGACCAGTTAGCGGATTTCTAGATAATAATGCCCTTCAACAGATTTCCACCAAATGGGCAGCGGACTTCAAAAGAAAGCAGAAGGGAGAACAAAGGGAAGAGGGAAAGAGGCGCCTTGGGGAAGCGTGCTGCCTGCAGGACTCGGCCGAGCGCCGCAGCCTCGCTCCTGGTGGCCCCTGCTCTGCGACCCCATGCACCAGTGAGAGGATCCAGTCGAGGGGCTGGCGCTGTGGCGCGGTGGATAGATCCGACGCCTGCAGCACCTGCATCTCATACGGGCGCCGGTTCGAGTCCCGGCTGCTCCACTTCTGATCCAGCTCTCTGCTACGGCCTGGGAAAAGCAGTGGAAGATGGCCCAGGTGCTTGGGTCCCTGCACCCACGTGGGAGACCTGGATGAACCTCACATGTGTGAGAGAGCCAGGTGGAGAAATTCTGAGCTCCTGGCTTTAGCCTGGCACAGCTCTGCCTACTGGAGCCATTCGGGAGGGAATTGGCGGGGAGATCTCTACCATGTCTCCTCTCTCTCTCTGTTGCTCTACCCTTCAGATAAATAAGTAATTTTTAAAAATCACAATTATTAAAACATTTTAAAGTATTATATGTATTTTAATTATATTTTCATGTATGTGTTGACATTTGTAATGTATTATACAGCAAAGCAGGGTTCTTATTTATACATGAATATATATATTGGGTGAGCATGAGCAACATATTTGGCAGTTTTAAGGGTACAAACAAACTAGACGGAGATGCCCAGGCTAGGCTATGAGGAGGCCAGGGCGGGGCTGGCGTGGGCATCTGCTACGGCCCCTGGGTCCAGTGTCCTGCGGGTGAGGGATCCTGTCTCGTGCCTCCTCAAGTCCCCGCTGGCTTCCATGCCCGTCTCTCTCACTCACCCCACGTGTACCTCAGCTTCTCACGGCTACAGTGAGATACCCGTGAGAAGCTGACTTTGTAAACAGAAAAGGGTCACTCAGCTCAGCGTTGGAGGTTCAAGTCCACACTCAGACAGCCCCATCAGCTTTGCCTCTGAGAACAGAGAATAGGAGAGGCAGGGCGTGGGTCGTGGGAGGGTCCTGTGGTGGCCAGCAAGTAGGAAGGGGCCGGGCGCCCAAAGCCAGGGGGCCTTCCACAGACAATGGCCTTCTGAGAGCAGGCCCTCAGTGGCTTAAGGACCACCCCCTGGCCCGTTCCCTTCCCCCCTCCCCCCAGTCCCCACCCCAAACCCCCGCATGCCAGAGCTGGATTAAGCTCCCACCTCCCAGCACCACTAATTTAACCCAGCACAAGTTCAGGGCCAAACCAAGTGCAAAGCAAGGCGCTGGAGAAACACTTCCCCCAGCCCAGCTTTCATTTCCCAAAGCAGCTGGAGTTCATTCCCTTAAAGGGTAAAGAGCCCGTTGAGGCTCAGGGATTATTTATTCGCCGGCCAGTAATAGCACACACATCCTGGCAGCAGGAGAGGGTGCTTCCAGTGCCCACGCCCGGGACCCAGGGCCTGAGCTTGCCCCACCCCCGCACGCGGGTCCACCTGCCGGCTACTTCCGCAGGAAGGCCCACTTCCCGGAAGTGCCTCTCTCCTTGCAGCCTGCAGGTGCTGCCCTGGGCCACACCCCAGGCCCTGCACGCCGTCCTTAGAACTGGGCATCAGCCCCCGCAGCCCCTCGAGAGAGGGTCCTCGCCATTGCTTTGAGGGTTTCCAAGACCCTCTGCAGGTGCCGCACCACTGCCATCTACCCTGCTCCGGCAACAGAGCCTGGGGGACAGCGGTGCCAGGTGCCTGGTGCCCGGCTAAGCAAGGCGCCTGGTCCTCCGGCTGAGGATCGGCGCTCCGGGCTCCTCTCCAGCCACTTCTCCACAGCTGTCCTTTTCCTGCCAAGCTTCTCACAATCTCTGAGTTTCTTGGATGCCCCCCCAGCTGCCCTAACTTAGGCCATTGGCTGCCTGCCTCCCTTCTCCCCCTAGGTCCCCTTGTGTTTCTCCCGTCGCCAGGGTCCAGCCAGGAAACTCCCCAGAGCCTGTTCCGGCTCCGGTTCCCAGGCAGCAGTTTCCATGTGGTTGGCATCCGTGCACATTCATTAATAAAATGAGCAAATTACCAACTGTTCTGGCAGCTCCTGGAGCTTGCCAGGGGCTCTCCACGTGCCCAGCAGCACCCGAGGGCAGAGACGGACTGTGGGCAGGACAGCTGTGGAGCCAGCAGGGGGATGGCCGGTGGGCACGGGGGGGGCGTGTCCCTTCCCACTGGAGACATCTTCCTGCCTCTGCAAGAGCTGATGGGTGCTCTGCGTTCGTGGTTCAGGTGGCTGTGGGGACAGACACCCCTGACAGGGCAGGTGGCCTACGAATGACCTTGTTCAAGAGTGACCGCTCGGGGCTGGGGCTGTGGCGTAGCAGGTAAAGCCGCCTCCTGCAGTGCCAGCATCCCATATGAACACTGGATCGAGTCCTGACTGCTCCACTTCTGATCCGGCTCCCTGCTAATGCACCTGGGACAGCAGCGGAGAATGGCCTTAAGTGCTTGGGGTCCCTGCACCCACATGGGAGACCCGGATGGAGCTCCAGCCCCAGCCCCAGTCTTCGTGGCCACTTGGGGCAAGAAGCAGAGAATGGAAGATCTCTCACTGTCCCTCTCTCTCTGTAACTCTGGCTTTCAAATAAAAAATTAAATCTTAAAAAAAAAAGAGTGGCCCCTCACCCGCAGCCCTCCTTCCTTCTCAAAGAGAGGCCAAGCGGGAACCCCCAGGCCTGGGGAGAGGTAGAGTGGGAGCCACAGCACTCGCCAGGGAAGTCTCTTCGTAGTCAGTGCCAGGTCACAGTGCTCCCTCCACCTGTGCCTCTTGCTGCCCACATAGCCCCCACCAAGCCCCCTGACCCCTAGGGGTCTCCACCTGCAGATCCCCGGGATGCTGCACATGCTACAGACCCGGCACAGAGTGCTCTCTGCAGGAACCCGCTTGATCACGTGTTCTCCACGTGCCTTGGTATGGCACCAGGTCAGCACTTAGCAACAGCTACTTTAATCTCCCTGAACTTCATTTTCTCTTTTTAAAAAGCGGGAGTGAGGGGTCTGCGTTGTGGTGCACCTGTGTGGGAGACCCAGAAGAAGCTCCTGGCTCCTGGCTTCCAATCGGCCCAGCTTTGGCTGTCGCAGCCATCTGGGGAGTGAACCAGCAGATGGAAGACCTCTCTCTCTCTCTCTCTCTCTCTCTCTCTCTCTGTAATTCTGCCTTTCAAATAAATAAGTAATTTTTAAAAACAAAGTGGGGGTGAAGAAAGCCATATTTCCATCTTTCGGGGTTATTGCAAGGATTAAGCTGATGAACTGCCTGCCGGCCACACCAAGTTTAGCTTGCCTTCGACTCAGCTACTAGCGTATTAACTCATTTAACTCTCATCACAGCCCTAGCAAGACAGACACTGATTGTTTTTTTTTTTTTTTTTTTTTTTTTTTTTTTTTTGACAGGCAGAGTGGACAGTGAGAGAGAGAGAGACAGAGAGAAAGGTCTTCCTTTGCCGTTGGTTCACCCTCCAATGGCCGCCGCGGCCGGCGCGCTGCGGCCGGCGCACCGCGCTGATCCGATGGCAGGAGCCAGGAGCCAGGTGCTTTTCCTGGTCTCCCATGGGGTGCAGGACCCAAGCACCTGGGCCATCCTCCACTGCACTCCCTGGCCACAGCAGAGGGCTGGCCTGGAAGAGGGGCAACCGGGACAGAATCCGGCACCCCGACCGGGACTAGAACCCAGTGTGCCGGCGCCGCTAGGCGGAGGATTAGCCTAGTGAGCCGCGGCGCCGGCCCAGACACTGATTGTTAAGGCCATTTCACGGATCAAGAGACTGAGGTTCAGTGACGCGAAGTCGTTTGCTTTAAGCCACACAGATGGAACAGCTGGCATCCATGAAGACTGTTGGCCTACTGCCTGGAACATAATAAGTGCTCATTAATTTGTGGTTTGTTTAAAAACAGCAAGAGCTGAGGTCTGCGGCTCAGCCTTTGGGAGAAGCACGTTGTCTCTGCCGCTGCTTCCAGAACATTCTGCCTTCCCCCTGGTCAACCCAACTGGAAGGATGTCCTTGTAGACGCGTCCCCCACTGCCCCTGCCCCGTTCACTGCATCAGCAGGGCCCGAGGAGGAGGAACCCGGAAGCTGAACCCAGCAGGAGCCTTTGGGTACGGAGGATGCCTCCTCTGTGTGCTGCTGCCTCACCCCAGGCCCAGGAGGCGGCGTCACTGGGAGGGAGGGAAGCACGCTGGACG
Organism: Oryctolagus cuniculus; assembly: GCF_051225735.1. Classification (NCBI taxonomy): domain Eukaryota; kingdom Metazoa; phylum Chordata; class Mammalia; order Lagomorpha; family Leporidae; genus Oryctolagus; species Oryctolagus cuniculus. Next base: position 20,714,212 of record NC_142867.1, on the reverse strand, counting down.
CTTCCTCAGCTCACGCCTGTGCGTTCAAGTTCACGTGTGCTGGAAGCACACAGGACGATTGCGAGGGAGAGCAATGAACGTGTTGTGCCAGGCCCTCGAGGGGAGGGGAGCATGCTATCTTGTTCATCTTCCCAGCGGTGCTGTTTCAAAAGCATCATCGCCCCATTTTGCAGCTGAGAAAACCGAGGCTCAGGGATTAAGTGACTTGGGTCGGCGGTAAGCAGCCGCCAACACTGATGGAGTGCTTACTTGCTGCAATGGTACAACGTTGTCTGTGTTCCTTTTAGGCCCAGAAAGCTCCTTGGAGGCACTGTCCTTGTCCTTGCAGAGGAGATGAGTGACTGGCAGGAAATGACAAAGCCAGAATTCAACCCAGGTCCTCGTGGTTCCCAAGCACGGCCTCAGCTTTGCGTGGCTTCTTCCATGCGCTGGGAAACCGTCCCCAGATGGGATCCAGCTCTCTGCTTCTGAGATCTCCGAATTTGTAGTAAGGGGACGCTGAGTTTGCAGTCACGGGTACTGGATTTGCAGTAAGGAATGCCTCCTCCCTCTTCCCAAATCTTCTTGTCCTTTGAGGTTCAAGTTCAACCCTGCCCCACTGACCAGGCCTTTTCTGGGCTCCTCCCCTGTGGCCTGCCCCTTGCCATGGGAGCGAGGGGAGGAGCCGGTTGCACCACAGCCCCGTGTCTCTTGGCCTCTCTCCGAGTTGAGCTCACTGTTAGAGCTCCCCTCCCCGCTGGGTCCTTCCAGGACGACCTCAGCAGGAGGCTCCCCCTTTCTCTGCCTCGGTTCCCTAATCCATCAAGTGGGGATCCTAATGGTGTCGGCTTTGTCAAGTTGCAGAGGGTTAAGGTGCCACCTGTGATGCCGGCATCCCATATGGGCGTCTGCTCCGCATCCGATCCAGCTCCCTGCTAATGGGCCTGGGAAAACAGCGGAGGATGGCCCAAGTGCTTGGGCCCCTGCACCCGCATGGGAGACCCGGATGGAGACCTGGCCCCACCTTGGCTGTTGCAACCATTTGGGGAGTTAACCAGTGGATGGAAGATCTCTGTCTCTCTCTCTCTGCAACTCTGCCTTTCAAATAAATCATTAAAAAGGAAACAGAAAAGAAAAAAAAATCTTTCCTGACATTTGGCCTGAGTGGGGAGCAGAGGATAGGAGGGTGCAGAGGGAGTACTCGGTTGCAGGCACTTTGGGGGAGGTTTGCGCAGCCTGAGCCAAAGACCCCCTCTTACTATAACCACTCTGCAATCCCAGGCCGGGGGGAGGGGGCGGGGCTTCCTGCACAACCCCGCCCCAGCGGCAGGCTCTGGGAGGAAGGCTCATCATGTGACTTTCGGGGGTGGGGGATGATTTGTGGAGAGCAGGAGGGACAAGGCGTCACATGTCGTTGAGACAGAGACAGATGTGCTGACCCAGCTGCTCTGGGCACAGAGTGGAGCCGAGTGGAGCCGACATGAGGGTGGGAGAAGCAGTCATGTCCCCAGACCTGGTCCTTCCTGACAGCTCGGGACGAGGATTCTAGAAGGCAGCAGCACAGGGGCCTCAGAGGCGGCCTCGTCCTTCATGTTGCAGCAGCCTGCGGGGGGCGCCCTGGCTGCCAGTCCAGCCCGCCTCCCATCTGGGAAAGCTCCATCCTCCGGAGCAGGGAGGGAAGCCTGAGAACCGGAGCGCTTGCTCTCCCAGGCTGCAGGGGCAGAGCCGGGCTCTGCACGCTGGGGCTCTGCCCCAGGGGACCAGGCAGCGGCCAGGGCAGGTGCCTGTTCTCATGTGTGCGGTCTTGAACTGCTTCTGCCAGCTAGAGCCAAAACTGGAGTCCTGACTCATCTTAATCCTGGCTGTGCCACACGCTTATTCCTAAATGGCCTTGCCACCTCTCCGGGCAGGTTTCTAGAACCTTCCCAGCAGGCCAAATGTGTCTTCTCCTGTCGAGGCTGGTGCTCGCTGGCGAAATCCGCGAGCTGCAAGAGGGGGCAGAGAGGGAGGGCGTTGGGGTCAGAGGACAGCCTCCGCACCTGCTCCTTCAGAAGGGGCGCGGGACGGGGTTCTTCCCCGTGGGCGTGGCTTAGGCTTAGGGCCCTCCTGGCTCTGTGTTCCTGAGCACTCCCCACAGAGCCTAGTGCTCAGCTCTCCTGGTGGGGCTGTGGTTTGTTCTTGAGCATCCATCTCACCCTGCACACGGCAAGGACTTTGGAAACAGAAGCAGGAGCTGCCCGTTGGCACAGCCTGGTGTGCAGCGGGGCCCTGGGGTGGGGAAGCGCCTGTTCACCGCTTTTGACCTCCACAGCCTTCCCTGCACCCCAGGGGCTTCCCTGGCTCCCTGCTCCAACTGCCCAAGAAGCGCTTTACTGAATCGGACTGCTTCCACACTCGGAGTCTGGGAGGCATCAGTCCCCGGAGAATCTCTGACTCCTTGCCCAGCGTGACCTTGTCCGGACGCAGGGGCCCTGTGGCTGGCAGTCCCGGAGCAGGGGGAGGAGCGGGGCTCTGACGCCGGCTTAGGATGCCTGTCCAGCCTGTGCCGTCACGGTGAAGCATCCGGTCTTCACGGCGGGCTACGAGGAGCCCGGGGGTTCCTCTCTCTCAGGTCTCTCAGGTCTCCCAGGCAGCGCACAGCACGCAGCCAGCCCCACGCTCCCCGCAGTCACTGCCGTGTCGCTCTTGCTGCAATGCTGGTGCCCTCATGTGTCACCACGCACTTCAGCGCAGCTGACAGCCTGGGGCGTGTGGCGCTCACCCAGCCACGGCCTGTCACCCTCCCACACCCCACTGCCTAGTTCCTCTCAAAGCAGAACCCCCTACAAGGACCTGCGTGTAGCGAGTTTACGTCGGAGGTGACCCCAGGGGCCAGAAATGAGGGGTTGGCGTAAGCGAAGACAAAAGACAGCAGGACAAGCCCGCAGCAGAGTGTGTGCCATCAAGTCCCCGCCATGGGTGGCCGGGGCTCCGAGCTGCTGCCTCTCCCCTTCCCCGCCCCCCCATCCCCCAGTGTGCGGAAGGGCCTCAGGTTGTTGGGGGAGTGACGGGCAGGGGCATCTGTCCATCAGCTCCCACGGCCCTTGGCTTGAGGCTGTCCCCGTGGAAGCCAGCTTCCATCCATGTGTCCTTCTGCTAAGCTCCCTCCTGCCCGCTGCTGAGAAGGGCAGCGGGCAGGAAGAAGCTGGGGTGATCCTCCAGCCCACAGGAAGTCAGGCCCCTGTGCGTAGGGCCTGCTGCTCCACTTCCACTTCCTCTGCTTCTACAAAGCACTGAAGACGAAGCCACTTCCCTGGGTGCTTTGGAAGTGAATGAAAAACCCATGGAAGGCGCTGCCAACGGTGGCTGGCACGCAATAAACACTCAATAAAGAGTGGCTTCCGCTTGCCCCATTCACTGTGCAGGAAATCAAGGTACAGTCTTGTAAGGGGTGGGGGGAGGGAGAGGAAGAGCGAGAAGCGAGATTCACTTAGGCTCTGTTTGTAGCTCCCGAGCAGCCGAGAAGCCATGGTTTGCAACCTGGAGGAAAACCTGGTGTTTGCTGGTGGCACCCTCCTCGCCCCGCCCCCAGGCGTTTCTGGAACCTCCTCCCTGTCACTCAAGGGGCCCCCCTGAAGGGGGAGTAGATGCCTTTTCTCCCCCCAGACATGCGTTCAAGCTTCTTCCCTCCAGCTAAAAGGGTCCCTGGCTTCCTTGTGCCATCACAGCTGGTTGCTATGGAGACCACGTTGCCGTGAGTGTCGGTCTGGGCCCATCCGGGAGGACTGGGAGCTGCAGCCAAGCCCAGCCCCTGGGAGGCAAGAAACTGGGGCACCCCACAGCCCAACAAACACCGCCCCCACCCCCATGCCCCGGATGCAGCCTCACACAATGGAGCCCGCAGGCCCTACGCAAGCCCTTGCAGCCGCCCTGCCAGGCTGCGAGCTGACAACACACGTGTTCAGGAGCAAACAATTCAGCAGCCCTGAGCGGGACCTTTCCGGGCTGACATCCGCTCCACGCCCTGGGGAAGAGGGGCCGCTCGGCTGCAGGTGGCCATGCATCCTGAGTGTCCCCATGGCAATGCCAAGATCAGACGTCAGTCACCGTGCTGACCTCACTCCCAGGCCCCGAGACTCGGGCCAGGCAGCAGTACGCTGTCTGCCCATCGCAGACGTCATGGCCACAAGGGAAGTAGGAGGCAGGGACGAAGCTCTCCAGACACACTCTCTTCGGACAGTGGCGCCGGGGCTGCCCGCGCTGGCCCTCCTGGCTGCCTCTGCATCCGGCTCTGGCTTCTTGTACAGCATAGTCGGGGGAGGGGGGCCCAGGAAGTGGCAGTCAGCCTCCCCCATCCTGCCCTAGCTGTGGGTCCCCACACAGGTGGCTCTGGGGCTTAGCAGGGGAGGGAGGGGCCCTCTGGGGCACCAGCAGAAGTGCAGGAAGCACCTCTGCCCTTCTCTGAATCCAAGGGGGCCCTCCCTGACACCCGAGACCCAGCGGGACCCCAGGCGGCCACCAGCCACCCTGCCTGCCTGCCTGCCTGGGGCCATCTTTGGCCACGCCCTCCCTGGGACACCTGTCTGCTTGAGACACTTCTGCAAGAGGGACTCTCACCTCTCTTCTGCTGGATCCTCTTAGGGGGCTGTTACTCCTGACCGCGGCTTACCTGCTGGAACTGGCCGGAGGCAGCCGAGCCTGGCTGGGCTGCAGGCGGCAGGTGCATTGGGAGTCATTTGCCTTTTAGGTTGGTTTTGTCTGACAGAGGAGGCAAAACCTCGCCTGCCCTGGTTCAGTTTTGCCTGGAAGATTGGTCTCTCCCCCTCGGTTAGCCAAGGGTCCGGCTGAGCGCCTGGATGGCAGAGAAGAGGTGACAAAGGAGAAGGCCAGCCTGGCTGGAGGGAGTACAGCAGGCAGGGGGGCTGGCTCCGGGCTTCCCTGGGACTTTGAGCTGCAGGAGAGGAGGAGACAAATACTGCACAGCCCAAGGAAAGGAAGGCGAAAGCCCCTCCCTCCGCCCCAGTGCTATCCGCAGTCCAGGCCCCGGATGTACTTCCCCAGCTGGGCAGAGAGGCACAGGTGCAAACCCCCGGAGTCGAGGCAGGAGGGGCTCTGGCAGCGCGACTCAGGCTGTGTCGCGGGGACACCTGGAGGGATGGGTCTGGGTTCCTGTCCTGGTGTCGATGATGATTGACAGGCCAGGGCAGGACGTGAGAGCAGACGTGAAGTTTTCCTTAAGTAAGAAGAAGAGACGCGCTGAACAATACGATAGGAGGGGCTGGTGGAAAGACCCAGGCGCTGAGGTCTCGCAGTCTGGGGGCGTTTGTGTGTCCTCCCCACGCCATCTGCGAGGCACAGAGGTCCTGGTTACTCACTAGTGACTGGGAAGACGCGTGGAGGGGGCAGACTTCATGGAGCCCTTTCTTGTTTTTATCAAAACCTCGATCTCATCATGGTTGATAACTATTCATCACGAGGGGCTTCCACGCAGTTCTGTCGAGTGTGCACCTGCTGGCAAGGAGCCATGGGACGGCCCCCGTCTGGCTGCTTCTAGTCCCAGGCTCCCTCAGCTGCTCTTCAGGGTGAGGAGGCAGGTGCACCTGTGGGGGCCCAGGGACCAGCCACCTCTCAGGGCACTGGGAGGAGAGAGCAGCCACATGGCCCCCCGCCAGCTCCAGAGCAGCCACCACCCATTAGCTGAGGGCAAGCGGGGAGCCCTGGGAGGGGAGAGAAGGGAGCAGGAGTGTTGGATGAGAACCGGGGGTGGGGAAAGCACACGGGTCACAAATCACCTCCATGCTCCAGGCCTGCTGGGGCCCCAGGAGCTGCAGAGGCAAAGCCGTGGGGCAGTGGAGGTGGAGGTTAAACAGCCGCTGCTGGCTAAGCACATGCTGTGTGCTGGACACCCTTTTGATCATCTTAACCAGAGAGGTTGAGCAGCTGCTCCAGGGTCACCCAGCACTGGGATTCCTGATCTCCCACTGCAACCCATCACCATATGGAGTGTTTCTTCTCCATGGCTCACGGCGGGGTTTCTTATGCCCATTTTACAAATGTAGAAACTAAGGCCCAGAGAGTTCACTGGCAGGGAGGAGCCCCGCCTTGGGGCAGGCTCTGTCCCAGCCACACCCCATCAGCACTGCCTCCATCCTGGCAGTGAGGTCATCCCAGTGGCACAGAGAAGATGGGGGAGGGGGAAGCCATTCGCCAGGGTCTGACCTGAGCATCCGTTTGAAGACTGAGTGGTTTTCCATGGCCCTCACAGCCTCAGGAGTCACAGCTCCGGCACCCACATTTCAGGGCCCAGCAGCATCCCGGGGTCCCCTCACAGGGCCCCAAGCTGGCATGAGCCAGGCAGGGGCCCCAGCAACCTCTCTCCTACAGAGCCCAGCTCATTGAGCACAGCCACTTCCTGTCCCCGGTGATTCTTCCCAAAGCTGGGAGCGCCTGGCCTGGAGGATCCCCCCCTCCAGAGTCTGGCTTAACCCCTTGGATCTGCAAGTTGGTTTCCTGGGCACATCTGGGGACAACAGAGGCCAAGATGGAAAAGGTTCCCGGCTCTGTGTGGTTCAGCCGGACCCCGGCAGCACAGCCCGAGATGGGGACTGGTCTCCAGGGCCAGGAGTTCACGAAGGGTGCACACTCCCAGGGGCTCGGACAAGGGAGAAGGGGGAGCCCAGCCAGGATGCTGCGAAAGGAGGTAGTGCTCTTGGGATAGACTACCCCTCCAAAGTGGTCAGTCCCGAGTCAAGGCCCCCGGGGCGGGTACTGTGTGCCGGGGTTAGGCTGCACTTGCAATGCTGGCATCTTGATCATCGGCTTCAGCCCTGGCTGCTCCACTTCTGATCCAGCTTCCTGCTGATGCACCTGAGAAAGCAGGTGCCACCCATGTGGGAGACCTAGATGGAGTTCCTGGCTCCTGGCTGCAGCCTGGCATAGCCCCGGCTGTTGGGGCAATGTGGAAGAGTGAAGCAGTCGATGGAAGATCTCTCTCTGTCACTCTGCCTTGCAAATAAATATTTTAAAAAATTAAATAAATAAAAAGGCCACCAGTCTCCAACTGGGGATCTCACCCTGGCTTCTGGCTGTGTGCACCCAAGGTTAAAGCAGCCCCAGGGGCCCAGGGTGGGCAGAGGCCAAAGCCCGTGGGAGCTGGGGTTGGGGGGAGGGCTAATCTGAATTGGTGAGAGGATCGCAAGCGAGCTGGCACAGCACTGCCAGTGTCACCGTGCCTGCAGGTGCTCACTAGGCTGGTGCCCGTGGCATGAGGGAGATGGACCAGTTAATAGGCAGTTAGGTCGTCCCCGTCAGAGTGAGGAGAGGGGAAGTCACTAGGGGGGTGCAAAATGCTAGCTCGCAGCCGGCGCCGTGGCTCAATAGGCTAATCCTCCACCTTGCGGCGCCGGCACACCGGGTTCTAGTCCCGGTCGGGGCGCCGGATTCTGTCCCGGTTGCCCCTCTTCCAGGCCAGCTCTCTGCTATGGCCAGGGAGTGCAGTGGAGGATGGCCCAGGTGCTTGGGCCCTGCACCCCATGGGAGACCAGGAAAAGCACCTGGCTCCTGGCTCCTGCCATCGGATCAGCGCGGTGCGCTGGCTGCAGCGGCAGCCATTGGAGGGTGAACCAACGGCAAAAGGAAGACCTTTCTCTCTGTCTCTCTCTCTCTCACTGTCCACTCTGCCTGTCAAAAATAAAAAAAAAAAAATGCTAGCTCCCCCAGAGCTGCCTTCAGCAAGTTGGAAGTGCCAATCCCACTCTTCCCGAGTTTCCTGCGTTCTCAGGAGCGTAGAGAGGAAGTAGTGACTCCACCCTATGAGTTTTCAGTTTACTGTGAAGACAGGAAGAAATCCCCAACGCCACACTTCTGGTGGCTTTTTCATCCTATCCTGAGCAGGCTGCCCAGGACAGACAGGGCTGCAGATCCAGCCTTTTGACTTACATCAGTCTCGCTTTGCTCACTGCCTTGTCCGCATGCAGATTCTTCTTTCACGTAAGACAAAGAACCGAAGTTGCCTTTCTTTGCAGCCCTTTTACCCGTAACAACGGAGCTGACACACGGACTTGGAGTCTCGGGCGAGTGGTGTGGCCACCCGGCCCTGGCAGGTGCACGAGATCCCTATCACCGCCGTAAGGACCGCTGCCGCACCAGTGTGTTCTCCGGCAGCACCAGGGGTCAGAAGTCCAAAGTCATGGTGCCGGCAGGGCTGATCCTTTCTGGACCCATTTCTTCACCTGCTCTGTTAGGGGCCACCTGCATTTCCTGAGCCTTCCTCACCTCCTCCAGGCTCTTGCCGCCAGTGTTCCATCTCCAGCTGCTGCCTCTGCTTCTCTCTCAACTCCCTGCAAATTCTATGCCAGAGCACAGCCCCTCCCAACAAGTCACGTGCCCAAGAAGCCTTGACCTATGTCACCAAATGATGTTATGCCCATTGCGTGGATGGTGAAACTGAGCCGCAGAAAGAATGCCAGTCCCGTGTTCAGGGTCAGAGCCAGGCCGTGGCAGAGCTGGGAGCGCTCCTCCGCCTGTAGATTCCCAGTGCCCAGTGCCTGGGCCCGCCATGCTCAGCCTCCGGTGGTGGCACGGGAGGGATTTGTTTAAGGACCAGGGAGGGGTTCCAGGAAGATCAGAGGGCAGGGGGGCTCTAATTGCTTCCTCATATAGCTCACCTTTCTCAGCACGGCCTGGCAGAGGCTCAGCCAGCCACCTGCCGGCTGGCGCCTTTTGTTCCGACCTCCTCTCATCCTTTGTCACAGAGATGGGCTTTGAAGAGCCTTCTGGCCGCTTTGCTTTGAATTTCCCCAGCCGCTCCTTTGCCCCAAATCCTGACAGCCTGGCTCAGAGACTACACAGGCTCCATGGGGGGGGGGGACAGGGAGGGCGGGGAAGGAGCTGCTTCCCCTACAGGGACACACTGGAGCAGAGGCAGCAGCCCCGACCCCCTCCTGAAGTTCCACGCCTCAGCCCTGCGCCATCAGGGCCAAGACAGACTCCCTGGGCTGCTCTTTCCTGTCGCTTCTCAGTCCCTTCCCTTCCCAGCTGGGTGCCGGGTCCCAGTGGCCCCCTGCTGGGTTCCCCCAGGACGGGGCAGGGTGGGGGGGACTGAGCCCAGTGGGCTCTGGCAGGAGGAGAGAGGTCGAGTTAATCCTCCTGCACCCTCGCTCGCCCCCTCCGCCAGCGGTGGCCATGGTCTGGGTCTCCGTTCGTTTTCCGTGGCTGTACCCGAATGCCGCAGGCCGGGGTACGGGTCAAGAACAGAGGTCTATTTGGCCTGCGGTTCTGGAGGTTGGCAAGTGCAGGAGCAGGCCCTGGCATCCGGGGAGGGGCCCCTTGCAGCAGCGGAGCCCGGCGGAGGGCAGCGCATGGCGAGCCCCAGCGAGCACTCTGGCTCAGATCCTCCACTCACAAACCCGGAAGCGCCACGCCCCTCCCCCCATCACCTTCCTGCAAACACCGCCAACCTAGGTATCGGGGGATCACGCCTCCGACACATGAGCTTTGAGGGGGTGGTCACAGCCAAGGGGTAGCAGTCTCCCAGGGAGGCCCAATCCCACTGTTTTCCATCACTTCCCACCTTCGGCCGCCCTAGGGACGGGCTCTACACGCCCACGCCCTAAATCGCCGGGAGGCGGTCCGGTGAACTTGGAAGCAGAGGTTGGAGGGGTGTGGCCAGGAGCCAGGGGAAGCCGGCAATCTCCCGAGGCTGCCAGAGAAAGGGAATGAGTTCTCCCCAAGGGCCGCTGGAAGGAGTCAGTCCCTCAGGCACCTTAACTTTAGCCCCTTAGGGTGCCTTTGGGATTTCTCCCTATAAGGGAAGAAGTTTGTGTTTTATTGGCATCCCTAAGCAGGTAGCTAAGCCATAGCTGTCGCAGGCATTTGAGGAATAAACCTGTGGGTGGAAGAGCGCTTTCCATCTCCCGCCCCAAGCCCAACCTCTCCCTCTGAGACAGCTCCAGGTAGTGGGGATAAATCCGAGAACAAAACAGACAAAGCTCAAAGCACCACACCCTCGTGGATAGCCATTGAGGGAGTGAGTGAGGCGAACAGTAAGTTAGTAAGTTACTGGGGAGGCGAGAAGATGCTGGGTGGAGGGGGAGGGGCACTGGCGCTGGGGAAGCTGTGGGCAGGTGCAGCGTGGCACCTGCTGCTTCCGCCTTGAGGTATGGATGGTGCCCTTGCATTTGCTTTAGTAAAAACTGGTGCCAAATTGCGACCCTCCCTAGGTCCCAGGCGAGGTGAGCATGGAGGCTGAGTGCGCGTGCACGTGCGTGTGTATGAGTGTGCGCACACGCCTGCAGTGGGAAAGGCACGCTCACCACTGAACAGGTGGAGGCTGCAGATGGAGCAGCGAGGCGGATGAGAGAATATCCTCTGTGACTCCGCCTCGGCCCCGCCTCCCCTCTGATTGACATTGGCGTGGGTCTCCTCCCGCCGGTCAGTCCGTCTTCCTGGAGGCTCAGGCCCCTCCCTGCCACCCTTTCCTCAATTCTGGGCTTTCCCTTCCGCCGTGGCTGGCATACCATGGCTCTGAGCCTTTGCCAACGCTGTGCCCTCCACGCGGCGTGTGCAGTGTGCCTTCCTCTCCTTGGCCAGCGCACACCCCTGTCAGCCTGCATTGGCCTCTCTCTCACTTCCCTCGCTCCCTCCCGTGGGAAGCATTCAGGTCCCTTTCTCTACCACTGCTGTGCCCGGGACAGCGGTGTGCATGCCTGTGACCCACCCCGCCCTCCGACAAGCACGGGCCATGTGTCACTCATCCTGCAGGCACAGCAGGCTCCCACCAGTGGGAGCTGGCCGAGTGGCTCAACAGAGACTCAGTTTCCTCGTCTGAAACTTCCCGGGGGCGCTGATGGCACTGCTGCCCCCGCGGTCTCCACAGCGGCTGCGCCGCCTCTGTTCTCAGCCCACACCTCTTAGCATCCACAAGAGGAAACTGAGCCAGAGAGACCACGTACTCACTTTTCTGTTAGTTTAATTTATTGGAAAGACAGGGAGACACATGGATAGGCAGAGATCGTTCATCTGCTGGTTCACTCCCCCAAATGCCAGCAACAGGTACAGCGGGGCCAGGCTGAAGCCAGGAGCCAGAAACTCCATCAGGGCCTCCCACATGGGTGGCAGGCACCCAACTAAGTGAGTCCTCACCTGCTGCTTCCCAGGGTGCTCAGCGGCAGGATGCTGGAGCGAGGAGTGGAGCCGGGACTTGAACTCAGGCTCTTCTGTGTGAGATGCTGGCCTCCCAAGAGGCCTCTTAACCACCCCCAGGCCACATGCTGGAGCACAGAGTCTAACCCCAGGGTGGTCCTCTTCAACATCGTGTAATTTTCAAAAGTCAAAAGCCACGAAAAAAAAATTACGGAGTGCACATTCTAGCAACCATGTGGCTCTCCTTCAGAGTGCGTGGCACGGTTGCTGCGTTCATTCAACTGCGCCGTTATCCTTAGCTGGCTGTGTGTGTCCCCCACCCCAGCTCAAGCTCCACAGGGGCTCGGGTGTGTCCACTTTTACCTCATCTCCCTGGTTTACTTAGTGCATTGATTGGCACATATGGATGTGTATATGGGTGTATGGGTGTATGGATGGATGGGCAGGCAGATGGATGGGTGGATGGATGGATGGATGAGTAGGTGGATGGATAGATTGATGGGTGGATGGATGGATGGGAGGATGGCTGGGTGGATAGATGGGAGGATGGGTGGATGGAGGAACAAATGCATGAAGGAAGGAAGAATGGTGCTGGACACTAAACACTCATCCCAGCATGCCCCTCTGTCACCCGTGTGACATCCTCAGCTCTAGCCGGGGACAGCTTGCCCACCCAGGGCCTCCGTAGCCACTGCAGTCCTGGCAGCTGGCAGGCGCCGAGCCGCCCCTTAGCCACTGCTTGTCTTTCCTTCCCCAGAGGCCGCCCTGCAGATGGGAGGTCTCCCAGACCCGCTCGCCTGCAAGCCTCTCCAGCCATGGCACCAGGCACCTGTGCCCAACCGCAGTGCCAGGTGGGCCTCCTCTCTGGACAGCTCAGTCTCTGTCGCACCTCATTTCCGGAGTGCCAGGCCACACCCCGATCTCCAGGCTTCTGTGCCTGCATCCCCTCCCCTGTCTTTTCCATGCTTTCAACCATCTGCCCCAGGGGCTCCCTCTGCTGTGCTCAGGGAACCGCCTTCCTAGAATGTAGCTCTCGGCCTGGGCTGAGCATTGGAACCACAGAGGAGCCTTAAGGGCTGCTGACACCAGAGCATTCTGTAGAGAGCCTGCTTATTTAATTGGTCTGGGGTGTCCCCTGGGCCCCGGGGTGGTTGTAGCGTGCAGCCGAAGCTGACGCACTGCTGGCAGTCTGGGAGAATGTTCCCCAGGCCCCCTCAGCCGGTGCTATGGCCAGACCTTCCTGCAAAGTGCTCTAATGGATCTGTTTATTTCTGGTCCACCCTTGCTGAGCGCTAAGGTGCTGAATCAGAGCACTTATGGGGGTCAGGCACCACACTGAGAGGCGGACTCACTTCACCTCATTAAATCTGCATCACACTCCCATGAAGGGGCCTCCTCCCAACCCTGGCTTCCCAGAAATCGGGGCTCAAGGTATGAAGGCGCATCGTGTTTGCACAGCTGGGCAGTGGCCACTGGGACTTGGACCCCTGCCTGACCCACAGCTGCCTCTGCTCCACACAGACGCACTCCCCCCTTTCTCTTCACCTGCTGCACCTGCTCATACTTCTGTTCCAGCTCTGGGGCAGGGCATCCCAATTTCTGCTGAATCCCAGCTACGTTCTAGCATGTATGCATGGATGGGCAGGTGGTTGGATGAATTGATAGATTGATGGGTGGGTGGATGAGTGGGTGGGTGGATGGATGGGTGGGTGGATGGGTGGGTGGGTGGATGGATGGATGGATGGGTAGGTGGGTATATAGATAGATTGATGGGTGGTGGGTAGGTGGATGGATGGATGGACAGATGGATGGACAGATGCATGAAGGAAGGAAGAATGGTGCCTGATCCTAAATACAAATTCCAGCTTCCCAGTCAGTTGGCCACAATTGCAAAGGTGAGAGAACCATTTCTGCTTCCCTGAGCAGCAGGGATCCCCAGCAAAGGGCAAGCTACGGAGGCATGTTTGCTTTCCGGCTGTGTGACCGGAGGCAGTCGCTCTGTTCCTCTGAGCCTCGCAGGTAAAGAAGAGGTGGCTGTTCCCAGCCCCAGGAGGGTGGTGAGGATTCAATGAGATCTGAGCAGGAAAGTCCCACCAACAGTAAGAACTGTCCCCAATGAGGAAGAATGCTAACAAGTTTCTCCAAGTGGTGCCTCCTGCCCTCTGCAACTATGGTATGCCCTTGACCTCGGTGTGTGTGTGTGTGTGTGTGTGTGTGCAAACCCAGGGGAGAAGCAGTCTAGCCCTGGACTTGGGGTCCACTCTCCCCACGAGCCTTTCTTCCCAAGTGGACTTTTCAGACTGCTAAGACCCTGATGAGGAAACATGGAGGAATCAGGGCTCAGGCTGGGACTCGGGCGTGGTGGTCAGGCTGCAGACACAGAGAAGAGATGGCCACAGGCCTCTCTCCTGCCCCCAGAGCTGCACTCCCCACCAGCGGTCACCCGCCTCAGCGCCGCTCCCTGGCTCCAGCCAGCAAAGAGCCCTTTGCTGAGAGCCGTGCATTTGAAGCAGGTGTGGGGAATGGTATCTTTATTCTTTGAAGTCTAGCGCTTCCTTCAAGTGTGCGGGGGACACTGACCACAGTGCTTTGCAGCACTGGTTACTTTGTCGCCAAGAAAAACCGCAGGGATTTCCCTGTCACATCTTAGCTGTGGCAGGATCTGAAATCTTTGTGCTCACTACCTGGAAATCACGGTAGATTTCACCGCTGCTGGGTCTCCCCGGTTAATGAATTTACAAGGAAGCCAGCCCAGGTATTGCTACAATGTAATTTTGGGGGATTCACTTTGATCACCCTATTCTAACAACATAATTGGTTTCCATTTTAATGCTATGCACAAGTACTCATCGACTTTCAATGCAGTTCTGTCCAATAAACCCATCGTACGTTAAAAGCATCGCACATCCAAACTGCATTTAGGGGAAGGTGTTTAGCCCAGCAGGTAAGGTGCTGGTTGGGATGACTGCGCTCCACATCAGAGTATCTGAGTTCCAGTCCCGCATCCGGCTCCTGACTCCAGCTTCCTGCAGGTGCACACCCTGGGAAGCACCAGATGGATCCAGTCATTGCACCCCTGTGCCTCTACGGAGACCTGGACTGGATTTCCGGCTCTGAACCTTGTGGGGAGTGAACCAGCAGATGGGAGCTCTGTATGCCTGTCTGTCCAATTCTCTGCCTCTATTTCATTTTACGAATTAAAAGCAATCCCCCGAAGGAGCGAGCCTCGTGGTGCAGCATCTTAAGCTGCTACCTGTGATGCTGGCGTCCCATATCTGAGTGCTGGTTCGAGTCCTGGCTGCTCCGCTTCTGAGCCAGCTCCCTGCTAATGTGCTTGAGAAGGCATCAGATGATGGCTCAAGTACTCGGGTCCCTGCTAGCCATGTGGGAGACCCAGGTGGAGTGCTTGGCTCCTGGCTTTGGCCTGTCCCAGCCTCAGCTGTCGCAGACATGTAGGGAATAAAGCCATAGGTGGAAGATCTTTCTCTCTGCCTCTCCCTCCCCCTCTCTCTATCACATTGTCATTCAATAAATGAACAAGTCTTAAAAAAATAATGCCCCAAGAAAGGGTCTGTGCCTCCAAGAGGTGACGATGGAGTCCTGGCACAGACAAGGCCCCGACCTATCTGAAGCAGGGCCACCTTTTGTCCCCAGGCCTGGGGCCCGAGCTAAGGAGCAGGTTAGCTTTGGGAAGCTGAACTTGCTCTGGGGCCTCCCTCAGCCCCTGGGGAGCTGGTGAAAGAAGATGGAGACCCCCGGGGAAGGGACCTGCTTTTGTCTTCCTCTGCGTAGGCCTCCCTTGCTTCTCCCCCATCCAGGGACAGCTAGTTTGCTCCCAGATCTGGCCAGCACTATTCCCAAGCCCTGGTTTCCTCGTGTGGCTTCAGGCAAGGGCTGGCTCACCAGCTGAACTGGGCCCCCATCAGTTCACCAGGTGTCCCCCCGCCTGGGCTGGTGACAGAGTCACCGCAAGTCCTGCAGGGCCAGGGTGAGCCACATGCCTGTCTTACCCTAGCAGCCAGTCCAGGCGTCGGATCCTGGCTGGCTCACCAGCGCCTCCCGCCTCCTGCTTGGCCAAGCCTGTAGTAGTGCTGGGAAAGCCAGCAGCCGCGTGAGCAGGTGCAGCTGGTTGCTTAGGTCATGCCCGGCCTGGTACAACCTTCTGTTCCGGCTCACGTCACCTCCTGTTGACAGCTTCTGGCTGACGTCCTAATCACTCAGTGGGCAAATCCCTGGGGCTGTGATTGACAGCTGATGCATGTTAACTCTCACAGCCCATCTCCACATCAGCTCTGGGAAGAGGGCACTATTATTGCCCCATCAGACAGCTAGGGAAGCAGAGCCGTGGACACAGGCAATAGTCTCCGAGTTTGAACCCAAGTATCCCCATCACTGTGGGAAATGCAGACTCCCAGGCCCTGCCCCTTCCCTCTCAATGGAAATTAACGCAGAATTTACCTTGTAGCGAGACTGCCCAGTGCCTCCTGGGCAGAACACAGCCCAGGGGAGCCCCCTTGGCACGAGGAGCTCACTACAGGAATACCAGGGTCTCAGGCAGCAACTCAATCTACCAGAGTGAAAGCGAGTGAAGAGGAGGAGGAGGGTGCTGGGGGCCTGGCGGCCGTTTGAGGAAGAGGAGCCAGGACTGACCTCCTGGGCCCGTGCCATGGGAGTTGAGGCCTGAGCCAGACTTGCAACAATCAGAGGAAGAGCACTTCCGCCACGGCCCGGGGAGGAGCTCAGTCAGGCTCCGGCGAATGGGGGTGTCCCCCAGGCATCGTGCAAGCCCCGGACGGACCAGAGGGAATGTTGTGGGCAGGACCCGTGGCAGGTACCAGGGTGCAGTGCTGGAGCCTCAGGCACAGTGAGACCCAGACCCCGCCCTCCCAGGACTCTTCTGGTTGGGGGTGGGGGTGGGGGACAGGAGATCAGGCACCACGTCCAAGAGAGATAGCACTAAGGGTCTCCGGAAAGGCAAGGTTCCCTGAGGGATAGGTCTTGTGGTGCTACTACTGTGCTTCCTCTCTCTCTCTCTCTCTCTCTTTCTCTCATACACACACACACATACACACACTATCCAATGCACACACATGCACACCCTACACATGTGTGCATATACATTCACACACATGCAACACACATGCCTGCATGTATGCATGTGCGCATGCGCATAATATACCACACACACACATGTTTGTTACACACATGGCACACACTCATGTGTAAGGGGACTGAAAGACATTTGTGGGAAAATGGACTTTATAAAGCTTATTGTGGTGTGCAAAATTTTGAGATGTACTTTGGGTTTTTTCCTAATATGTGTTTTCCGCGAGTGTTTTGAAGCCACCTCAAAAACACACGAGCTCCCCACGCGGTAAGGGACCTGCACCCAGACTGCCATCACCCAGCTCCTGCACCTGCTCCCTTGCAGCCCTGTGCCTCAGCCGTCAGCCCGACGGGGTTGCTGTGAGGATGAGCGGGGTAGCATTCCAAGACCCTTAAACAGTGCTCAGCACCTAGCAAGGACTCCTCTGCTCCTGCGACCCCCTGAGGCAGGAGCATTGCAGCCCCACTTTGCAAAGAGGGAAACTGAGGCTCTGGACCTCTATCAACTTCCACAGCCAAAACACCTGCCTGTCTGAGGCTGAGTTCAGAGGCAGCTGCAGTGGGAGGATGAGGCTTGATGGAGGGGGCATGTGAGCTGCACTGTGTGGGATGGTGGGATGAGGGGATTGTGGTGAGAGGGGAACAGCCATTCTGGGGAGGGAACAGAATATGCGAACACGGAGGGAGTGCATGTGGGAAGCAAGTAGAGCATAGGGAACAGCATCGTCTGGCCTTGAACATGAAGGCTGCTGTGAGGGAGAACTGGTTTTGTAAAAAGTGGGAGCCCTAGAAGGTCCTATGTCACCATGAAGTCAGCAGGCATCAGCAAACATGACCTCCTATTTACTGGCCACATTCATTCCCGGTTTGCAAGGCCTGGCCTTGGCCTTGGCTCTCAACTGGGGCTAAGGCCACACGACCGGCACAGAATCAGGTCATATCCAATAGCCAGAGCTTAAGTTCCCAGGGCACAACCTACCAGGTGGGAAAGTAGGAGTCAGGGGCAGGCCAACCCCGAGGGCAGGGAGGACCTGCTGGGTGGCGTCAGCTGTGGGGTCCAAGGCTTCCAGACCTACACAGAAGCTCTGCCAACAGTGGTGTTGTCGCAGAAAGACAGAGAGCCCTACCCATGGCCCTCAGCCAGCCGTAATGGGCACTGCCAAGGAAACTGGCACTGCCTGGGCGATAGCTGGCCATCTGGGCCCCAGAAGAACCGTGATTCTGGGTTAGAGCAAGCCGGGGGGCTGCCCCCAGCCTCAAGCTGCACCAGAGCCTTGCCCCTCAGCCGTGACCCCCGGGTGTGCCGGTCACTCTCCCATGGGGGCCTTCATGCCTCCTCTGTGAAGCAGGGAGGGTGCTGCTCGAGGCCATCCGGGGCCACAGTCTGGTGTACTTGTTGCTTCGTTGACTTCCTGTGTCTGTCGTACTGCTAGGGATTGAGCAGGTGATCACGGGGTGGGTCAGGTGAGCTGGTGCACACGGCAGGTGATGGCACCCGGCAGACTGCATGCTAAATGTGCAGGAGACATTCAGGGGTGTGAGGCTCTTGTCTCACCTTGACAGGAGCCCGTCTTGCACAGCAAGAACCGCCCCAGCTGGCCCCAGGGTTAAGAAAACACAAATGGGAAAATGATCCGCACTGAACAGGAAGGCGAAAATGAGAACAATTTGCTGATGGTGTGGTTTTTCTACCTTGAAAACTCCAAGCGCCCTAGTAAGGAAGTTGGAGAAAAGAAAGTTGGATATAAGAATTAGGTAAAAATGACTTGCTTGGGGCTGGCACTGTGGCGTAGTGGATAAAGCCTTTGCCTGTGGCACTGGCATCCCATATGGCCGCCGGTTCAAGTCCCGGCTGCTCCATTTCTGATCCAGCTCCCTGCTAATGTACCTGGGAAAGCACTAGAAGATTGCCCAAGTCCTTGGGCCCCTGGACCTGCATGGGAGACTTGGATGAAGCTCCCGGCTCCTGGCTTTGGCCTGGCTCTGGCCTGGCTCAGCCCCACCTGCTGTGGCCCTTTAAGGAGTGAACCAGCGGATGGTAGATTTTCTCTATGTCTCTCAATCTCTTCCTCTCTTTGGGTAACTCTGCCTTTCAAATGAATAAATAAATCCTAGATTTTATTTATTTATTTATTTTTAATTTTTTTGACAGGCAGAGTTAGACAGTGAGTGAGAGAAACAGAGAGAAAGGTCTTCTTTCCGTTGGTTCACTCCCCTAATGGCCACTACAGCCGGCGCTGTGCTGATCCGAAGCCAGAAGCTGGGTGTTTCCTCCTCGTCTCCCATGCAGGTGCAGGGACCCAAGCACTTGGGCCATCCTCCACTGCCTTCCAGGGCCACAGCAGAGAGCTGAATTGGAAGAGGAGCAACCGGGACTAGTACCCGGTGCCCCAACCGGGACTAGAACCCAGAGTGCCGGCGCTGCAGGCAGAGGATTAGCCTAGTGAGCCACGGCACCAGCCTATATTTTATTTATTGATTCGAGAGGCAGAGTTACAGACAGAGAGACAGGGAAAGAGGAAGTCTTTCATCTATTAGTTCACTCCCCTAAATGACCACAACAGCCAGGGATGGGACAGGCTGAAACCAGCAGCCTGGAACTCAATATAGGTCTCCCACATGCGTGCAGGGACCCAAACACTTGAGCCATCTTCCACTGCCTTCCCAGGCGCATTAGCAGGGAGCTGGATGAGAAGTGGAGCAGCCGGGACTCGAACCTGTGCTTGCTGGGATCCCAGTGGCACAGGCAGCGGCTGAACCCGCTGCGCCCCCACACTGGCCCCAGTTGCCTTTCTGTTGGGTGCAGTGAGACCTCAGCCCAGTGGAGGGCAAGCCCTGCCTTCCAGGACCTGTTTCCTTCCTCCGCCCGCTGCCCTGCTGTGAGCCCTCGTGTGAGCTGCCCAACTTCTCCAGACTCAGTCCCCTGAACCAGAGGGCACCACAGCTCCAGCGCCGATGCGGGAATTAAGCGCGCTGCAGCCTAAGTGCCTCTTAGCGCGGTGCCCGCAGTGGAGGACGCTCGACAGGCGATTAGTGTATTCACGGAAAGCGATAATAAAGAAGTGGACCGCTAATTGGCCTAGGAGCCAGGGAAAAGCCTATTTCAGTGGCTGAGGTCTTAGTACCATCTCCCCAGGAGCTCCGAGCAAGTGGGGAGGGAGAGCCGTCTGCATACTAAACTTGGCTTCGCTGCCTCTGCCCTCAGCTCACCTTCCAGGTGCCCCGGACCTTCCTGGCGGCTGTTCTGTGCCCAGAACGCTGGCTCAGGCAGCCAAGCGCTGCCCAAACTTTGTCCCATCAGGGAGGGGCCTCTGCCCTGGGCCCCTGGATTTTTCCGTTGGTCAATCCACACCTAGGGCGCTCCCCCAGCTCCGCAGGGTCAAATTTCAGGCAGAACCCCCACCCAGCCCCTGCCTGGGCTCCCAGCTGGGGGAAAACAACATTTTTTCCAGTGTGATCTGTATGTGATCGGGGTGGAGTACTGGGGTGATCCTGGGACAGTTTGCAAGGGAAGAAATGGAGAAGGGCACGGTGAGGTTCTCAGTGGGCCACGTCACGCTGTGTCATGCAGGCCCCCAAAGCCTGCACAATAGCCCCTTCTTTCCTTCCTGGAAAGGAAGGGGGCTTGTCTGAAGGGGAGGGGGCTGCAGTGGGAAGGGTCCTGGCCTGGGAGTGGTGAGGCCGGGGTTTGCGCCTCTTAGAAGATGAGGTAAGTGTAGCCCAGCCGGACTCTCTCTCCAGGTCGTCCCTGCCTGAAGGTCAAGCCCAATGTCCTATACATCCGCGGTGCCCAGGCCCACCAGGGTGCACCCTGGATCCTGGAGGTGGCCCTGGAATGGAGGAGACAGAGTGTGGGGCTTACGTGGGCCTGGGCACAGTGAGGTCCACGTGACGACTGGCAAAGAATGGTGCCCCAGGCCCCACCCCCTGCCCCTGTCACTCGTCCACAGTCACCCGGGACACTGAAGGCACAGGTCCCTGAACAGCAGTGGAGACAGGGCTCAGAGACTGACCCAGGTTAAGGATCCATCTGGTTGGATGCCCCTGGGGCCTATCAGGGAGGGACACAGCAAGCTGGCTCCCACTTCCCGTTTCTGTGAAGACCTCTCGGGCTGTGCACACAGGAGCCATGCTCCTTCCCTGTCTGGCCTCCCACGTGTGCAAGCTCCACCAGGAAGCCCGGCAGAGCCGCCCCGCTCCAGCTCCACAGAGTAACCAGGGACCCCAGGTCAACTGCCGGGGACCCAGCCCAGCCAGCCCAGGCCTGGAGGGCCCAGAGCCCCCGCTGGGTGTTCTGCCCAATTCTGGGTATCAGTGTTCTCATCATTTTCTCTGGGGAGAAAGCTACATCTTCCATGACCAGCTTATTGCTTTTTAATTGGTTGACAACTTAGGAAAGAAGGGAGCCGTTTCTCATCTTCCAAAAAGTCACCACTAAATACCTTGATAGCACTTTGTAGGTCAAAGGATACTCCCATTTTCATTTTTTTTAAAAAATCTTTATGTATTTGAAAGGCAGAGATACAGAGAGAGAAGGGGAGAGAGGCAGAAAGAGAAAGGGACAGAAGGAGAGAGAGAGAGAGAGAGAGAGAGAGAGAGAGAGAAAGGTCTTGCATCCACTGGTTCATTCCCCACAAGGCTACAACAGCTAGAGCTGGGCCAATCTGAAGCCAGGAGCCAAAAGCTTCTTCTGGGTCTCCCACTTGGGTGCAGGGGCCCAAGGACTTGAGCCATCTTCTACTGCTTTCCCAGGCCACAACAGAGAGCTGGATCGGAAGTAGAGCAGCCGGGACTTGAACCAGTGCCTATAAGGGTTGCCGGCACTGCAAGCGGCAGCTTTACCTGCTATGCCACAGCGCTGGCCCCAATCTTTGCTTATTTTTGTGCTATCACTTTGCAGTCTTGTGTATCCTTCCTCCAAGCAAGCGAGTGACAACTGGGGACATCGGAATCAGATCTGAGTGTTGTTAACTGCACCACACCAGTGTCAGTTCCCCCGATTTGTGTTGTGCCCTGTGCCTGGGTACGATGTTAGTCTTGGGGGGAGCTGGATGAAGAAGAGCACTGGGGGCTTTCTGGGCTGATTTTGCAAGTCTTATTTTATGTCACAATAAGAAGTTAAAAAGACATACGGCTCCTACCAGGAGACAGCAACCAGCTTTACCTCTGAGACATCAGATGAATTTCAACTCCCAAGCCAATCACGACCAATCGACACAGGTTCTCTGGAGCACAATGCAGTGTTAGGAATCCTGAAGTCACTTCAGGGCACAGGGTGGGTGAGCGCGGTCGTTGATTAGTGATGTCTGCTGTGGGCTCCGCATGGAGATCCCTGAGCAGGCACCTGCCATGGTACCTTGGATTCCAGCTCAGTGTGAACCTGACCTGAGACAAGGGGAAGAAGGGGAGGGGCCAAAGAGGAGGCAGACAGGCCGGTGGGTAGCTCCAGTTCACAGCCACAAGTTCTATCCTGTGTGAAGAGCTGCAGGAAGATGAGGCTGCGGGAAGGCGGATGGTGCTGGCTGCCGGGCGGGCTGGGTCTACCCTGAGTGCACCTGTGGAGCTATGGCAGTGGGCCCCACAGAAGGGTGCAAGCCTCACATGGTGACCCCAAGGGTGCTTGTAAGTACTAAAATAAACACACAAACAGGAGGAGGCAGGTGCACGGCCCAAGTCCGTTTATGTCCAGTTTAAGAAGAGGCAACTTGAAACCGTGGTGAGAGATGATTGACAGGCGGCCTGTGGGGGATGGGAAGTGTCTTTATTTTGAATGCTTATTGGCCATGCCCCTCCCCGCCCCCATGCACAGGCATTAAAATTAACGGCCTGCGCTTTAACATCGCTGTGTTTTATCACCGAGAAGTTACACCTCAATTAAAAAGAAGGGAGGGGCTGGTGCTGTGGGGCAGTGGGTTAACACCCTGGCCGGTTCTAGTCCTGGCTGCTCCACTTCCGATCCAGCTCTCTGCTGTGGCCTGGGAAAGCAGTAGATGACCCAAGTCCTTGGGCCTCTGCACCCACGTGGGAGACATGGAAGAAGCTCCTGGCTCCTGGCTTCGGATCGGTGCAGCTCTGGCCATTGCGGCCATCTGGGGAGTGAACCATCGGATGGAAGACCTCTCTCTCTCTCTGCCTCTCTTCTCTCTGTGTAACTGACTTTCAAATTAAAAAAGAAGAAGAAGAAGAAGAAGGAGAAGAAGAAGAAGAAGAAGAAGAAGAAGAAGAAGAAGAAGAAGAGGAGGAGGAGGAGGAGGAGGAGGAGGAGGAGGAGGAGGAGGAGGAGGAGGAGGAAGAAGAAGAAGAAGAGGAAGAAGAAGAAGAAGAAGAAGAAGGGAGACAGGAACACCATTTGCATGCATGAAATCTAACCTGGAACTTGGGATGCTGTCAGCAGAGGGAACTCCTGCTGGTGGGCGGGGCGTGGGGAGGCCAAAGGTCAGACGAGGCCCCAGTTTCATCCATTGCCTCCTTGGCACTGGGGTTGGTCGTAGTGAAGTCCCAGCACCTCCAGGGACCAGCTGGGTTCCCCTGACGGCTTGTTCAGTCTTTCTGCCTCCATGATCCTCAGCTGTAAAATGGGCGTTGCGAGAGTAAAGGGCGCCCGGCCGTGCAGAGCTCAGAGTGGAGCACCTGCGCGCTGCGTGGGCTGCTCTCCTGGCGGCGGCCATGTTTGTTCTAATGTTCGTGGCTGACAGTGACAGCTGCTGTCCCCCTTTATGCCGTGGCACTGTTTTAGGGTGAGTGGGTGGGACACACAAATTCTCCCCGCCTCCCCTCACAGCATCCCTGGGACTCACCGGATGTTCAAAGAGACCACACGCTCCCGGAAGACAGCAGGGAAGGTAACACACAAACACTCGTGACTCTCCCGGCTGAGTCTGAGCCCCATGGCGCAGGCTCTGGCCCTAGCCATGTCCCTTCGGGATGCCCGAAGGCCGTGTGTGATCTGGGCTTATCTCTGAGTGGAGGATGCCACCAACACTCACCATCTCCCAGGAATTTTTGCTGTCCTGGGCAAGAGCAGGGAGCCCCCACCCCAGTCCTCCCCTCTACTTCCATCCCTTCCTCCTGGTTCCTGGTCTGGGAGCCCAGTGTGGGCCCTACTCATTGTTCCCCAACCCTGAGGAAGGCTCTCACCATTCAGGGGAGGCCCCGGGCCCTCCCCACTGGGACAGGGTCCCTGTGCAGAACAACACGCACGGGGGGGGGGGCAGTTGCTATTCTACCCTGAGCATCTGTGTGGGGCAGCGCTGGCGGGGGCGGGGGTGGAGAGGGGGTCTGGCTGAAGCTGGAGGGGAAACAGAAGCTGTCCAGGGACCAAGGCAGGGCGGCGACTCGGCAGAGCTTCTGGAGCCCTCGCCAGAGCGTGCTCCAGGCCGGCCGGGGCTGGAGCCAGCTTGGGAGACAGCCAGGCTCCGGGCTGAGCCCAGGGCCAGCTGCCCCAGCTGGGCCACTGCCAGGGCCCACGGCAGAAAGAAGGCGGCCTGGGCGGGAGGGCTCGGCAGCAACAGAGCTCTTGCAGGGCCCTCAGAGGAGCCGACAGCCAGAAATTTTCCAGGCCGCTGCCAGCTTTCGGGGAAGCGAGAAGCAACTCGGGCAGCCTGGGCACGGGGAAGCCTGAAGGTGTGGGCAGGGAAGTTCTGTCTGTTCTTCCATCTGTCCATCCGTCTACCCATCTATCTGTCCATCCGTGCATTCAGCCAGCACCCAGCATCCCTCCCTGCCTCCATTCACCTACCCAGCTGTCTGTCTGTCCCTCCACCATCCATCCATGTATTTATCCCTTCAATAATTTATTGTGCCGTTATGTGCCAGGCGTCAGGCTGGCCTCCGGGGCTGCACAGATACACACAGAATTTAGGGGCTGGCACTGCAGCATCATAGACTAAGCCTCCGCCTGCAGTGCCGGCATCCCATATGGGCACTGACTCAAGTCCTGGCTGTTCCCCTTCAGATCCAGCTCTCTGCTATGGCCTGGGAAAGCAGTGGAAGATGGCCCGAGTCCTGGGGCCCCTGCACACACATGGGAGACCCGGAAAAAGCTCCTGGCTCCTGGCTTCATATTGGCTCAGCTCCAGCCATTGTGGCCATTTGGGGAGTGAACCGGTGGTTGGAAGATTTCTCTCTGTCTCTCCCTCCCTCTGTAATTCTACCTGTCAAATAAATAAATAAAAGTCTTAAAAAAAAAAACACAGATTTTAACCTTAAGGCACTTAAAGCTTTATTTCAGGATCCAAAAAAGAGAATAGGTAATTGCAATCAAGGGACAAGAATGCTGGATGCACGGTGGAGGGGGCACCTAATTTCTATACCTGCAGACTCAGGGAAGGCTCCCTGGAGGAAGCAACCTTAAACGCATCATCTAAGGGATGGGGTGAAGCCAGACAGATGTGACGCCGATGGTTGGCTGCCCCCCAGAATGCATGCTCCCCTTCTGTGGGTTGGTTGTCACTGGACAGGATCTACATTTCCCTGCGCACCCTGATCTCGCTGGGGGCGTGTGCGTGGAAATTCCACGCAGCATTGCTGTGTCAAGGCTTTTGCAAAGCAGGTGTGTCTTCCTCGGCTCCCCTCCCCGCACCTGAAGGCAGAGCCAGGGGACAGAAGGAAGCCGATCCCCCAGCCTGTGTGGGAGACAGCCGCCTGCAGGGCGGGAGCATCCACTTTGCCCTGCTTCAAGAACAAGCCAGGGAGTGGGAGGTAAACTGAGGCTGGCTTGGGGGCGCTCCTTCAGCTCTGCCTAGCAGTTGGGGCTCCATCCTAAGTAAGCCTGGGCCTCACAGGACGAGGATGTCAGGCTCAGAGAGGATGGGTAACGCGCTCAGTGACATTCACTCTACCGTGAGTGCGGAGGTGGGCTCACCCCCAGGTCCCGCCGCCTGCAGGTTCCTACACTCAGCCTGTTGCTTGCTCCAAAACGTTCTACAACAAAGGAACCACGGAGGCCCGGCTCTGCTGGCAGAGAGGAGTGGAGCAGGTCTTTGTGTCCGTGCAAGAGAGAATTGAGACGCGAGACAAGGAAGCAGACACAAGCAAGGCAGCCAGGCGTGATGGAGTCGGCCATGCGTCAGAGTGGCTGGGCCCCCTCCAGGCAGAATCTGGGAAAATCTGGGGAAAGCGAGGGTTAAATGGAGAAAGCACACCTGGCTGGCCAGGCGGGTGGCTCAGGAAAGAGCTGAGAGCTGAGCATGTGATCTGTATTCAGACTGGGGCTTGTAAGGGAAAGAAGGGAAAGAGATCCAGTTCTTCCCACCGTATCTCCTTCCCCTCCTCCTCGCCTCCTTCTCCAGGGTGCAGGGTCTGCTGAGTGGGAATTAGGGGAAATCCTCCCAAGGGTTCACCACTCAGTGCTGTCAGACGGAACCCACCTGGCACTGGGCGGAGGCGCTGCCTCCAGGGTCCCTACCTCCGGGGAAGGCTGGGAAGGTTTTATGTCCCTTGTTATCAGGCTGGGTAACCCACGTGATGCTGAGCAGAGAGAATGCTCCTGGGCCACTTTCCCTGGGGGGAAGGGCTGAGACCACCTGCCCAGTTATTGGGGTTGGGCAGGACTTTGTAGTGTAAAATCCTGGGCTGCTCCCAAGATGAGTTTCCAAGCTTCACTTAATTTCCAACTTCCTGCCTAACAGCTCTATGGGAACTGGCCCACATGGAGCTCTGTCTCCCGGCACCAGGCCCAGGCCAGCACACAGAGGGGTCACCTGCCTCCAGAAACCATGGCCACCCACATCTCGCACCTGATGGAAGCCCCGCCTCCCAGGAGAGCCAACAAGGCACCCTATGCAGTCTGGTCCCACCTTCTGCATGGGCCCTGCGAAGCCCATCGCCCAGTAGTTGAGGTCGGCCCCTGCTACCTGTGCCCACCCAGGGTCTGGCTCATGCACGGGCCATAGGAGGCAGAGGCTGCCCAGAGTCACTTCTCTTCTGCTCTCTGCTGCTCCCCAGGCTGAGCCCTCGCTGGACACCCAGGCAGTGAGATTCGCTGTGGGCAGCAAAGCCCATGGGTATAGCTAAGCTCTCCTGTGTCACAGCCACCCGTCCTCAACGTGTCTGTCCCCTGTTTCTGGGTCTTCTCTGTCCAAGGCCTTCTGTGGTTTTGTAGAGGCACCTCTGGTTATGCTGCAGAGAATGAAGGTGGAATCCAAGGGCAGAGCTTCTAGAGCCCTGGCCCCGCCTTTCCTGAGCCCGTCCCGAGCAATTCCTCTTTATCCTGCTCACCTCGCTCCTTCAGAGAGCATTTGAAGGACTTCACTACTGAAACAAATCTGAAAACAACTTAGCCCTCGGACTCACCCCGTGGAGGCCCTGTGGTTCAGAAAAAGAGACTAATGCTTTTGAAAATGCACTTCAGTTATAGAAAGTGCTCTGCCTGCCTATTTGTATCTGTCATCACTGTCCACCCATCCATCACCCAGCCACTCACCTATCCATTCACCTAGCCACCCATCCAGCCACCCAGCACCCACCCAGCCACCCAGCCATCCATCCACCCATCCACTCACCTATCCATTCACCCAGCCACCCATCCAGCCACCCAGCCACCCAGCCACCCACCCATCCATCCACCCATCCACTCACCTATCCACTCACCCAGCCACCCAGCCACCCACCCAGCCACCCAGCCACCCAGTCACCCAGCCACCCAGTCACCCAGCCACCCAGCCACCCACCCAGCCACCCAGCCACCTATCCAGCCACCCAGCCACTCACCTACCCATTCACCCAGCCACCCATCCATCACCCAGCCACTCACCTATCCACTCACCCAGCCACCCAGCCACCCACCCAGCCACCCAGCCACCCAGTCACCCAGCCACCCAGTCACCCAGCCACCCAGCCACCCACCCAGCCACCCAGCCACCTATCCAGCCACCCAGCCACTCACCTACCCATTCACCCAGCCACCCATCCAGCCACCCAGCCACCCAGTCACCCAGCCACCCACCCAGCCACTCACCCAGCCACCCAGCCACCCACCCATCCACCCAGCCACTCACCTATCCATCCACCCAGCCACCCAGCCAACCAGCCACCCACCCAGCCACCCATCCATCCACCCAGCCACTCACCTATCCATTCACCTATCCATCCACCCAGCCACCCAGCCAACCAGCCACCCACCCAGCCACCCATCCATCCACCCAGCCACTCACCTATCCATTCACCTATCCATTCACCCAGCCACCCACCCACCCAGCCACCCCCCAGCCCTCCATCCATGCTTCCCACCATCCTCCCGCCCAGTCAGCAGGTCCTGCAGGCTCAGATGCTCTGGACGTCTCAGCTTGCAGCATCTCCCTCTCTCTCTCTTAAGATTTCTTTTCTTTATTTAGAAGGCAGTGCACCAGTGAGATGGAGAGGCAGAGAGAAAGAAAGCGACCATCCACCTGCTGCCTGACCCCCTGAATGGCTGCAGCAGCCAGATCTGGGCCACGTGGAAGCCAGAAACCTGGAACTCCACCTGGGCCTCCCAGGTGGGTGGCAGGGGCCCATGTACTTTGGCCATCCTCTGCTGCCTTGCCAGGTGCATTAGCAGGGAGCTGGGTGGGAAGTGGAGCAGCCGGGACTGGAACTAGCACTCTGATACGGGATGCTGATGTTGCGAGCGGCAGCTTACCTTGCTGAGCCACCCCTATGGCATCTCTTTAATGGCACTGAAAGTTCTCTGCTCTCTTGGCATCATAGAGGAGGAAGATTTGGGCACCAGCTCCTATACTGTGGTGTTTCCCACCTCCAGGTTCCTGTGGGGATCAGCATCGTGGCAGCCAGGATCCGCGGTGGAGCACCCGGGCCTCAGCAGGTCTCCACATCTGCTCGTGCTTGGGCTGAGTGGGGGTACCGGGGGCCTATCTTTACCCAGCAGTGCTCCGGGCCACCATGGAGGAGGAAGGATGTCCCTCAGCTTCCTTTACAGAATGCCTGACCCTGGGCCTTCCTGGGCTGTGACCTAATTTTGGTTTGGCCAGAGCTAGAGTCTTCCTTTTCCCCCCATTGTCTTGGGGACCTGGAGTGGACTTGGCTGTGGCTGTTTCCGCAGGAACAGCATATGTTCAGCTGGCCCGGCACGCTGGGCTCACCCCCTCCCCATCCTCAGCCCGTCTCTCACACTTCCCCTGAACAGCGCCCCAGCTCTCCCCGGGGCTTGCTGGCTCCCTCACTTGCTACCGGCCACCCTAGCCACTGTCACGTGCCCACAGCCGCCCTAGCCACTGTCACATACCCACGGAAGAAGCCTGACCCAGCGCCCCTCTGCAGCCCTCCACCCATGATTCGTTTTCCTCGCCTCCCTGGAAATCACGCCAGACGTCAGTCATCCCCTGTTTTCTGCCCGTCTCATCCCTGCCATTTGGCTCATGGTTGCATCCCCAGCCTCACCACATGATTGGCACTTCAGCAGGCTCACTGCGGGGTGGGTAGGTTGTTTGGTGCAAGGGTTAAGAAAGTGCCTGGGAAGCCGGCGCTCTGACGTAGCAGGTAAAGCCTCCACCTGCTTATCCTGGATGGGCTCCAGTTCGAGTCCTGGCTGTTCCACTTCCAATCCAGCTCCCTGTGAATGCACCTGGAAAAGCAGTAGAAGATGGCCCAAGTCCTTGGGCCCCTGTGCCTGCGTGGGAGACTTGGAAGAAGCTCCTGGCTCCTGGCTCCTTGCTTCAGCATGGCCCAACCTCAGCTGTTTTGGGTGTCTGGGGAAGTGAACCAGCAGAAGGAAGATTTCTCTCTCTCTCTCTCTCTCTCTCTCTCTCTCTCTCTTTCTGTCTCTCCCTCTCTCTCTCTCTGTAACTCAGACTTTCAAATAAATAAAAAATAAATCTAAAAAAAAAAAAAAAAAAACAAACGAAAACAAATGCCTGTGATGCCTGAATTCCTGTGTTCAAGTTCTGCCTTCACTTCAATCCACCTCCCTGCTAATGCACCTTGGAAGGCAGCAAGTGATGGCTCATGTACTTGGGTCCCTGCCACCTGCATGGGAGACCCAGATGATTAAACAAAAATTGAAGAGAAATTGGGGAATCTCAAATTCCCCTCCCGGAACATTCGCATATTTGCTGAAATCCCCCGGCTCCACCCTTTGAGCTGACCTGTGGCTGCCTGGCCCAGAGGAGGCTCGGCAGGGGGCAGGGTCCTGAACAGAGAGTCTAGAATATCCCCAACAGGGGCCACTGGGAAGGTGGAACCCACCGAGATGCCTGCGGGTCGCTCTAAGAGCACCGGACACCGGGAGCCTGAGAAGCCAGATGGAGGTTCCAATCTGGGTTCTGGCACTTTCCAGCACTTTCTAGAACTCACTTGGCCTTGCAGAGCCTCAGTCCCCTCCAGGCCGTGGGCCAATGATTTCTGCCTCCCGCGGCTGTGAGTTACACCAGCTCCACCTCGTTGCTTCTTGAGCACCAGGACAGACAGACAGACAGACGACCCCTTTGGGTGCTGTGTGCCGGGCGCCTTGGTTTCACCATTTTGAGATCGGTGATGCTTCAGTGAGTTCATGCATAAAAAATTTGGACTTGTGCTGAGTTTTAATCATGATCAATGGTTTTATTTTTATGTTTAGCTCCTTAAAAACAAAGTACATCTTACATACAGTGCAACACACACTTGCATGAGTATATGGAAACTAATATTTATACACAAATCTTAACTGTACAGTGAAAGAAGTTTCGACAGGCAGGATGGGCATTTGGCCTCGTGGGTAACACGTCCATGTCCTGCACTCAGAGAGCCTGGGTTTAATTCCCAGCTCCAGTTCCAGGTTCCAGCTTCTCGCTAATGCAGACCTGGAGAGGCAGCAGGTGACAGCCCCCCGCCACGCGGGTGCGAGACCCAGATGGAGTCCTCAGCTCCTGGCTTCCACTCGATCCAGGCCCTGCCTATGTGGGCATTTGGGGCGTGAACCAGTGGGTGGGGGCTCGTTCTGCCTCTATCTCTGACTCTCACGTATAGGAAGGCACACAAGCACAGACTACGTGGGCATGTGCATATGATGTGTGCACCTCCACGTGATAACCTCCACCCACGGAGCACACACGCTAACACAGAACACCCGCGTCACCGCGCAGGGCTCCCTGCACCTCTTCCAGTCACTTCCTGCCTTTTCAGATCCGTCACTGGGATGGGGAATTCCCAAAAGTGGCCTCCCCAGCATGCATCCTGCTTGAGGTTCCTGGGGTTTGCCCATTTTGCTGTGCCGCAGCACTGTTGGCTCCTAGCTATGGGTGAAGACCACCCCCTCGCGTGCACACACTCGGATCTGACTCCTCGCATGCACACACCCGGGTCTGTTTGTTGAAAGGCACTTGGGCTGGTCACACGTCCAGGTTTCGGGGACTGAAGCTGCCGTGCACGGAATGCCTGTCTCTTGGTTTTCATCTCTCTTGGGGACCTGGGCCAGCAGCTGCTAGGCCATTAGGAAAGAGTGTATTTAACTTTAAGAGCACTGAGCGCAACCCTCTGAGACTTCCTGAGGCTTGTGTCTGGGTCCTGATGACTGCCCCATGCGCGCTGGGAGAAAATATGTGTTCTCTGGGGCTGAGCACAGAGTGTGCAGGTGTCTATTAGTAAATCGCTGGACTGCACACCTCGAATCATCTATAACCTTAGTGGGATTTTGCTCCTCAAATCCTGAGGAGAGGATGTTACATTTCAGATAACAGTGATGGTTTTTCCTGTGTTTTCTCCGGACTTCTTTTTTAAAGATTTATTTATTTATTTGAAAGGCAGAGTTACAGACAGGCAGAGAGAGAGAGAGAGAGAGAGAGAGAGAGGTATTCCATCTGCTTGTCCACTCCCTAGATGGCCCCAATGGCTGGAGCTGAGCCGATCTGAAGCCAGGAGCCAGGAGCTTCTTCCAGGTCTCCCACGCGGGTGCAGGGTCCCAAGGACTTGGGCCATCTTCTACGGCTTTCCCAGGCCATAGCAGAGAGCTGGATTGGAAGAGGAGCAACCGGGACTCGAACCAGCGCCTATATGGGATGCCAGCACTGCAGGCAGCGGCTTTATCTGCTATGTCACAATGCTGGCTTCCCCCACCCCCATAGTTCTGTCACATATTTTGGAGTTCCGTTACCAAAGCCATATATGTTTAGGACTATAACAAATTTTTCATAATAGACCACTTTAACCTTAAGTAATGCCTTGCCATATTTCTTGCCTCATAGTCTATACTTTGTCAGATGGGAGTGCACTCATACCAACTTCCTCAGGCTACCTGTTTGGTTTATCAGCTTACTTGTCTTTTACTTTTAACCTCTCTTGATATTTATGTAAAATTTTGATTTATTCACTTTCATTTTATTTGGAAGGTAGAAAGACAAACACACTCACACACACAAACACAAGGAGAGAGAGAGATAGAGAGAGAGAGAGAGAGAGAGAGAGAGAGAGAGAGAGAGAGACTTTCCATCTACTGGTTCACCGTCCCAAAGCCCATCACAGCTGGGGCAGGAGAACCAGGCGAAAGCTGGGAGCCTGCAGTTTAATTCAGGTCTCCCACGTGGGTGCCAGGGATCCAACGACTGGAGCCATCATGGCCCCCTCCCCGGGTGCATGTTAGCAGGAAGCTGGGATGCAGAGTGGAACTGGAACTCGGCACAGGCACTCTGATATGGGCTCCCAGCGACCCAAGCAGCACCTTAGTGGCTATGCCAAATGCCTGCCCTTACTTTTCTTTTTGAAGGACGATTTCACTGGTAGAGAATTCTAGGCCAATAGCTCTGATTTCTTTCGGGATTTCCATTGTTTACTAACTTGTGCTGTTTTCAGTTTAAAAAAAAAGTCAACTGCTTTTATTATTGAGTTCTTGAATGGAATGCATTAAATATTTTTGATACTTTAAAAATATTTCCATTTATTTTAATTATTATTTGCTTCCATTTTTATTTGAAAGGGAGGTGTGGAGAGAGGGAGAGAGAGAGAGAGAGAGAGAGAGAGAGAGAGAGAGAGAGAATCTTCCATCTGCTGGTTCACTTCCCAAATGCTTACAATAGCCAGAGTTGGGTCAGGCTGAAGCCAGGAGCCAGGAGCTCCATCCGGGTCTCCCACAGGGCTGGTAGGGACACAAGTACTTGAGCCATCATCCACCTGTTGCTGTCCCAAGGGTGTATCAGCAGGAGGCTGACTAGGAAGTGGAGCTGGGGCCTGAACCCAGGCATTCAACACGGGGTGCGCGTGTCCCAGGCAGGTCTGACCTTCTGTGCCACGTGGACCCTATCGCAGGCTTTTATCAGTGTCAGCATAACAGGCCTAGCTGCTTCTATTCCATTCTTCTTCCCTTCTGGGACACCAACTACAGTTGACTCTTGGACAAGGCGAGGGTGAGGGATGCAGTGCACAATCCGTGTGTACCAGGACCAGCAGCTGAAGCAGCTACAGGGCCGTGTGAGATGGCCACTCCACATCAGAGTGCCAGGTTCAATGCCCATCTCCGCTTCCGGGTCCAGCTTCCTGCTAATGCACCCTGGGAGGCAGCAGATGACGGCCAAGTACATGGATCGCTGCCACCCATGTGGGAGAGCTGGATTGAGTTCTAGGCTCCCAGTGTCAGCCTGGCCCAGCCCTGGCTCTCGTGGGGATTTGAGGAGTGAACCAGTGAACAGAATCTTTCTCTGCGTGTGTCCGTCTCTGTCTCTCTGCCTTACAAATACAATTTTTAAAAATAAATTTAAAATATATATATGTGTGTAGCTTTTTATTTCTTTTAAAAGACAGAGAGAGAGAGAGATCTCCCAAAGTTGGTTTACTTTGCAAATGCCCACAGTGCTGGGGCTGGGCCAGGATGAAGCCAGGACAGAGAGCTCAATCCAGGTCTCCCTCATGTGTAAAAGTGACCCAAGTACTGAGCCATCACGGCTGCCTCCCAAGGCCCACAGTGGCAGGAAGCTGGAATCGGGAGTGGAGTCGGGCATTGAACCCAGGCAGTCTGATAAGGGATGAGGGTGACCCAAGCGGCATCTGAACCACTGGGCAGGGCACCTGGCCTTAACAATGGGTTTAAAACTCGGACTGCCCCGAATTCACTCCTGCTGGCCTACTCTTGACCGAAAGCCTTACCAACCGCATCAGCCAGCAACTAAGAAGCATTGTGTGTGTTGAATCAGCCATATCTGGTGAAGACACGCAAGAACCCTGAGTGATCGCTTCTTGACGGCGGTTGTGACTTGCTGGAGAGAGGAGCTCCTCCTTTGGAGATGGTGGTGTCCCGAGGCGTTGTTAGTGGACTCCTGGGAGCAGGCCAGCTCACTGCCCCAGCGCCAGCACCAGGAGCCGGCTCCGAAGTCAGGGCAGTAGCATGCTCTGTCCTCCATGTGCCATCATGACCTAATTTTGCTTTCACCTGCAAATAGCACCATACCGGGTCTGAGTTTGTGTGCATGCATTTTGATAGCTTTTACCTTTTTATGATAGATTTGTGTATATGATAGATTTGTTTACATGCAATGGTAATAAATGATCAACTCTGATCTACAAGTATTTTGAACATTCATAACCTACCTTTTTCTTAAGCTTTTCAATATTTCTGGGCTACATGGTGCATCGATGACCGTTTTTCAGATTGTTGCAAAGGTCAAAAAAAAATCTAAGGATAAGGGGAAGCCACAGGCTTCCCAGCTGTGTTGGCTAAGGTCAGGGTCGGCTGGTTGACCTCCTGCCACGGGTTACTCATGCACTGTCCACTTCTTTCAGCATTTTTTTCCCCGTGTTCCTGTTGTGACTTATTTTCACCTGCTTTCAAGTCTCCTAATCCCCATTTTCTGTGTCTAATCCATTATCTATCCAGTACATGTCTGGCTCTGGTATTTTGCTTTCAGTTTCCACAGTTTCCATTTGTGATACTTGAAGCTTTTCCATTATATCCTGAAATATCCCTCCTCTGTTCCACGCTATTTTGTCCTGTAAATTTCTTCACATATTTATGTAAGCATTGAAGGGTTTCCCTTCTAATTCCAGTAACTGGGACAGGTCTGCTTCTATTGCTTGTGTTGTCTCTTGATTCTGGTCATGTTTCTCATTTATCCTTTTGTCTATTGTTTCATTCTATTATATTCTTTTTCAAAAGTATTTATTTTCATTTTTTTGAAAGGCAGATGCCCAGAAAGAGAAAGCTCTTCCAACTACTGATTCCCCCTAACTGCCCACAACAGCCAAGGGCTGGGCCAGGCAAAACCAGGATCTTGGAATCCAATCCAGGTCTCCCACGTGGGTGGCTGGGATGCAAGGACTTGAGCCATCACTGACTGCCTCCCGAGGAGCACATAGAAGGCAGCTGGAGCAGACGCAGAGCTGGGGTGGTCACCCCACCTGCATCCTTGAAAATGTGCATTGCAAACAATGAACTGGAAGAGTCATTTTGCCTTTTATTTATCTCCTAGACAGTCTAAACCGCCGTGCCACCTGATGGCTGGAGCCAGCATCCCATCACCGAGAATTCTCCTAGATTGCCGCAGAGCTGGTGGGACACACAGCTCTAATTAGATGCAGTGCCTGTAATTAGCATGGCCAGCAACGTCCTCTGTCTGTCAATATCGTGTCGGTGTTTGAGCTACGTGGGACTCACTGCGGATTCATTTTTTTTTTTTTGCTTCTCATTAAGTTTCCCCACTTTTGGGTCCTGCAATGCAGTCCCTGTGAGAATGCACGGGACCGCCCAAGTTCCTCCCCACCTGCACCTCTCCCTAACAGCTGCAGGGTTCGAGTGAGGCTGAATAAAGAGACGGAAGGGGTCTCGTCGCTTCTGGCTTCCAAGGCCTCTCTGGCTTGCTGGCCTGAGCAACTGTTCCATGCATTTGGAGTCTTTCAGATGCCAGCTGGACCCGTCACCCCCGATACTCAGCGCAGACGGAAACGACTGTCCCTTGTCCTTGCCTCTGCATCCATGGCTGCCACCCCTGTGTCCAGCACTCACACGGGGTCACCACATGGGAACGAGAGCATTTTGTACCTGCCTCCCTCCTGACAGGAAGTAGAAATTGCTCTAAGGGTCAGCGGTCATTACTAACAAATGAGGACGTGACTGCAGGGACCATGAAGGCTGCGCGGTGCGTATGCTAGCAAGACGACCATTTTACAGAGGAAGAAATCGAACGTCCGAGAACCTGGTGCCTTGCCCCACAGCCCATCAGTAGCAGAGAGAGCATCAGGATCTTTTTTGTTTGGATTTTTGCAGCACTGACTATCTTAAACAGCAGGGGTCACATCCGGGCAGGTGAAGAGGCAAGGCAAAGTCTTGGTAGAGAGATTTCAGAGCCTCATAGGTCAAGAGTCGGACATCATGTGGCAGGGTCATTCGGCGTGAGTGGTTCCCGGGATCCGGTTGGTGTATCTACAGACGTTGGTGTAGACTCCTGGCTTCTTCCGCCCACAGGGGCCATTACCCCAGGACAAGGACCAGAGGACCCCAGTGGCAGGCACCTTTCACAGCTGGGCTGGGGGAGGATCTCAGGCCAGATGGCAGAGCTCTGCTCCTGAGGAACCACCCCTCCCTGCCGAAGGTCGGGCTTGCCCAGGTACACTTGAACCCTGTGGGCAGGCACAGTGGGCACGCGAGGACCTCGCTGCTACAAAGCAAGCAGCAGAGGCAGAGGGGAGAGAGGTCATCTCACAGCCCCACCCTCTCCCACCTTACTCTGCTCCTCTGCCCAGGCGGCAGCAAGGAGAGGCAGGGCCCCCGTCAGCTCCCTCGCGGCTGTGCCTGGGAGGAGAAGCCAGGTGCTCCGTCAGCAGTGCTGCGGCCACCATGGGCATGGCTCTGGGTGCTCCTTCCTCCCTCTCTCCTGGCCTTGACCTCTGGAGTCTCCCATTCACCACCTGACAGCAGGACGGGCTCAGCCCGGGGGCTCCTCCAGTGCCAGGTGTGACCCCAAATAGTCCTAGGATCTGGTCTTACCCTTGCTCTTCTGTGAAACAAGGGTTGTTCAATTTTTTTAAAAAAAAGATTTATTTGAAATGCAGAGTTACACACACACACACACACACACACAGAGGGAGAGGGAGAGAGAGAGAGAGAGAGAGAGAGAGAGAGAGAGGTCTTCCATCTGCTGGTTCACTCCCCAGATGGCTGCAACAGTTAGGACCCAGGAGTCAGGAGCTCCATCCAGGTCTCCCACGTGGGTTGCAGGGGAACAAGCACTTGGGCCATCTTCCGCTGCTTTCCCAGGTGCATTCGCAGGGAGCTGGATTGGAAGCGGAGCAGCCAGGACTCCAATAGGTGCCCCTAAAGGATGCTGGTGCTGCAGACTGAAGCGTAATCCATTGCACACTGTGCTGGCTCAGGGATGGTTTATAATCTACTTAAAGTGCCAATAAATCTTCATCCCTCCACCCACACCGTCTTGAGCCATCGGAAGGGTCTAATGTCAACCATTCTGAGATGGTCCGTCACGATGATCAGGCTGGCCGAGCAGCTGGTGTCCCCCCTCGGCCAGCAGCAGCAGCTGTGTGCAGCTTGGCCATGGGGTATAGGGGGAGCTCTCAGAGTTCCAGAACATTCTCACATGGTCAGACTTCATCCCCCCAGAGCTTACCACACTCCCGGCTGGAATGTTTTTTTTTTTTTTTTGACAGGCAGAGTGGACAGTGAGAGAGAGAGACAGAGAGAAAGGTCTTCCTTTGCCGTTGGTTCACCCTCCAATGGCCGCCGCGGCTGGCGCGCTGCGGCCGGCGCACCGCGCTGACCCGATGGCAGGAGCCAGGAGCCAGGTGCTTTTCCTGGTCTCCCATGGGGTGCAGGGCCCAAGCACCTGGGCCATCCTCCACTGCACTCCCTGGCCACAGCAGAGGGCTGGCCTGGAAGAGGGGCAACCGGGACAGAATCCGGCGCCCCGACCGGGACTAGAACCCGGTGTGCCGGCGCCGCTAGGCGGAGGATTAGCCTAGTGAGCCGCGGCGCCGGCCCTCCCGGCTGGAATGTGACCGTGACATCGCCAGCAGGGACAGGGACTGGGTGGCTCAGGACACAGCCCAAGCTCCCTCCAATCTCGGGCTGCTCATCTAGCACCCTGAGAATATTCTAGATGCCCATGGAATTGTGACCGGCACTGCGCCCGCCCATCCAGCTCAAGTTGTTGCTCAAGCAATCCGCAGAACCTGCCGGAAGCACAGTTCAGTGGAAGGAGAGCCGAGGGGAGCTGCGCCCCTGTGCTGGCGCAGGGTCTGAGCCGAGCCCCCCTGCTCTGGCCTGGGGACCTCTGAGAAGCCACTGTTCATCTTGGGGACCTGAAGGAACGGACACATTGCCAGGACTCCTGCGGTGGGCAGGAGGCGGGGGTGGGGGTGGGGGTGGGGGTGGGTGGGCTGTCCCGGGAGAGCAAAGGGCAGGCGGAGGAAACCACTGCAGAAGTGCTGAGACCCCAGCCCCCTCCCCAGCTCCATGCCGGCTGCCAGCGAGAGCAAGCGGGAGCCTCCTCTAAATGGAGCGGGGGTGTCAGTCAAGTGCGTGGATCCCAGGGCAGGCTCACCCCCAAACACTGGCTGCCAGACCTCTGACCTCTGACCTCTGACCCCAGGATGGGGAAGGGCAAAGTCTCCTCTGGGGAAGGCAGCTGAACAAGAGCAAAGATCTGGGGCTTCCAGCATTTAATATCCCCCTCCAAGAGCCCAGCTCTCCCAACCACGCTTGGGGCAGGTTATTGCTTTAAATTTTATTATGATTTCCATTTATTTGAGAGGCACACACACACAGAGTTCCCGTCTGCTGGCTCTCTGTCCAAGTGCCTACAATGGCCGGGGCTGAAGCCGGGAACCAGGAACTCAATCCAGGTCCCCTTGGTGAGTGGCAGTGGCAGGAACCCAAGCCCTGGAGCTGTCCCCCTGCCGCCCCCCAGGGCCTACAACAGCAGGAAGCTGGAGCCGGGGCCGGAGCGGGAATGCAAACCCCCATCCTCCAACGGGGGCCCGCAGACATTTGAGCCGCGAGGTCCACTTCCCCTCCTCAGGCCTGCTTCTTTAGAAAGAGCAGAGAAGAGGGGGCCCCTGGCGGCCCAGAGCGTCTCCTGCGTGAGCACAGAGCCCTGCGCAGCGCACTCAGGACGCGAGCATCGCTCCGTATTTATGACTGCTATAAATCGTACAAGATAATCGCCAGGAGAAACAAAACTCTCTCAAGCCACAAGAGGACCGAAGTCAGTGTGCCCCGAGGACAGAACATGATGCCCCCACGAAGGAACTCAGAGAACAGGGGGCTGGGGGCGGGGGGTGATGGCGGAAAAGCCTAGGTGGCAGCTTTGGCAGGCTCAGCGGTGCTCTCAGCACGCAGGCCTGGGCCCTCAGGGAACACAGGAGACGAAACCCAGGAGCGCTGGGAGACGGTATGGGAGCGCTAAGGCTCAGAGCACAAGAATTCTAGAAAGAGGGGGAGGAAACAGCAACGCAGTCATTGCAAAAACTTCCCAAACAAGAAGGGTGTGCGTGCCAGGGCTGTCGGACCCGCCACAGCAGAGCATGCAAAGCCGGTCCCCAGATCTCCACCAGGGTAGGGCGGGGGAGGTGTTAACACGCAGCCCGCAGACCCCCCGTGCCACGCTGTGGATGCCAGCTTGGGCGTCGGGCACCCCCCAGTGTCCGGGTGTTAACGGCGTGGTCCCCAGGGTGGTGTTGCTGGGAGGTGCCGGAGCCTGTGGCAGGCGAGGCCAGGCGGGAGGTGCTCGGGTCCCTGGATCGTGTCTGCACGGGACTGTTGGTGGAGAAGCCGCCGTGGGGCCCAGCCTCTCTCCCCACCCTGCCCCCAGTTCTCTTCATGCTCCTCCCTCTACATGCGCTGTGCTGTCTTCACCACGCAGCCCCTTCCCCAGACACCGCGACCCCATGGGCCGCCCGATCCCAGACGTGAGTCTCCAGAGCCGTGAGCCGGAGCAGCCTTACCCTGTAGGAGGGCAGGGGCTTCGGAGGGGTTGTTGCGGTAACGACAAGCGGACTCAGACATCCAAGACTAAGAATGGCTTCAGGGGCTGGCGCTGTGGCACAGCTGCTTAAACCGCTGCCTGGGATGCCGGCATCCCATATGAGTGCCAGTTCGAGTCCCGGCTGCTCCACTTCTGATCCAGCTCCCTGCTAATGCACCAGGGAAGGCAGCGGAAGATGGCCCAAGTGCTTGGGATCTTGCCACCCACATGGGAGACCCGGATGAAGTTCCTGGCTCCTGGCTTCAGCCTGGCCCAGTCCCAGCTGTGTGGCCATTTGGGGAGTGAACCAGCCAATGGAAGACCTCTTTCTCTGCCCCCCCCCCCATTGACTCCGTCACTCTAGTTTTCAAATAAATCAGTAACATCTTGTGAAACAGAGGTCTAGCGCTGAGTGGTAGCTCTGCACCAGGGTCGGCCTTGTATTTCAGGCCCAATGCTGGGGTTACTGAAGCTGGTAGGGGCTGGGAAAGCGGGGTGACCTGCAGGTAGGAGCCTTCCCAAGCACCTTTGCAACTTTATGTCTTACGTTCCTTCAAATGCAAAAGCCCCGTGAAGAAGGCAACAAACCACAGCCACACTAGGGGACCATCCTGTCCCCAGCACCACACCTCACAGATGGAGTGCCCCAGTGCTCTTCCCAAGGCCTGTCACAGGAGCCGGGGGAAGGGGGCCTCTGCCGACCCCGCAAGCTCCACGCGGGGCAGCGGGCAGAGCAGAAACTGCTCTCCTCCAGTACCTTTTGTGCCGATGGAACATCGAAGCACAAGCTCACCGCTGACAGTGTCCTTTCAAAGGTAACCAACACCTGCTGGTGGCGGCTGGGCAAAATGAGGCTTCACCCTGTGGCCAGGTGGCATGCAGGCAGGGCAGCCCTCCTGCCCTGGGCTCTGAGGCTGTGGGGGGGCCCTGCTGCCAGGAGGGGGAGAGGGAGCGAGCCAGGGCCTCCGCAGACAGGACGGTGCGGCTGGACTCAGGCGGGTCTGAGTTTGAACTTGAGGGCAACTCGCTGGCCAGGCTACTTCCAGCAGTGTAGCCTCCCAAGCCTCATTTTCTTCACCTGAACACGGATGTTCAGGGTCAAGGGTGCAAACAAACAGCATTGTGCAGTTTCATGGATGAGAAGCGGTGACCCAGAGAGGCTGAGCAGCTTGGCCAAGGTCACACCGCCCCCCGCCCAATGCTGGGAGCCCTCTTAGTAAGGGTTTAAAATATGGCAGTGTGGTAGGAGCTGAACTTGCAGCAGTGGGCAAAGCAAGGCTGTGTCCCCAGGCAGGGGGAGTGGCATCTGAGTGGCAGAGGTGACCATAAACAGGTGACAATGCGTGCTCCGAGGTCCCGTGTGAGAAAGTCAGGCAGCAAGGCACACTGAGCCTCTCTCTCTCTCGCTGCCTGAGGGGGGTGCTATGGCCGTCCAGTGGAGGACCTTGAACAAGGCGCCCTGGGGTTTGGGTTCCAGGGTCCTGAGTCCTGGGATGTGCAGGGGAGGGGCAAGACTAGCTGGGGGCGGGATCAGCCTGAGGATGGTCATTGAGTGACTAAGCTGAGGCCCCTTCTTCCCAGAGCCCCGAGGGGACTGTGGGGGACCTCCGGGACAGTGGCGCAGGCAGCCGCAGACAGCTGCCCCAAGGGCTCTCTCCTTGCACTCCCTGATTCCTTGGGGGCCGTGGGGGCCCTGACAAGGGCAAGAACCAGGGGTCTAGTCCCATTCTGCCGCCCACTTGCTGTGTGACACCGAGGGAGAGACCCTCGCCTCTCCCTGAGCCTCGGCGCCTCCCTGTGAACATTTGGGCTTGGAGTGAGAGGGCTGAGGGGCAGCTCCAAGCCCTCGGGGTTCTGGGGAGACTTGCGCCTGCGCAGGTGTGAGGCGAAGCCATGGAGAGCTGTTGCTAAGCTGCTGGAGCTCACCAGGCTCACACCTTAAGGGGTTAATGCCATTGGCTATGCATGGGAAGGAAGAGCAGGGACCACATGGATTTGCCTGTAGGGGGCGCTGGTGAGGCCCAATGCTGCAGGTGGCAGCGTGATGGGGGGGCAGGAAGGAGAGCCTGGGGTCAGGGTGCACCCACGTGGTCCTGCAAGCAGCTGTCTGCATGCCAGGACCCAAACCAGGGGTGGGGGCTGCACCTCCTCCCCCGCTGTGAGGCTCCGGGG
The DNA here is from genome assembly GCF_051225735.1 of Oryctolagus cuniculus. Taxonomy (NCBI): domain Eukaryota; kingdom Metazoa; phylum Chordata; class Mammalia; order Lagomorpha; family Leporidae; genus Oryctolagus; species Oryctolagus cuniculus. Next base: position 20,672,966 of record NC_142867.1, on the reverse strand, counting down.
GAGGAGGGGCAGCGGCATCCTTTGGACACTGGGCCTGGTGGAAAAGCTGAGTGACCTTGTGCCCCTCACTCAGTCTCTCTGGGCCCTGCTGTCCGGGCCTCAGGGCATCTGGTTTCAGGCTGGTCAGGGTGATTAAATGGGAGAGTGGGACAGAGCCCCACTGCACACGGCTGCCAATGTCAGCCAGCCCCAGTGCCCACGGGCCAACCTGTTCTCCATGGGATACACCACTCCCATTCAACGGCAGGCCACTGTAGCCAGCATACAGGAGACACACTGGCTACCACACTGCTTCTTGACTATGCCAAACACATTCCTACCCCAGGGCCTTTGGACGTGCTGTTCCATCTGCCTGCAATGCTGTTCCCTCCCCCCGTCTACATCCAGTAAACTCCTGCCTAATTCATCTTGTTAAGCTTTGACTTTATTTATTTATTTTTGTCAGGCAGAGTGGACAGTGAGAGAGAGAGACAGAGAGAAAGGTCTTCCTTTTTGCCGTTGGTTCACCCTCCAATGGCCGCCATGGCTGGCACGCTGTGGCCGGCGCACTGCGCTGATCCTAAGGCAGGAACCAGGTGCTTCTCTTGGTCTCCCATGGGGTGCAGGGCCCAAGCACTTGGGCCATCCTCCACTGCACTCCCGGGCCACAGCAGAGAGCTGGCCTGGAAGAGGGGCAACCGGGACAGAATCCAGCGCCCCGACCGGGACTAGAACCCGGTGTGCTGGTGCCACAAGGTGGAGGATTAGCCTAGTGAGCCGCACGCCGGCCAAGCTTGACTTTAAGCAACACTTCCTAAGGGAAGCTCCCCCAAACCCCACCCAGAGCAGGTCCAGTCCTCTAATTATAGCAACTCGGATGTCCTGTCCTTTTCCTTCTAGTCCCATGTTTTTACTGTAGCTGCGTGTTGAGTGCACATCTGCCCCCATCAGACTGTGATTGCAAAGAGAACAGGGACCCTCTGGTTTGCTCGTGAACAAATTTTCAGTGCCTCATACTGTGCCTGGGTCCCAGTAAGTAGTTTATGATTGAAGGGTTATATAAATGAATGCATGCATACATGTTATCCCAGTTCAAGTCTTTCCCTAGGACCAGGGCTCCCGGTTACCCTCAGAAACACCTGCCGTGACCCAGATTTGACTAGGACTAAGAGTTCAGCGAGCAGCCTCTCCTGTCCTCAGCCTCTCGGTGAGTCAGGGAAGGGGCGCCCCTCTTGGTGTCTCCCGCGGAAGCAAAGCTGCTGCTCGGGCTTCCCCAAGGGGCCGGGAGGAGCAGCCGCACCTCTGTGGAGGGCTGAGGGCTCTGGGGCGGCGGGGCGGCCGTCAGAAGCTGGGGTGCATCTGCCTCGGCCCCTGCAGGTGCCCGCTGTGGGAGAGAGGGATTTGCAGCGGGGGGCGCTGTGTCAGCACGCGGCTCCCCAGGCCGCAGTGTCAGGAGTCTTTGGAGGAGAGCCAGGAGAAGGCGCAAGCCTTTTGCAAGGGGCGTGCGGTGGAAGGGAGGTGCCGTGGTGAAAACCGGGAGCCGTGGATTCTCTTCGGTCACCTCCCGAATCGGGGCAGGCGCGGGAACCTGGGGGCTGCTGGGAGAGGCCTCGCGGCCTCTGCACCTGCCCTCTTGGAGCCCTGTGGCCACCAAGCCTCCGGCGCTAACCTCCTGGGGCTGCCTCCTCACCCCCACCTGCAGCCCCCAGCCCCTGCCACACATGAGAGCCAGGCCACCTGGCCATTCCTGCTGCTCACACCCAGTCCAGCCAACACCACTGCAGGCAGTCAGAGGCCGCCCCACCCGAACTTCGCCCCAACGGCCGGACGCTGGGATCATGAACAATCATCAATCGGTGGTGGATTTTTTAAGCCACGTAGTCCTCAGGTGGTGTGTTTGCAGCAGCAGAAAACCGGCTACAGCTGTCAGTCTGTCTGTCCGTCTCCTGAGCCAGACTCTCCCTGCTCTTCCTGTCTCCCGCTCACAGCCACTCCAGCCAGGACTGGATGGAAATCCCGATTCTCCTGCCTGGGGTCTGTGTGGCCTCAGGCAGGTTTCTTGGCCTCCTTGAACTTGTTTTACTTCACCAGCGAAGCAGGGACACTCGCAGCACCCGGGTTATTGTGAGTTTGGAATGAGATGCTGGTGCCGGGCATGCAGCTGGTGTTGAACGAATCTCTTAAGCTGTTAACAAATATTTATTGAGAATAAGGCCGGCGCCATGGCTCAATAGGCTAATCCTCCACCTTGCGGCACCAGCACACCGGGTTCTAGTCCCGGTCGGGGCGCCGGATTCTGTCCCGGTTGCCCCTCTTCCAGGCCAGCTCTCTGCTATGGCCAGGGAGTGCAGTGGAGGATGGCCCAGGTGCTTGGGCCCTGCACCCCATGGGAGACCAGGAAAAGCACCTGGATCCTGGCTCCTGCCATCGGATCAGCGCGGTGCGCCGGCTGCAGCTGCGGCCATTGGAGGGTGAACCAACGGCAAAGGAAGACCTTTCTCTCTGTCTCTCTCTCTCACTGTCCACTCTGCCTGTCAAAAAAAAAATATTTATTGAGAATATACTGTGTGCTAATATGGGTCCTGGTATCAGGAGGCTTACTAAAAAGGACAAGGGCCCTCCCTGGGTAGAACTAAATATTCCAGAGGATGACAGAATAAACACCTGTCACACAGGACAATGACAGACGCCTACACGCACTCTGAAGCATGGGGAGGGGTGGCAGAAAGTGCCTGAGGCATCATGTGGTGTGGGGGTGGTGGGTAAGAAAGGCCTCTCTGGGGAGGGACACCCAAGCCAACTCCTGGATGGTGAGAAAGAGCCCGGTGTAGGAGTAACCGGAGAAAAGGTGGTCTCAGAAGTAGGAATGGCGTGTGCAAAGGCCCTGGGGTATGACTCAGGAACTCAGAGGAGCCCAGCGGTGCTGCTGCAGGTGGGAGGAGCAGCTGACAAGCAGGTGGCGGCTGCTTCGCTGTCGTTGCCACTGTGACAGATTGAGGTTCAAGGCCCAACCCAGACCCCAGCTGGGGTTCTTGCTGGAGGAGAGCCTGACTGTGGGGGCTGCAGGTGTAACCCATGTAGCATTTCCATGGAAACCCTGTGGCCCACCAGGGAGGCTCCACAGGGGCTCACCACCTCTGGGCTCAATCTGACCTGGGCTTCCCTGAGCCCCACCCAGAGGACACTCACTTCCCCTTCCTCCTCTTTCCCAGGATGCAGCTGGGCCTCCCCTGGCCAGGCAGTAGGAAGTGTCTGGAGTGCAGCCAGGCAACTGCCCTGGACAAAGGGGCAAAGTGGCAAAGGGGCAAAGGGGCAAAGGGGCTGGCCTGAGGCCCGCTCCTTCCGAGGGGAAGCCGCCAAGGCAGAACAGCAGCCCAGGGGAACGGAGCCCCGGACAGGCCCAGAGGTGGGGCACCCTGCCCCGAAGGCTGGAGTTCCTAGAGCCGTGTAAACGCGCATGCGCACACGCAGACCCCACACGCAGACACACAGAGTGCCACCTGGCTGGGAGGGAGTCCGACCTACGCCTGCGTGCTGTGAGATGAGCGAGACAGGCGCACAGAGACAGCGACAGGCAGGCCCGCACCCTCCCACAGGACAGAGCCCTCTCCCGAGAGGAGGTGACACAGGGACCTGTCACTCCACACATACACACACACCGCCCTCACTTCTGGATAATTGTGCCAGAAAATAGCAGCACCTGCGCCCCAACATGGCTCACCCAGGCACGGCAGGAGCAGCCTCATTAAGCCTTCCCAGGGGGCCGGCATTTTCCTGGCCTCCCAGGTGGCCTTTGTGACGGGGCCCTGGGGGGCACTGGGCCCAGCCTCTGCCCCCTCCTCCGGCACCCGACGCTGGAATGAGCCCTGGCCTTTCTCTCCTGTGTACGAGGGAGGCCAGCATGAAGCTCTGCCTGACTCAGCAGGAAGTCCCCGAGGAGTCTTGGTTCCCTGACCCAAGGACATTTGAGGGACCTCAGTGAGCTTGAGCACGCGGCCTGGATGTCCCCAGCTGCTCTCGAGGGCGAAGCTCGGTCTCTGGCCAGCGGGGAACTCGGTCGCCTCCTCTGGCCATCCTAAACGTCTGTGCCTTGCTATTCTGCACATAGCGACCTCTTTGCCACCCCTGACTTCCTGTTCTTCCAACATGCCGAGCACATGCCTGACTCAGGCCCTTTGCACCTGCTCTGTTCACTGTCTAAAACCTCCCCCTTGTTCCAGGCCTTTGCCTGGCTCTCTTTTTGTCAACATTCAGGTCTTACCTCCTCAGAAGCCTGCCCTCATCCACCTAGTTTAAAGATCTCTGGGGCCAGCGCCGCGGCTCAGTAGGCTAATCCTCTGCCTTGCAGCGCCGGCACACCGGGTTCTAGTCCCGGTCGAGGCACTGGATTCTGTCCCGGTTGCCCCTCTTCCAGGCCAGCTCTCTGCTGTGGCCAGGGAGTGCAGTGGAGGATGCCCAAGTGCTTGGGCCCTGCACCCCATGGGAGACCAGGATAAGTACCTGGCTCCTGCCTTCGGATCAGCGCGGTGCACCGGCCGCAGCGCGCCAGCCGTGGCGGCCATTGGAGGGTGAACCAACGGCAAAGGAAGACCTTTCTCTCTGTCTCTCTCTCTCACTGTCCACTCTGCCTGTCAAAAAAAAAAAAAAATCTCTGGGATGTGGGCTCTGAGTGCTGGAGTTAAAAAAAAAATCCCCCAAGTGGTTTGAATGTGCAGCTGGAATGGAGACTTCTTGTCTCTTGGCCCAGAGACATTGCAGTCAGCAAGAACAAAGGCTGAATCGCTCAGCCCTCTCCTCCTCGTGGCTATTGCTTGCTGAACACTTGCTGCATGCCCGGCCTGGGATGCATGCATGTGGCTTTTTATTTAACATTTATTTATTCATTTGAAAGGCAGAGAGAGAGAGAGAGAGAGAGAGAGAGAGAGAGAGGTCTTCCATCTGCTGGTTCACTCCCCAAATGTCTGCAATGGCAGAGACTGGGCCAGACTAAAGCCAGGAGCCAGGAACTTCTTCCAGTTCTCCCCTGTGGGTGCAGAGGCCCAAGCCCTTGGGCCCTCATCTGCTGCTTTCCCAGGCGCATTAGCAGGGAGCTGGGTCAGAAGTGGAGCAGCTGGGAGTCGAGTCAGTGTAGCAGGTGGCAGCTGGACCCATTGCGCCACAGCTGCAGCCCTGGTGCTCTGTTTTGACTGTCAGTGCACGCTTGTGTGAGGGGCTGGCTCCGCCCCAAGCCCTGGGCCAAGGAGTCCACCTGGGCAAGTTCATTTCATCTCCCAACAGCCCTAGGGTGTGGGGAGCATTTAACATCCCCATTTTACCCACAAGGAAAGTGAGGCACCCTGAGAGAAAGTGACCAAACCCAAATCATGCAGTTGGGAAACCGTAGCAGTAGAATTTTGCCCAAGCGCCACTGAGCCGCCTTGGCTCTCCTCCATCCTCAGCCCCGCCCCATGTCACAGCCAAGGTCAGAGACTGGGAGGCTGGGCTAAGCGTACTCAGTCAAGACTCCAAACTGTGTCAGTCTGGTGCTGAAGGGCGGGGTGCCGGCCCCAGGGACGAGCAACCTCATGACCTCTTCTGTCCTTGCTCCTCTACCTCCCGGGATCAGTCCCCAAGGGTGTGGGGCAGACGGGAGATAGGAGCAAGCAGCCTGGGCCAGGCCCCTCCTACAACTCTAGCTCCGATGCCTGGTCCCCCGTGTGCCATGCAAGGCCTAGTGGGAGGCCTTCGGCCATCGCGGTGCTGCCCTTGGCTGGGGACACTAACAAACACACATTGTCCCAGCGCCCAAGCCTCACCCCAAACGGCTCCCTGGCTCCCGGTTCCGCGATCACCCCCTCCTGCACACGCCTCCACCACCGCCACCCCGACCAGGAGGAGGTGGCCCAGCCGAGGGCTCGTCAGCCTGAGCCTGTGGACTCTCAGCATCCAACACCGAGAGCTAAGCCAACCTCTTCTTCACACAGTGAGCCGACCTCCGGTGCGGTTACAGTGTTGCAAATCGGACTAAGGCAACAATACAACAGCTGACACATTTGTAGCACACAGGTGACAATGGCTGTACTAAGTGCTTTATGTGTGCGTTCCCTTGACCCGGAAGAGACCCTCTGAAGCAGCTCTCCTCCCCTTCCTCCTCTTCCTCTTCCCCTCGCCATGGAGGAGCAGGTGCACAGAGCATCAAGCAAGTTGCACAGTGGGTGGGGGCCGAGTTGAGATTTGGCCCCCCGCCAGCTGGTTGCAAGTGTCTGGCTCTCAGCCCTAGTACCCTACTCCCTGTAGGCCACCTTGCTTAACCGCTTAAGGAGGACTTTTCACCTCTGTGAAATCGGTACACATTCTTCTCCCGAGTGGGAAAAACAAGCCAAAAATGCATCTGGAGCCCCCAACTCCCTGAACAGCAAAATGCTGTCTTCATCCTGGTGCCGGCCTGCTGAGAAGACAGGCAAGGACAGGGCTGCACGGGAGGGCCCCAGCGCACGGACTGCACCCAGTGGGCGCATGGTGCCGGGTCCCTGGCCTGCCCCGCCGTCCCCCCTGCGGCAGCTGGCAGGTGCTGAACCGACGTGTGACGACGTGGAGGCAGGTGGTGACATTTGGAGACTTCCCGACTGCCGATCGCCCAGGGAGGCGCAGGGGCCCCAGAGCCCCCTGGGACCCCGCGCTCAGCACGCGCACCATCAAATGCCTGGAAACCGCCCGCGTGCGTCACGGCCGATCTTCTATTAGCGTGTAATTGCGCTCGCAGGCGGGAGCCGCGTTCTCTGGGGTCAGATTTAGAGCCCAGCGAGCAGGAAATAGCTAGACAAAGGCTGTGATGGAGACGGGAAAAGAGAAGGGGGTGGGGGGCACAGCCAGGGGGAGGCTGGATCCCCCGGTGAACTTACCCATGTGAACGTGGGGGTCTGGAGGTACAAGGAGACTTGAAAAAGTTCAGGGAAAAACAGAATTAGGGCTATTTTGGTGCAAATCAGTTTGGAAACCCATGCAGACTATTTTTTTTTTTTTTTACGATATGCCAACGTTCCATCGCCTTGGCTGACTCTCCCCAGAGCACGCAGAGATGCACCTGCAGAAGGGGCGGTCCTAGCAGCGCAGACTTCATACAAGACCGCGGCGTGGTGCTCCCCGTGTGCGTGATGGCCGCGAACCCCGCAAGTCATCAAGGACAGCCTCCCTGGGCGGCGGGAGACGCTAGCGGTACTCCTGCTCTCTTGGCGCTGCACCTGCTGCGCCCTCCGCGCGGGGGCGCTCTGTCCCAGCCAGCCCGGGAATTTCTCCAGGCCCAGCACTTCTTCTCGGACCCCTTCACCAGTGCCCGGCCCACCCCAGCCCCCTAGGGCGTGTTGTCCTATGGGAAGCCTTGCTGGACACCTCCCAGTTACCTGCTCTCCACGTCAGCGGCAGCAGCACCTGGCCCCACCCACACTCACGGAAGCAGATAGGGGAGGGGGGAAGGGCGGGGGCGGAATCTCTATTGAAAAAAATTCTGTATTTATTTGGAAGGGAGAGAGAGAGAGAGAGAGAGAGAGAGATCTTCCATCGGCTGCTTCACGCCCCAGGTGCCTGCCACCGCTGGGGCTGGGCCAGGGCCAGGGCCGGGTGGAAGTCGGAAGCCCGGAACCCACCTGAGTCTCCCCCGTGGGTGCCAGGAGCCCAGGTCTTCAGCCCCCGCTGCTGCCTCCCAGGGCGCGGTCAGCAGGAAGCTGGAATCCGAAGCAGAGCCGGGGCTGAGACCCAGGGATCCCAAGTGGGGGCTCAGCCACTGTGCCAAACGCCTCGGGAGGGGGCGGGGCGGGGGCGGGTTCCCGAATTACTCACCAAGAGGAACAAAGGACAAGCCCAGCACCTGCCATGCACAGGACACGTGCCGGGCAGCTCACCTGGGTGACTCCCCGAAGCACGCGCGAGTGGCTGTGTGCACCCATTATATTGACGGGGAGGCTGAGGCTCACTCACTTGCCTAGGAAACAGGCGGTAAGCGGTGGTCCCTGCCGCAGACCAGCCACCGTCTGCTTACGACGCCCCCATGTGGCGGGCCGTGGACTTGCGAGCAGGAGAGACGGCGCTGAAGTCGGGTTTTTCTTTAACTTCATATTTTCGAAGTAGAAGTTTAAAAGATCAAATAGTCGTTTTTTTAAAAAGCAAACTCTTGCCCCTTCCCTCATCCCTCCTCTTAGAAGTGACTGCTTTCGACTCCTGGAACTGCTTTCCTGTGAATTTGTTTCCAAACTTTAAAACATTTGCCTCTTGTTGCGATGGCTCGATCCAGATGTTTTAGAGCCAATCCCAGGACTTGGGTCGGGTGGGGACTTTGGCTGACATTGACCCCTGCCCCAGGACCACCGTGCAGCCCCCGGGGGCGCTGCAGCCAGCCCACAGTGAGTGCTCCCCGAGGACTGCCGCCCAGCACCCTCTGCTGGCCCCTTGTCTCAGCGCAGGCTGTAGTCAGTGTTACGCAGTGTAAGAGAAGTTTCTGTTTGCTTTGGTCTTTCTCAAGTTCAAGGTCGTGTAAAAGACCCATGACCATCAAAGAACCAGGCTCCTTCTACTTTGTGGCTTCACTACCCTCAAGGCAGGCCTCCCAACTCATGGTTTAATGTGGCTGCTGGAGTGGCAGCCATCACGTCTGCATTCCAGCTGTTAGAAAGAAGGTTCCTTCCCTCCCATGTTAGGCCATACCCTGAAAGCTGCATGCCTCATTTTTGCTTACACTGCTGTGTTTCCAGCTGAGTCAGGTGGCCACACCCCCTGTGAGACAGGCTGAGAAATGCAGGCTTTGTGCGACCTGCCCAGTGGGAGTTCAGAGGTCAGCAGGCAGGCTTGGCAGCACGCCCCTGGCAGGGTATGTGGGCACCGGCGTGCCAGCCTCCTCCCCCTTGCTGCCAGCACGAGCTGCCCCTCCCTCCACTTCCACACCTGCTCTGCCCTCTCACACTCTCCCAGCTCCACACCTGCTCTGGGCGCCCTCCGCTGGCCGTGACTCCCTGAGAGCCCGCCCCTCTATGAGGTCACTGCTCCCCCTTGCTGTCCCGAGCTCAGGGGATGGACAGCTCCCAGGGCCACCCTCGCTGTTGCCAGCTGGGCCAGGGCCTGTCGGATGGCCCCACACAGCCTCCCGGCCCACCTCTCAGAGTGCCCATGGAGGCTGCAGGGACCTCCCGGAGGCAGGGCCAGCTCTGCCCTGGGCATCCACCCGGTGCACGACGCAAGAAGCGTTTGTGATCCAACAGTTTTTCCTTCCTTGCAGGCCTTCCTCCTGCATCCCGTGTCCCAACCTCCCCAGCTTTCCAGAGCTCACACAAATGCCCCCTCCTCCAGGAAGTCTTCCGGGATCCCTCTGAGACGAGCAGCCCTCCCTCCTTGAATGCGCGAGCCCTCTTTGTCACCGCACTTTCAGCCACATGGTACTGACCTTGGAGAGCAGGTCCCAGCCCCGCTTTGATCCTGGGACCCACATCGGAGTCCCAGGAGCAGCTCAGGCCCGGCCGCAGAGCTGCCGCCCAGGCACAGGACGCGGGGGTGGCCTCGGGCTTCCTGAGTTCGTCGGGCAACAGCCTCACTTCCCCTCTCTGGCCTCTCGGGGCCCTTCCACGTCTGACATTCTCCAATTCGCCACCTGACGCCTGGGCCCTGGCTCTGCTGAACTCTACCCGGCATGCCTCTCTCCAGGGGCCGCGGGCTCAGGTTCCTTGGATTTTGTTTTCCATTTAGAGATCAAAGGCACAGAAATGCTGGCCCCCAGCTGACAGGCAAAGCAAAACAAACAGCTCAGAGCAGAAGGACTTTTATTAACAGCGCTGGCACCGGAGCGCCCCATCGGAGGAGCCCGAACATTGTTTGGGGGGGGGACAAAGTATTTTGAGAAGTGCTGGGGAGGGGGGTCAGAGCGCCCCCCACCGGCCAGGAGAGACTTCGCAGCTCCCCAAAGAACAGCTCGCAGGGCACCTGCTGACACAAAGGAACGGAAGGGGAGACAGAAAAGAACAGACAAGCGACAAAGGTGTCCCCTCCCAGCGGCTGCAGCAGGGCGGGGTCTCAGAAGCTGGCGCGTGCCAGGCCCCGGGGCTGAGTTAATCTCGCCCGGGCACCGCCCGCATCTCACAGCAGCGTTGAGCCCCAGCTCCGGGCTCCTGACTCCAGCTTCCTGCCAATGCAGACCCCGGGGAGGCGGGGCGAAGGCTCAAGCCATTGGGCTCCTGTCCCGGATGTGGGATGACCTGGATTGAGCGCACAGGGTGGCCCCTGCTGGGTGAATCCTTGCGCGGGGAGGGGGCAGAGAGGCCACGCAGCCTCCCTCCAGCCCTCTTGCACGAGGACAGAGCTCCCGGGGCCCCTGCCACTGTAACGCTGATTGCGCTGGGAACACGGTCCTGGAAGCCATAACGGTAGCTCTGCTCCGGGAAGTTTTCCGATTCTGCAACCTTCTGCCGTTGCACACACCCTGAGGTCTTGGAAGTCTCCGCCCATAGCTACAATCCCGACCACAGGGAGAGGAGGAGGCAAGGCTTCGTGCACGCGCACACACACACACACACACTCCCAACACCTCACCCCAGACACCTGCCGTCTGCAGCCGGAGCAGGGGAGGCCGGGAAAGGGGGCGCAATATTTCACTGCCACCCGAGCAAGGGAGATGACTTCCGGGGGATCAGGAAATCTCTGCCCCGATGAGACGGGGGGCTCACAGAACTGCAGAATCCGGCTCGGAAACCTGGCAGGAGCCATGGTGGCCATGGGCCGGGACCCACAGCCCCCTCGCTGTAAGAGACAAGCCAGTGGGGCTGCCGCTGGGTCGGGTTTCCTTTCTGTTCCGGCGTCTTGGGGAGGCAGCGGTCTGTGGTCAGGCAGGGGCAAGATTGTGCACCTGAGCTGGGGGCAGGTGGGGACAGAGGAGGAGGACACCTCGGCCCCTCATTGGCTCCCTGGGAAGAAGGGAGCACTGGGTCCCCCCACACCGCAGATGAGATGGGGAGTGGGTGGCTGACCACACGCAGCACCCCCGAGGCCTGAAGCAAGGGTCCACACCGGAGGCTTTCACAGCCACTCACCCTCATGGGGTCACATTTATCTGTTGCTGCACTTTACACACGTTAACTCTTCATTTGCCGTAGCCTCGGGACACCCATTTCGGACACAAGTACCCCCGTTTTAGGGAAACCCCAAAAGGGAAGGGAAGTGTGGCCCGGGTGATGGACGCAGTCGGGAAGAAACCAGAGCCAGGCTGTGTGGCTCCAAGTCCATGCTCGCGGCCTCCACTCCGCAGCACCAGGAAAGAGGCCAGGCAGCCGCGGAAGGGACCAGGCTGCGCGTCCCTGAGGTGCGCGCCCCCGGCTAGCTCGGTGATTCCTAGGGAAAGACAAAGCTGGCAGGTGCTTTGTGGGGGTGCTCGCCACTGCTGTGCAAACCCGGCAGCTTTCAGGGCAGGGGCAGGGAGGGGCCGAGCAGAAGGGGCTGGGAGAGTTGAGCATCTCCCCCTGCCTCCCGCCAATGCCTGGCGGGAGCTACCGGAAACCTAGGAACAGCTTTGAACTTCACTAGGTCTTGGAACAAAGGGCAGAAAGACGCTCTCATTTAGACCTCAAAGGCAGCCCAGCCAATAGCTACCATCTGGTGGCCCAAACTCTAAAGCCAGCCAGCAGGGGGCTCCACCCCACTCCATGCGCACAAAGAACCTTCTAGACCTTCTGTTGTGGCTGCCACCTGGGAGCCCAGTTCATCAAGGTGATTTTTCACCTGCTCACCCTGACCTGGTGTTGCAACAGGGGAGCTCCAGGCTGGCTACAGACAAGAAGCAGGGGGGTGGGCTCAAAACGCACCCCTGAATTGTGCGAGCTCGGAACACAGCCAGAGCGCCCTATGGCTAAGCCCTAGAGCGCCCCTGGGCTCCCAGTGGGGGTGCAGCTGACTGTGAGAATGGTGGACAGGCTTTGGGGAGCTTTGCCCGCTGCAGAGACCTCCCCTCCCCGCTCCCCCGAGGCCATCACGGCTGGTTTAAAAGCTGTCCATGCCCCTGCATAGGGGGACTCCAGGTGTCACTGATGGGTTCCCCAGGCCCGAGGAGGCCACCCTGTTAACTCCCCGGGGAAGTCAGTATTGGAGACCCTCGCTTGTGTCCCCACTTCCTGGGAAACCAGCAGGAGACCCCCACCCCCACCCCCACTCTGATCCTGCCCCTGCACATCTCGGACAAAGACTGTAGGCAGAAGAAGAACAGAGTGGCTTTAGAAACAAAGCAAATGAAGTCCAGACTGAGGAAGGAGAGTGGAAAGAATGAGAGGAGGAGGTTCTGTTGGTCTGCCAGGGCTACAGGTCCGTGAAGCCGGCGCTGGGGCTTTGCCATGGTATCTGCTCCTCTCCAACCTGCCCCGAGCTACTCTGAGTGGTTTGTGTCCAGGCAAGAATCCTTGAGTGACCCAGAACACAATGGCTTGGATGAAGATGCCCCTGTGGCCTTGACCTCCTCCTGTCCCAGTGCTCGGTCCCTTCCCCACCGCCTCGGCACAGGCTGTACTGCGATCCTGGAATCTGTGAGTTTCAGAGCCTGGTTCTCCCGAGACAGCTCAGTTTCTGTGCCTTCTTGGAGCCCAAGCCAGCCTCGGGGAGGGTAACAGAGCCCGCAGAGAAGCGCCAAGCCCCTCCCCCAAACCCCCAACCCTCCCAGCCCCCAGCCAGCACCACCTGCCCGCCCTCCAGCCAAACACAGCTGTGTAAGCGAGCCCAGGAGCTCTGCAGCCGGGCCACTCGGTGTGACAGATCCCAGGCCAGGCGCTCACGCTAAGCCATGTGGCAGGGTTTTAGTGACCGGAATCAGTCCCTGGAAAGGGGTCGCTTCCCTACCCCGTGGCCCTGGGAGCCAGGCACTGCGGGTTGAAGGGAGTGATTCACGCTATGCAGAAGCCGAACCGCAGCAGGACTGTCAGCCAGAGAAACCTGGGACATGAAAAATGCCCCAGCCGGATTATGGATCGGGCTAAGGAGATTTGCAAGCAGCATGTGGAACGAGCCAATTAGCTCGGGAGCGGAGTGATGGGCTGACCACAGCAGAAACTGCTCCGCTTGCGAGCTGATTGCAGAGCCAGCACGAAAATAAAATAAATAAAATAAAATAAATAAAATAAAATAAATAAAATAAAATAAATAAAATAAAATAAAATAAATAAAAAAAATAAAACTGCTCCGAACCTGGGCAAAGGCTCGGAGAAAAAAAATAAAAAACAAAAAAACACAGCCTTTGGGGCGAGGTGGAATCAGGGTGTGGCTGGAACACTCTGCCAGGACTGAGAGTGATTCGGGGCTGTGCCTGGCAGGACCTCGCAGCTGAAAGCACTTGGGAGAATTATAAGTGCACGGGGCAGCATCCGCCCGACACGCCCCAGGTGGAGCGGGACTGGGCGCAGACACAGCCGCGTGCCTCTTCCTGGGAGCTCCAGATTATCTGAGGGAACTGCGACCGAGGAAAACCGACTGGGCTGCCAGTATTCCGTAGGAGAAAGGTTGATGTCAGAGATCAGAGGCAGACGCCACAGGTGCAGAGCTGGCCCTTGTGGGAGTGGGGGGAGGGGGGAGGCGCCTCCTGCCCCAGGGCAGGGGGACTTGGGCAGAGGTGCCAGGCTGGCTCTCGCAGTGCTTCCGGTGCAGTGCGCCTGCGCCGTCTCGCGGCTGTGTCCCGGAGTCCCCAAGTCCTTGATAAACAGGAGCCCATGCACAGTTTGCTGTGGAAGGACAGCCTTTGTGGCCAGAAGGTAGAAAATGGGATAGAAAGTTTTACGTATTTACCTATTTGAAAGGCAGAGTGATGAGAGGGGGAGAGAGAGAGAGAGAGAGAGAGAATCTTTCATGTTTCCATGTGCTGGTTCACTCCCTCAAATGTGTGCAACAACCAGGTTTGGGCCAGCTGGAGCCAGAAGCCAGGAGCTCCACCCCTGTGGGTAGCAGGAACTCACATACTTGGTCCATCATCTGCTGCTACCCAGGCACCGTAGCAGGAGGCTGGATGGGCAGTGCAGGCAGAACTGGATCCCAGGCACGCTGATATGCAATGCCAGTGTCCTAAGAGGCAGCTTCATCCCCCTGCACCACTGTGCCTGACCTGATAGCATTTGTAATGGCTGCAAATTCCTCCCATCCCAATCTGTGCACCCCTTTGTAACGGGACTCTGTTGAGTCTCCCCTCTGGAGCTGGATTCTTCGCCCCTTCCCATGGCTTGCCTTCACTGGTAGAACCTGCCACAGTGAGAGTGTGAGACTAGACTCCAACAGACCTTTCAGCCACTGTCTTTGCCTTCCTGGAACCTGCATGATGTCTGGAGTCGCCGCAGCCCTCCTGTGACCATGAGACACACACACACACTCACACACACACACACACACATGCCAAGGCTAAAGATGAAAACCAATAAGCTAAGAACATCCAAGAAGACAGATCGGAATTCTAGGGTTCTGATGGCACTGGGAAGGCCCGACCTACCTCCCCGGTCACCTACCGTAAGATGGGCAGACTTCTATTTGCTTAGGGGCTAAATTCCAGGTTCCCGAAGTGTGGCACCCACTTGTAGACAGCAGCAGCTGCATCAGAACAGGACTTGGGAAAGCAAATTCCTGGGAGCTCTCTTGCTCCCTTGCTGCAGCGAGCCCCGCCCCTAGCAGGGGGGCGGGGTGGGGCTCTGATGCACTCTGCAGTTTAAGGACCGGTGGCTCCAGCTCTCATTCATCTGAAGCGTGTTTACTTGCATCCGAGTTCAAGTTCTGCTGGTGCCGCATCCCTGAGCTTTGGCCCGAAGCCTTTCCCCTGCCTGGATGCCCAGGTTCCCTCTTCCCTGCCAGTCATTCTCATTGAACCAATTAATGTCAATCAGCACGCAGCAGAAAATTCAGCAGCTGTGGTTTGGCAAAGTGAATGCTTGTTTTCTGGATCTGGTCTCAGTAGACTCGGGGCTGGGTAGGAGCAGAAAGCGTCAAAGGCACTCCCATTAAAAATTCTTCTGGTTCTAGGTGGGAGCCCCAGAATCGGCTATGGCTCTGTCCCTTTTGCATTCGGCGGGCAGGAGCCATCGGCCTGCTCCTGCCGTCTTCCTTCCCACGGCCACGAAGCCACAGAGGCCCCCAGCGCCCCCTCGTTAGAGGGAGCCCCATGATTCCGCCACAGCCAGCTGCTGGGATGGGCGGCAGATTATGCCAGACCCCCACAGCTGGAAGCAACGCGGTTTCTTTTCCTGATGGTGTTGTCCACAGCCTGGGAGTGGCCACAGGGCTAGCTGGGGACTGGGCGGGGGCGACCTCAGCCCAGATGTCTTTCTGGCCCAATGGTCTGGGCAGACATTGGAGGAAGGAGTAGGCGGTGAAGGGTGCATTGTTCCCAGGAATCAAGACCGTCCCGGAAAGAGCGCCCGGCTGCTCATTACCGCCTGCTCCAGCTGCCCCCACCCAGCGGAATGTCAGACGCGAGCCGGCTCTGGCTGGCAGATCTGCTGGGATTCGGAGCCTGTGGCGCTCTGATCTCTACAGGAGAGGCAGGCAGGGAGACGGGGGCGGGAACTGAAGTCCCCGCTTGAGCCACTGGGGGGAAGGACGGTCCCTGGCTGGCCAGACCACCTGTGGCCGAAGCGTGTGCAGTCCGTCGTGCGGAATGACTGGGCCAGGAGGGGCTGCAGGAAGAACCGCGGGAGGCGGTCTTGTCTGCTTCCCAGGCCGATGCTCTTAGACCCGTCGCTTTGCCTCTGAATCTCAGCGTCTCAGCTCCGGTATCCTTTTCTCCTTTCCATCCCACAATGACATTCCCATCCTACAGATGGGAAAACCGAGGACCACAGAGGCGTTGAAAGTTACCAGCTGGAAGCAGAGAGCAGGGTCTCAGCCCAGGTCTTTTGGGCTCCCGAGTGCACCCCGCCCCCAACCACTGCTCTCACTGCTTTTGCAAAGGAACCAGCACAGAGCTCCCAACGAGGGACCTGCCCGGGTCTGTAACTCAGCCAAAGCCAGACTGTGGTTCTCCGCCCTTTGCCGCTCCTGCCCCTGCCCCTGCCCCTGCCCCTCGGCTGGCAGGCGCCCGCGTGCGGCAGCCTCCTGCACCCCACCCCCCGCAGGCTGCCCCTGCAGCAGGAGAGGAGTCCTGCCCGGGCCCAGATGCACGGCGGTTTCCCAGCAGACACCAGGGCAGGAGGCAGCGGGCAGGCAGAGCCCAGCAGGGCACAGGCTGTTGGAGGCTAATTAGACCTGGAAAAGTGGAGCCGCTCCCTTGATGAGGAGGCTGCTCCGGGAGAGGGACACACAGGAGGAGCAGGGCTCCGGACACCTGCCACCTCCAGCATCCTGCCTGGGGCTGGCCGGGGGAGGCAGATGCCGCTCACATTCTTTGGGGCCACAGCCCCGTGCTGCCCCGGGGCTCCTCACCTCCCCACAGCTTTGGAGGCAGAATCCCCATCCCAGCCTGCGGCCAAGGACACTGGGGCCAGGAGAGAGAAGACTTCTCCCCTCAAGGGTCCATGGCAGGGCCCGCTTAGAAGGAGATGGGGAGGTCTGACGCTAAGCCCGCCCGCTTCCTCCTCCAGCCAAGTCCCCCGTCCTCAGCTCGCGCCCAGTGTCTGCAGGCTGGGTTTGAGTCTTGCCTCCACCTCCGATCCAGCCTCCTGCGACTGCGCCTGGGAAGCAACAAGTGATGGTTCAGGTACGTGGGCCCCTGCGCCCCCAAGTGGGAGACCCGGATGGAGCTCCAGGCCCTGCTGCAGGCATCTGGGGAGTGAATCAGCTTGCTCTCTCTCTCTCTCTCTCCTTTCAAAGAAATAAAAGCACAAACTTTTTTTTTTTTTTAAAAAAAAAGAGCATCTTATAAGCACTGAGAGTTGACAGGAAGGACAATGTCCAAATTATTTTATTTTTAAGATTGATTTATTTACTTGAGAGGCAGAGTTACAGAGAGAGAGAGAGAGAGATCTTCCATCCTCTGGTCTACTCCCAAATGACTACAAAAGCTAGATCTAGGATGGACCGAAGCCTAGAGACAGAAACTGTTTCTTGGTCTCCCAAGCAGATGGTAGGGTCTCAAGGACTTGGGCCATCTTCCACTGCTTTCCCAGGCCACAGCAGAGAGCTGGATTGGAAGTGGAGCAGCCGGGACTTGAACCGGCGCCCATATGGGATGCAGGCACCACAGGCGGCAGCTTTGCCCACTACACCACAGCGCCGGCCCCTGAATTTTCACTTCTATTTCATTTTACTTTATATTTAAAGTGCCACATGTGCTAGTGGTTACTGTGGTGGATCGTGGAGTCCTGTGCTCAGTGTCCCACGGCAGGGCAGAAGGGTCTGGGGAGAGACTCATCCTGCTTACCCATGCATGCATCCCTGGGCCTCAGACAGTTTCTGGCACCCAGCACAGATGCTGCAGAAAGACCCAGGGACGCGTAATTCTGCTTCCACAGACTCCTGTTCTCTCCCTCTCCCTTGTCCCTGCTTGAGGGAAATCACCTCCAGAGAGGGCAAGCGTTCAGCCCTGCCACACACAGCAAGCCCCGCCCACTGAGCAGACTCCCTCCCCTCTCCTGTGCGGCTCTGCTGGTGGGGGCGGGGGAGAACTGATTAAAAACCATCAGCCGTGGCGGTAGCCGTGGAGAAGCTGCGACGTGGCCCGCGAGGCGCCTGGCAGGGGCAGAGGAGCCGTGTCGCTGCAGTGGCGGGGCGGGGAGGACCAGCACCCACGGGGTGTGTGAGTCACAGGTGGAGCACTGTGCCGTCACTGGAGGGGATGACCCGGGAAAGGAAGCTGCCACAGCCCGGGCACAGCAGAGCTCTTCCTTTCTTAATCGAGAGGAGCATTTGGTGTGTTTTTGCTGGTCCGAGTGGAATCTGGCTGGAGATTTGAAAAGGAACCAGGAAAAGTTGCCTCTTGCTAACGGGCAGGAAGTATGAGCAGGGGGCTTGTGTTTGGAAAGTGAGAGAAAGGAGGATGAGGGGACCTGGGGTCTCTGTGGCCCCATCAGTCTGCCCTGCCTACACCGCGCAGTATCCATCTGCACCCTTGCTCTCCGCCCTCGCTCAGCCTCAGCATTCCCATCCGGGCAATGGGGATAAAGGAGTCCCCTCCGTAGGCACTGGGAGGTGTCCCTGGCCTGCATGGAAGCGGCTGTCTCTCTGTTGGGGTCTAGCCAACAGCAGGGTTTTCTCAGTGCCCTCGGGGTCCCCAGGTGCCATGAGGGATAGGAAGGCAGAGAAGACTTCTCAGGGCGCTGGTTCGAGTCCTGTCTGCTCTGCTTCTGATCCAGTTCCCTGCTAATGCTCCTGGGAAGGCAGTGGAAGATGGCCCAAGTCCTTGGGCCCCTGCACCCACGTGGGAGACCTGGAAGAAGCGCCTGGCTCCTGGTGTTAAACTGGCCCAACTCTGGCCATTGTAGCCATTCGGGGAGTGAACCAGCAGCTGGAAGAATCTCTCTCTCTCTCTCTCTCTCTCTGCCTTTCAAAGAAATAAAATAAATCCTAAAATAAAAAAAGGCTTTTCTTGCCCATGACAAGCAAGCTTGCCCATGGGCAAGCTTGCCCATGACAAGCAGGTGAGGGGTGAGGTGGGGGCAGCATCAGGGGTGCTGAGCGGTGGACCCAGGGAAGAGATTTGTTTTCCCTCCTGGCTCTGAGACTGAGCATCTGTGTGGGTGTCACTAATGTGGAGACAGGGTGTCACCAGGCCCAGCCTGTCGTCCATCTCCCTTAGCTGGGGTCTCCCGGATTAGCCACCTGGAACCCGAGCCTGTATGGGAAGCAGGTGTCTGCCTACCTCGAGGCATGCCAACAGGGCTGTGTCAGACTCCAGGGCCGGGGGCACCCACAGGCAGCGCTGAGGCTAGCCAGGACCCTTGAAGGTGGCCCCACAGTGCTCTGGGATGAAGCCCAGTGGCCAGGGGCCCGCCCCGGCCACCCCCCAGCTCCTGCAGCGCTGCGCGGCCCTTATTCTAACCGTGGGTTCCAGCCTCTCGCTCTTGCCCTCACCGCATCCCTGGCCTGGCGCACGTCTCTCCTCACCCCCTCTACCTGCCTCATTCTGACTCCCCTGCCGGACCGAACCCGCCCAGTGCTCACCTCCCTGAGTGCCTGGAGGGGCTTGGTGGCTTGCGAGGGTGGCTCCCAGCCCCGGGTCTCCCCTTGGTGGCGTGCAGGGGGTCACATTCTACATCACGCCGTGGGGCCCTGGGGACCCCTGGCCTGTCCCCCACCCCGCATGGCCTCATCTCTGTAGCCCAGAATGGGCCTGGGTCCCCCCATAGCAGATGCCCTTGCTGTTCTTTTGTTTGGAGGATGGTGGGGGTAAGCGGAGAAGGAGGCTCGGTACAACCAGTGGCTGGCCTCCGCCTCCAGATGGGACCGGAGCCACGGCCATGGGCAAGAGCACAGAGCTGTGGGGCCAGCTGAGAGCTGGAATCCCGGCTCTGCTGTCATGGACAACTGTCACCTTGGACACCCTCACCAGCCGGACAATTGTCACCTCGGACACCTTCACCAGCTGCCCAAGACCCTGTCTCCTGCGTCCCGCCCTGTCGAGGAATGCTGACGTCCCTCCTGGCTCTGCCTCCATGGCAGGCTGGGCCTCCAAGCCCTCCAGTCCCCCTGGGAGGTCCATGGCTCCCCTCCCCCCACTAGGTTGCCATCTCTGGTCTGTGTGCGGCGTCCTGCTTCCTGTCCCCAGTGGCTCAGGTCGTATCTGCCCATAGCATGAGGTCACTAATTATTTGCCGGGCAGATAATTAGTGGATCTGTTAGCCCCAGGCTCACGCTGAGTTTTTCAGGAATTTTAGGTGTGTTTGGGGGAGTCGGGTGGGGAAGGCAGCTGCAGATGGCCCCTGGGGTCAGGAAAGGGACATGCCGGGGGCGCGGGCATGCTTCTCTGTGCCCTGACGTCATCTCCAACCCAACCCAGGGGAACTGGGACATCACGACCGATGTCTTCCCAGGCCAGCGTTATCATCCAATTTCAGGCAGACGGCAGAGTTAAGGGGTGGGGGAGGGGCTGGCTCAGTCTGTTCTATATTTGGCCCTGGCACATAACACAGCCCGAGAGTGCCTGGGGGGGAGGGGGGCGCTGTGCCTGCAAAGCTGATTATGAGGAAGGGTGGGGCCGGCCCAAGCATGCGGCAGGCTGGAGGTGGACCCGTGGGGCTGAGCCTCACCCACCGCCTGCCGCCAGCTCCCGTGAACTCCAATAACGTGGCCAAGCTGGGGTGCGGGTGGGGTGGCAGATGCTGCACCGCCAGAATGTGTTGCTGGCACCTGTGACGGGGACCAGATTCCACACAGCACCCAGGGAGGCTGGGGACATGTGCAAAGAGGCCCCGAGGAGGTGGGAACGAGCACATCTTGTGGGCCGGGGGAGGGGGGCGGGGAGGGGGGCCGGCAGTGTGAATTGAGGAAGGGACTCTCTCTGCAGCTTTAGCTGTCGCTTCCTGGGGAGGCCTGCTGCTCCAGTTCTCTGCCTCCTTTCTGGAAACATCACCCTGCCTCTGCCTCTGAGGCCCCCAGACTCCACTCTAAGCACACGCGGTCCAGGCAGGGCTGACACCACCTCTCAGATCCAGGGCTGAACCTCAGCCCCAGCCTGGACTGCAGCCCCAAGCCCCGAGCCCTGGGCCTTGGTGACGGACTGCTTGCCACGGCTGGGCAGGGGGCGTTTCCTGAGCCTGTGTTGGAAGTGCTGGAAATGAGATGTTCTTTCTCCAGGGGGCTTAGAGCAGGGCACCCCGAGAGGTGGAGAGGGCATCTCAGAATGAAGCCAGGGCCAAGGAAAGCAGAACGAGAAAGACGGGACAAGAAAGAACGAGTTGGATTGACACGGTGCGTCTGGACCCAGCCATACCTGAAGCTCCCCTCTTGGGCCCCTGTGATGGAATATCAACAGGTTCCCTTTGAGCTGAGTTTCTGTCCTTTGCAAGCCACAGCCTGACTTAATGATCTTCGGTCCAGCCAGGCAAGCTTCCAACATGGTTACTCTGGCTGCAACCACTCTGAGGGAGGCCACGCCCACCTCAGTCTCCTGTTCAAGCCTACTCTGGCCTTCTTGAAACGTCACCACTTCGGGACCATCCCAAACGTCGCTCTCGGCTGGTTTCCACCTTCACACTCCCCCTGGCTGACCTGGTGAACTTGTGCCAGGGGCCCAGGCACGGGCAGCGTCTGCGCTGTCTCTGTGTGCATCTAACCTGCTCCTCGCCATGGCTGGGGCCAGGCTGGCAGCTTCAGTGTGATGTCTTCTCTGTGTCACCCGCCTGCTCTCTGAAGCAGTGACTTTGCAACATCCGAGCCACAGGCGGACCCCTGAGCCACCTGCCAGTGAGGCTGCGAGGGGAGCGGGGCAGAGCTGGGGGGCTCCGTCCTCAGCCTGCTTTGCCGAGCTGGCCCATGGCCTTGGTGGCCTGCCTGGGCCTTTCTCCTGCCTTCACTGTGCCGGCTGACGAGAAGGCTGTACGATACAGAGTGTGAACCCTGGATTTGTCCTGTCTGAGTTCAAGTTCAGAGTCCACTTCCTAGAGGTTGGGTAACCTCAGGCAGATCAGCCCTCTGGACTTCCCCCTTTCCTTTGTTTTCATTGTGGAAAAATACACTTAAGATAAAATGTAGCCTCTTAACCATGTTCAAGTGTATGGTTTAGCCACACCTGCAGCCGTTTTGTGGAACTATATAACAGAACACCCGAGGCTTGCGGTTTTATAAAGAAAAGGGGCTTACTTACAGCTCACGGTTCTGGAGGCCCAGGATTCTGGTGCCAGCATCTGACAAGGGCCACGTGGTGGAGTCACACACAGCCGAGACGCGGAAGGCGACCCTGTGTGCGCAGAAGGGACAGCCCTCGGGACTCCTCGCTATCCGATCCCGTGAGACCTGACCCACTCCGGGTCCCTTCCGAGCCACAGGCCCAACACCCAAACGTCTCCGGCTCAGCCTGCTTCCCAGAGTGTCCCCACCCGGTGCATCGGGGACCAAGCTTCCAGAGCGCGACACTCAGGGCACAAGCCCCGTGCAACCCACAGCAGTGGCACCGGGACATCCACGGCTGTGCCACCCGCCCCCTCCTCCTGTGAGCCCACCAAGCCATGCCCGCCCCCCAGTCCCGGCACTGCCAGCCCTGACCGCCACCCCTCCCCTTGCTTCTCCATGGATTCAATGCCTCTCTGCTCCTCACTTGAGTGGCATTAGTCCTTGTCCCTTCTTGATAGGCCTATGGGCCTCAAGTTCATCCATGTGGTTAGACGTGTCAGAATTCCCTTTTTTTTTTTTTTAAAGATTTTATTTATTTATTTGAAAGTCAGAGTTACACAGAGAGAAGGAGAGGCAGAGAGAGAGAGAGAGAGGTCCTCCATCCGCTGGTTCACTCCCCAAATGGTTGTAACAGCCGGAGCTGAGTCAATCCAATGCCAGGAGCCAGGAGCTTCTTCTGGGTCTCCCACACAGGTGCAGGGGTCCACACACTTGGGCCATCTTTTACTGCTTTCCCAGGCCATAGCAGAGAGCTGGATCAGAAGGGGAGCAGTCAGGACTCGAACCGGCGCCCATATGGGATGCTGGCACTGCAGGTGGTGGCTTTATCTGCTATGCCACAGCACTAGCCCCACACCTAATCTTTACTTTGGGGTTGGCACCCTCCTCACATACATACTAGCCATTAGCTCCTTCTGGGCTGGAGGGTGAGTTCACATTGAGCCCCTGCCCCTCCCCACACTGCCCCTGGCCCCCCATACAACTGCCCACCAGGGAAGAAAAGGGAGGGAGGGACCAGCAGCTTCTCTGCGTGGGAGATGGATCCCTGGCACGAGAGAGCAGTCTCCACGCTGATTCCCCCCCATCTTGAGGCACTGCCTCCGAGCCAGGTGCTGTGCAGGGAGCCATCGCAGCACCCGCTGGCCAGCTCTCATCCCAACTGCCCAGGAAGTGCTCCCCAGCGGGAGGGCAGAGCCAGGGCTGGGCAAGAAAGAGGCCAGTCCAGAAACTCTTGGCTGAGTCCCCGGCTACGAGGCAGTGTTGCAGGTGTCAGTGCTGCGAGGGAAGGAAATGAAACACGCTTGGTGCCAGTGCCAGGGCCAGCAGGGAGGACACAGCCAGAGGGTGCTGCGGACCAGAGATGGCTTCTCTGTCGGTGTCCTTGCGGAAGGTGCCACCTGTCTGGATTCCAGAGCCTCCTGGGGCAGTTGCATGGACAGAGCTAGGCACAGGGCATGGCGAGGAGTTGGGGGAGAGCATCCAAAACCTCCTCCCGCCTGATGGCTCTGTTGGGTAGCCCAGGTGCCCTGCACTGGGCACCTGTAAGATCAGAATACTCCCCGCCTCCACGGACAATTCTAAAACTTAGAATCTTGCTTTGTCACTCTGCAGACCCAGCCAGGAAGCGGAGCTGGCGCAGGACTGCCGGCCTTGGGGAGTTATCGGGGTCAGAAGGACGCACAGTTCTTGCTGCCCTGAATAAGAGGTGACCAGGCCAGGGAGCTCCTGCCGTTGTGGCCTCTCCTGATACCGCATCCCCATGTAAAGGAGCACACGGCCCCGCAGTGGAAGCCGGATTCTCGTCTCCAGCTTCTCACTGCTGCCCTGCACAGAATTCCAGTCCCGTCCCCTGTGCCGTGGGACTTGGCGGTGCCTTCCGCTGTAAGGGAGGTACAGCCTGCCTTGTTCTCCACGGGGGCTGGTTCCAGAAAACCCTGCACACCTTCCTGCTGCAGAAGCAAATCCAAAACCCAAGGATGCTCACGTGTCTTCCATAAAATGGCCATATGATTTTTGGATATACTCATATATATATGTGTATATATATATGTATATGTATATTTAAGATTTATTTGCTTATTTAAAAAACAGGGCTACAGAGAGAGAGAGAGAATCCTCCACCCACTGGTTCACCCCCAAAATGGCTGCAATGGTCAGGGCTGGGCCAGGCTGAAGCCAGGAGCCAGGAGCTTCATCTGGTTCTCCCACATGGGTGAGGGACCCAAGCACTTGGGTCATCCTTCACTGCTTTCCCAGGTGCATTAGCAGGGAGCTGGAATGGAAGTGGAGCAGCAGGGACTCGAACCGGCGTCCATGTGGGATGCCGATGTTGCAGGCAGTGGCGTAACCTCCGGGGTCACAGCCCTGGTCTGGCTCCCTCCTATGATCCCATGATCACTTATACAGCGCCTAATATCACATAAGAAGTTGTTACATTGTATTGGTTGGGGAATAATGACAGAGAGAAAAGTGTGCACGTACTCATCAAAGATGCAATTTTCATTTCTCCAAAATGTGTTTGTTTTCATTGTATCTGAAAGGCAGACAGAGAGAAGGGGACAGGCAGGCAGAGAATCTTCCACCCAAACACATTAGCTCACTCCCCAGCAGCCATGCCGGGACCAGGCCCAAAGCCAGGAGCTCAGTCCAGGTCTCTCATGTGACCGGCAGGGACCCAAGTATGTGAGCCGTCACCTGCTGCCTTCCCAGGGCGCGCATGTGCAAGAAACTCGATCCGAAGCTGGTGTCCCAAGAGACGTCCTGACTGCTGCTCCAAACGTCCACACCTGCAATTTTCTTTTGCGAACAGTTTCCGTCCCTGGCTGCTGAAGCACCTGGACGAACAGTGGAGCCAAGAGACTGCGCTGGCCAAGCGCTGGGAGCGTGGGAGGCTCTGTCCCCAGTCCCGCCGCCCCCCAGGCTTACCCAGATCCAATGCAGAAAACCCAGACGGAGGCTCCTCTTCCTCACCCCATCCTGCAGAGGCGGGATCGCAACCAAGAGAGGTTGGGAGTGTTTCCTAGGGCGCCCCCCTGGGGCCCCTGCCTGGCTGGCATCCCAGCCTCCCCGCGCCTCCTCCTCCCTCCTGCCCACTTAATGAAGTCATTTACTTCGCACAATAGAACAGAAAATGCATCAGTTCCTATCTTTGTCCCCTCACACGGAGCTCCTGCGGTCTTTGTTTCCCCGGGGTGCTCATTAGTGACCAGCTGAGCTGGCCTGGGGCTGAGACTGGGCGTGCCAGGGACGTGGGTGCCAGCGTGTGTGCGGCCAGAGGAATTTGTGAGGGATGTCTGGGTGGGGCCTGGCTGCCGGCACAGAGCTCTGGGCGTGGAGCAGCGAGGTTCTGGCAAGTCTGCAGGCCCTGGAGCGGCTGGGCTGGGAGCCTGGACAAGTCGGCTCTCTTGGAAGCCCCTGTATCCTGACCTGGACATTGGCGGTGATCGATCCTGTAGGTTAACTCCTGTAGAGCTCTTAGCACGGTGCCCGCAGTGCTGGAGCTGCGAATGTCAGCTCCTATGGCTCCTTGGCCACGGCTGTGACCTTTAAAACATCATAGGGTTAGCTGTGGGGTCAGCAGATCGGCGTCTGTGCGTGGCCTTGCCTCTTCGGCGCTGTGTGACTTCAAGTACACTGCACACCCTCTCGGAGCCCCAAACTAATGACCCCAGAGGTCCGAGTGGAATGCATGGAGCGGGGTGACGTGAACGGTGAAAGAGATAGCCGGGTGGGTGCCTCGGCAGCTTAGCCTGGCGGCTGATTCATCTGACCGTGTGCCAAATTTTACAGATGCATTTTAACGCATCAAGCCGTCCCAACCACCGTCCACCATCCGCCATTCACCCACATGGACGCGGAGTCCAGCCGAGTTCCAGTAACTTGTCTGAGACTAAATGACCAACAGCCAAAGCAGGAAGCCTGCCTTGTGGCAGCAGAACCCAACATTTGTGCTTTTAAGCATGGTGCCTCCCACCCCGTCCTCACCTGTGCGCCAGTCTGCAGGTGAGTTCCCGCCTCCATCCAACGCATGAAAGGAGTCACCCATGTTAACGCAGGGGGAGGAAATCAGGGCAGGCTTTCTGAAGGAAGTGGCAGTTAAGCCTTGAAGGGTGGGTCAGAGTACCAGTAGCATTGCAGGGGAAAAAAAGGCCCAGGAAGGGCACGCGAAAAGCGCAGCGGACAAGAGTCTCAGGCATGCATTAGAGGAAGCCAGTGGTCTCTCTCGGGGGATGGGGTGTGGTGGGCGTGGGATGAGAGACTCCCTCAAAGCTAAGAAGCCTTAGCAAGCCTTGACCCTCAGAGCCTTAAATAGAACAGGCTTAGACGTGGCCCTGCCAGCTGCCTCCCGGCTCAACATCACCTGTCACCAACTGCGCCTCAAACGGTGCCTGCGACCCCGATCCTGAGACAGAGCTGCCCTCAGTCTAGGGCGAGGCTGGCTAAGGTCAGTGCTATGGGCACCCGGGGCTGCTGGTGCACTGGAGGTTGGCAGTGCTGACCCTGGACACCCCCCCAGTCTCCTCTAGGGAGCACTCTGCGCCCACACTCAGATCTGCTGCACCTGTGACCCCCGAATGGCAGCCACATAAACCCCAGGGGGCGCCTCCCCGCCCCCAACCTCAGCGCTGCGGGCCAGAGAGCAGGCAGCATTGTCCCCCACCCCCCAAGACAGATGCACTTGCTGCCGGCGCACCCACACCCCCTCAGCCATTATCCCACAGCACAAACACAGTGCCCGTGGAGGCCCGACATCGATTTCGGCAATCATGATAAATCTTGGTGATTTTCCAGAGGTCAGCAGGCCTAAGGCACCGCAACACTGTGGCTGCTAAATTGCCATAAATCACCCTCATCCCTCTGCAGGGCAAACCCAACCTTCTTGTTTTCCTGCCACTTTTTTTTTTTAATCACAAAGGCAGTGGCACGATAAGGAGGTGAGGGAGCCGAGTGGACACATCCAGCCAGCCATCACGCACGTTGGGCCGGGCGCGGGCTGCGTCTTCCTGTAATGACAGGTGCCCGGGCTACACAATGCGCATCTTCTGCCTGCCTCCTGCGTGTTTCTACTTCGCATCCCACAGTGCATCAAAAACATCTCTTTGTGTGGCTCCAAGAACTCCTGGTGTTCCAGGCCTGCGGTGCTTTGCCCACAGCAAGTGGCGAACTCCCAGGAGGGAGATCGTGTTCCTGGGTGGGGCCCTGGAAGTCGGTGGGCTCCTAAACACAGCTGTGGGCTTCACCCTGAAGCGGGGCTTATATGTGTGCGCAGCTCCTTGGGGCAGGGTGGGGGTGGGGTTTAAACTTCTGCTGCCTGCCTCATCCTTACAAAAACTTGGCACTGACCTCAAAGACAGTTTCAGAGGATGAGAAGCCCGGACAGCCCCTTGGGCAGGGCCCCTGAGGCTCTGAGAGTTCTGAATTCTAAGGATCAGGAGCCCTGTGGCTTTGCAATTGAAGAATGTTGCTGGGGCCGAGGAGGCAGCTGGCCTCTTAAGGCCTCCAGACCCTGTAGCTGCGAAGGTCTCGGGGAGAGCCCGGCGCTGTGGCATAGTTGGGTAAGGTCGCTTCCTGCAGCACCGGCCTCCCATATGGGTGCTGACTCGAGTCCGGGCTGCTCCACTCCCAATCCAGCTCCCTGCTAATGCACCTGGGAAAAACAGCAGAGGATGACCCAAGTCCTTGGGCCCCTGCCACCCACCATGCAGACAGAGAAGAAGCTCCTGGCTCCTGGCTTCAGATTGGCCCAGCTCTGGCCATTGTGGCCATTTGGGCATTGAACTAGCAGATGGAAGACCTTTCTCTCTGTCTCTGTTCCTCTCTCTCTATCTGTAACTCTGCCTCTCAAATAGATAAATAAATCTTAAAAAAAAAAAAAAAAAAGACATTGGATACTTGGATAGCAAGGGTTTCTGATCCCAAAAGTGCCTCAGGGGCCTGGAAGGGGCAGGCAGGGTGACCCCAAAGCATGACACAGAGCTCCTGCTGAGGGAAGGCCAAACTCAGACCCTCTAGAGCTGGGCCATGCATACAGACTCACCTTTCCGGGGACCAGGGGGAGGGGTGGTCCAGGTCACTCTGAGCAGGCGCTGCCACACACTGGTTCAGGCAGCCTGTGTGGCACCTGTTCTGTTCCAAACACCACTCCAGACCTGGAGACCCACGGGTGAGCCAGCCCACCTGAACTTGTCTTAGGAGGGGGTGAGCCCACTGACCACGCCCATAGCTTGTAGGAACTTGGAAAATGGCCCCGTGAGGAGCAGGAGGGAGGGGGCTGTAATGAAGTGCCCAGCTCAAGTGCCCGGTCTGAGTCCCAGCAACCCAGTGCTTCAATCGAGCTTCCTGCTGCTGCACCTGGAAGGCAGCAGCCGATGGCTCCAGTGCTTAGATTCCTGCTGCCCATGTGGGAGACCCGGATGGAGCTGTTGGCTCCTGGCTTAGGCCTAACCCAGCCCTGGCTGTTGCAGGCATTTGGGGGGTGAGCAAGAAAACGGAAGAGCTCTCTCTCCACTCCTCCCCCACCCCACCCCATCACTCTGCCTTCCAAATAAACAAATAAATCTGTTTTTAAAAAACAAAGGGGCCGGCACCGCGGCTCACTAGGCTAATCCTCCGCCTTGCGGCGCCAGCACACCGGGTTCTAGTCCCGGTCGGGGCACCGGATTCTGTCCCGGTTGCCCCTCTTCCAGGCCA
Organism: Oryctolagus cuniculus; assembly: GCF_051225735.1. Taxonomy (NCBI): domain Eukaryota; kingdom Metazoa; phylum Chordata; class Mammalia; order Lagomorpha; family Leporidae; genus Oryctolagus; species Oryctolagus cuniculus. Next base: position 20,644,568 of record NC_142867.1, on the reverse strand, counting down.
GCTCTCTGCTGTGGCCAGGGAGTGCAGTGGAGGATGGCCCAGGTGCTTGGGCACTGCACCCCATGGGAGACCAGGATAAGTACCTGGCTCCTGGCTTCGGATCAGCGTGGTGGGCCGGCCGCAGCGTGCCAGCCATGGCGGCCATTGGAGGGTGAACCAACGGCAAAGGAAGACCTTTCTGTCTCTCTCTCTCTCACTGTCCACTCTGCCTGTAAAAAGAAAAACAACAAAACAAAAAAAAGAAAAAACAAAGGGATTGAGGATGGTCTCGGAGCCTGTCTGGTGAGGTGGGTTTCAAACTGAGACTTGAGGAGGAGGAGACGGGAGGGCCTGGCTGAGCTGGAGGAACCACGAGGGGGCAGGGCAGGCGCGGGATGCGGCCCTCCACGCCCAGCCAGGCGGCCAAGGGGGGCCTCAGGCCTGAGCGCAGTCCTGAGTGGAGCAGCAAGCGCCCGGCAAGTGCGGGTTTCACACCACGGCCCCGGCTGCTTTCACGCTCGCTTGCGGATGTGCGCAGAGCAGCGAGCAGTCCGTCCGCAGCGCCCGCGTCTCCAGTGGACGTGGAGCAAGATGGCGCTGCGCTTTTTCCCTCTTGCACATTGGTGGTTTTGTGGATGGCTTCACTGCCCAAGACAGCCCCCAAATGTAGTGCTGAAGCGCTGTGTAGTGTTTCCTAGCGCGAGAAGGCGGCGTGCTCCTTACAGATAAAATGCACCTGTTGGGAAGTTCCGGCTTGCGTTCCGTGGAGTGGATCAGCCACGTGTGGTAGACGAGACGTTTCCGAACAGCAGACAAGCTCACGAAGCTGTGTCCAGCCAGGCTGGTGGAAACGTTGTGACCCGGACGCCCAGGGGAACCCCACCTTGTGTTTCCCCTAGGAGCTGCGGCTCCCTATTTCCTACTCCAGTGTCTGCGGCTGCTCCATAGAGGGTACCTACAGCGAATAAGGGGAGTTTCGGAGATGGCGCCAACAGGATTTGCCATGGGGCTTCCACGCAGAGGGAGGAGGGAAAAGCAGGATTTGCTCACTTTCTAACTGCCCCCAAGGCCACGCTGGTGCCCAGGCTCAGCCTCCGACCCGGGGGCCTGGGGCGAGAGTAACAAGAGAGGCCTCTGGGCCGGCGCCGCGGCTCACTAGGCTAATCCTCCGCCTAGCGGCACCGGCACACCGGGTTCTAGTCCCGGTTGGGACGCCGGATTCTGTCCCGGTTGCCCCTCTTCCAGGCCAGCTCTCTGCTGTGGCCAGGGAGTGCAGTGGAGGATGGCCCAGGTGCTTGGGCCCTGCACCCCATGGGAGACCAGGAAAAGCACCTGGCTCCTGGCTCCTGCCATCGGATCAGCGCGGTGCGCTGGCCGCAGCGCGCCAGCCGCGGCGGCCTTTGGAGGGTGAACCAACGGCAAAAAGGAAGACCTTTCTCTCTGTCTCTCTCTCTCACTGTCCACTCTGCCTGTCAAAAAAAAAAAAAAAAAAAAAAAAGAGAGGCCTCTTGTCGCTCCCCCTCTTCGTGGAGGAACGACACAGGACCCTGCGCTGTTCTTTCGTCTGCTCGGCCCTCCCCGGGTTTGCTGCTGGTTCTTCCCGGGTTGGCTACCGTCCCTTCCACCTCCGTGGAAGGGCGGTTCCCCCTGCCACATTCCCCACTTCCGCGGGGGAGCGGCACACCGCCGGCCGGCTCTCTCGGGGGCTGCACAGGTGTTCCTTCAGATAGATGTTCCTGGTGCATGTTGTCTCTCTCCTCCTTTATAGTCCTCTTCCACCAATCCCAACTCTGCTACCCACAAGCCGAGTACGCCGCTCTCCTCCAATCAGGAGCAGGTCCTACAGTTTATTGGTTGAACTGGAGACAGCTGCGTAGAAGCTGTTTTCTCCTCTCCCAGCGCCATATTGTGGGAGAGCAGATGCATAGACTAAGTCTTAATTCCAGTAACTTAGTCTAGTCCGAGTTGCTCCCAGTTGCTCCCCACAGCCTCTGGATCAAGGCCCTCTCCCCTTCTCTTTCCACGCTCAGATCCACCTCCCACGGCAGGGGCTTGCGGCCACGACCTCCAAGCAACGCCCACACACGACCCCGCCCAGTGGGCCGTCCCCCTCTGACAGGGTCTGCAGGGTAGGACTTGGGGAAGAGGCGCCACCCACTCCGGAAGTGACGCAAGAGGCCCTGCCCACTCTGGAAGCTGGCGTCAGAGTACTCCGGGGTCCTGGGTCACTAGAGTCTGGCCTAGAAGCGGACGTGGGAGTTCCAAGGGGGCATGTCCTGCCTGTGTCCTCAAGGCTTCAAAAGATGCAGCCAGGGGGCAGCCGGGGAGGGGGCCACCAACGCTGTGCTGTCCAGCATGGTAGCCACTCTGTGACCGTGCCACTGGGCACTTCCGATGTGGCTGCTTCAAACTGAGCGGGGCTCTGAGACTCAGAGGCACACTGGATTCTGAAGACCTGGGATGTGAAAATGCATCTCAGTACACACTGTGCTAGTCATCGCTTGCTATCCATAATTAAAATACTCTGGAAATTCAATTTTGTCTGCTGCTTCTTACTTTCTTCAAAGGGTTATTTGAAAATGTGACACTACGCGTGGTGACACTACCCGCGGGGCTCATGTTTTATTTTTGCTGTGTAGACTGACTCTCCAAGGAGGGGCCCAGGGTGGTGATGACGGCAGTCTCAGAGCTGGAGAAGACTTGGGGTGCAGATGGGGATGGAGGCAGGGCGCAGTGATGGCTGGAAGGGTGCTGGCTTCTGTGGGGTCAGCAACTTGCTCACCATTCTCCCCACATTCCACAGTTTTCAAGAATTTGCTGGGGGCCGGCGCTGTGGTGTAGTGGGCTAAGCCTCTGCCTTTGGCATCGGCATCCCATATGGGCACCAGTTCGAGTCCCAGCCGCTCCTTTTCCAATCCAGCTCTCTGCTATGGCCTGGGAAAGCAGCAGCAGATGGCCCAAGTCCTTGGGCCCCTGCACCCATGTGGGAGACCCAGAGGAAGCCCCTGGTTCCTGGCTTTGAATTGGTGCAGCTACTGCCATTGTGGCCATCTGGGGAGTGAACCAGCAGATGGAAGACCATTCTCTGTGTCTCTCCTTCTCACTGTCTGTAATTCTCCCTCTCAAATAAAAAAAGATCTTAAAAGCAGAGTTTGTTGGACAACTGTGTGTTTTATAAGGAGGACTTGGTAGACAACGGACCACATATATGAGGCAGTCCCATAAGATTATGATGGAGCTGAAAGCACCTATCGCCTCGTGGTGTCATAGCCACGGTGATGTCTTCGTGCAGCTCATGACCCACATGGTGTGAGCACGCAGGCAGGGCTGCCAGGTGTGTGCAGGACAGCAGGCCCTGTCAGGGACGTTACGGGATGCTTGATCGTGATAAGAAGCCGCTGTTTTACTGGTTCCTGCATTTGCTGTATGTTTGCCATTATTTTAGGACATACTCTTCCCACTTTGGAAAACAAAGTTGACTGTGGAACAGCGCTCTGAGCTGTGCCTGCTGCAGCCTCACGCAGCCCGTGTTTATCACAGCTCCTGCTTGCATCATTTTCTCCTGGGCTTGATTTGACTTCGCATCGCTTTGTTTAGCGCGGCGCGAGGAGCCGTGGCTGCACCACGTATACACAGCCTATAACCTAGGCGGGCAGCAGGCTGTCCCACCCCGCTTTGTCTAAGTAGATTCTATGATGTTTGCACAGCAATCAAATCAGCTAAGGATGCCATTCTCACATTATCCCCTATCATTAGGTCACATGGTCTCCTCCGGTGTTCCTGGATTTCATGATGATTAAGGTTTCTCCAGGTGGGGGAGGGAGACGTCGTGGTAGTCTCTGGTACCCTCTGTATCAGAGGCTCCAGCACCTCTGCTTGCTCTCCAGCTCCCTGTTAATGCAGAGCCTGGGAGGCAGCAGGCAATGGCTCAAGTGCCTGGGTCCCCATCACCCATGTGGGAGACCCGGATGGAGTTCTTGGCTCCCGGCTTCAGCCTGGCTCCAGATCTGGTTGTTGTGGGCATTTGAGGAGTGAATGAGTGGATGGAGGATCTGTATGTCTCTCTCTCTCTCTTTCTCTATCTCTCTCTCTCTCTTTCTCTCTCTCTCTCTCTCTGGATGTGTGACTGCCTTTCAAGTAGATGAAAATGAATAAATCAGCATTTAAAAAGATTCCCCGTGGTAAGCCTTGGAAGGGTGGAACGGACAGCTGCCAAGGTGGCCACAGGTTCTTCCCTCCCGTCCGGAAGCAGAGTCTCTGTCTGCTCCCCCCGGTTCACAGCTGCCTGTGCTGCTCGCTCTGCCCAGTGGACATCAGCAGACCTGACTCCAGCAGGTGCTCAAGAAGTGCGTGGGCATCACAGCTTGCTCCTTCCTGCAGGCTTGGGAAGAAGCATTGGTGACCCCAGTTCAGAGCTTCCCCTTTGAGGGTCTCAACGCTGCCCCCATCAGGAGGTAGAGTTGATTCCTCCATCCTTGAATCTGGGCTCGCTTTAAGACCTGCGTTGATCAATGGGATGGAGGAGAGGTGAGCTGTGCCAAGCTGGCGCAGCACTCCCTGCAACAGCCATACCCCAGTGGCTGCACAGTCATGACCAAGCCCACACAGACCAGCCAGCCTGCGTCCAGAGCAGCCTAACTGCCCAGCCAGCCAGTGGGCAGACTTGGGAGCTAAATCAATGCTTGGTGCACTACACCACTAACTCCGGGGCTGTTTGTTAGGCAGCAAGAGCTAACCAATCCAAGGACCAAGGTACTCAACCATATCTGACCTTGGGTCTGCCAGGCTTGAGTCCCAAGTCCAAGTCCTTTGCCACCACACTGTGCTATTACCCAAAAGCGTTAAGGCGACGTGGAGAATGCCAGGTCTAATGATATGGGACTTCCCGACCAGCCGCCCTGTGCTGTGCCACTTTCCAAAGAGAGCCACTGCGACTTTCGGTCCCAGGATAAACCATCGCCAAGGGGGCTGTGCTGTCCCCCAGGGGCGACACTTCCTCCCCCAGAGACGGACTTCAATGATCTCCATCATTAGGGCTGGTGAGCCTCATTGCTCTGGGTCTTCGTTGGGACCAAGGGACAGGCTGCTTGGTAGAGCTTGGCAGAGGCTCGCCTGCTTGATAATCCCCCGTCGCGAGAATGGAGTGCCCCCAGTGGGAGGCCTCCTAACTCCCACCCTCGCAGAGCACTGTATGTTGGCAGAGTTTCCCCCAAACCGTCTATTCATCCAATTCATTAGATTTCCTTTTGGGATGAATTTAAAAGCCGCTTTGATGATATAATCACCCTACTTTGCATTAGCGCTTTTTCTCCAGGATATTAGAACAATTTACGGAGGACGTACCCAACTCACTTCACTGCATCCGCAGGAGACGGCGGGGTGGGGGTGGCAGGGAAGGAAGGAGCCAGCATTCGTGCTGTCTCTCCCTGCCCTCCCGACAGGGGGACCAGGCAGCACGGCTGTCCAGGGGGGAGATCTTGTAGACTGGGAGTCTGCATGCAGCTGGCTGGGGCCGCAGCGGGGCCTCACCAGCCTGCAATCCAGGGCCAGCCTGGGGCTGAGGCTTGGCTGGAGAAAGCTGTCTGTTCTGGTTGGCAGCGGAACCCACTGACTCGTGGCTCCGGGTCTGACATCACCACTGCCTTGCTGGCTGTTGGTCAAGGGCCAATTTCAGCTCCACGAGGCCCCCCCGCCCAGCTCCTGGGCACAGGGTCCCCTCCATAAGTCCCCTCACAATGTGGCAGTTTCCTGGCTTCTTCAAAGCTAGCAAGAGGGGCTGGCGCCGTGGCTCAATAAGCTAATCCTCCACCTTGCGGCGCCGGCACACCGGGTTCTAGTCCCGGTCAGGGCGCCGGATTCTGTCCCGGTTGCCCCTCTTCCAGGCCAGCTCTCTGCTATGGTCAGGGAGTGCAGTGGAGGATGGCCCAGGTGCTTGGGCCCTGCACCCCATGGGAGACCAGGAAAAGCACCTGGCTCCTGGCTCCTGCCATCGGATCAGCGCGGTGCGCCGGCTGCAGCGGCGGCCATTGGAGGGTGAACCAACGGCAAAGGAAGACCTTTCTCTCTGTCTCTCTCTCTCACTGTCCACTCTGCCTGTCAAAAAAAAAAAAAAAAAGCTAGCAAGAGGGAGTCGCTTCCTCTTCCTCCTCCTCCTCCTCTCTCTCTCTCCAGGGTGCTAAGATCCAGGCTCACCCAATGGGCCTTACTCATGGGATTGGCCCCTATCACCTTGACCATGGCGTGTTGGTTAGGAGCAAACCCTCTCAAAGGGCGGGGATTGCACACAGTCCTCCCCACAATGCTCGCAGGCCCCCAGGCACGCAGCAGGCTCACATGCATGCCTCACAACGCGGGGTCTCCCGGTCCATCACGAATCTAGGTGAAGCTGTCGTAGGGTCCAGCTTGAAGTTCGACCCTCCCTGACCCAGCCAGAGCCCCTGCTGAGCCACGGCCATTGAGTTGACCTCATAACACACTCAGAACCCACCTGCTAACACACTTACAATAGAGCCTAGAACGAGCGTTTGGTGCAGTGGGTTAGCCACCACTTAGGGCAGCCGCATCCCGTATCAGAGCGTCGCTTCGAGGCCCAGTTACTCCGCTTCTGATCCCGCTCCCTGCTACTGCACCTGGGAGGCAACAGATGATGATTCAAGTACCTGAGTTCCCTTGGCCCACGTGGGAGACCCGGTCGGAGCCCCTGGCTCCTGGCTGCAGCCTGGTCCAGCCCCTCCAGTTGTAGCCGTTTGCAGAGTGAACCAATAGTTGGAAGACCTCTCTCTTCTCTCTCTCTCTCTCTCTCTCTCTCTCTCTCTCTCTCTGTCACTCTGCCTCTCAAATAAATAAATGAATGTTCTTTTGTAAGGGGACCAAAGCTGCCACTCAGAGCGGAGTCTGCACCCCCATTTCCGCTGTTCTGGAAAGATCGGGAGGAAAGCAATGTGGCGACATGAAAGCCCGGGCCATGGGGGAGACTTCCTGGGAGAGATCACCCTTCCAGGCCGAGTCCTGCTCCTTCTCCTTGTTGCTTTAGTCTTTTCTTTTTCTTTCTTTCTTTTTTTTTTTTTTTTAAAGATTTGTTTAGTTTGAAAGTCAGAATTTCAGAAAGAGGGGGAAACAGAGAGAAAGATCTTCCATCCTCTGGTTCACCCTCCAGATGGCCCCAGTGGCCAGGGCTGGGCCAGGCCGAAGCCAGGAGCTTCTTCCGGGTCTCCCATGTGAGTGCAGGGACCCAAGGACCTGGGCCATCTTCCACTGCTTTCCCAGGACATAGCGGAGAGCTGGATAGGAAGAGGAGCAGGCGGGACTCGAACCGGTGCTCATACGGGATGCCAGCACTACAGGCAGTGGCTTTACCTGCTGCACCACAGTGCCGGCTCCACTTTTGTCTTTCCTTATCAGGACGCTGAGTGAGGTCTGCTGATGGATTATCTTATTGAATCCTCACGGCGCCTTCCCTAGGAAGTCAATTTTATTTTCTGCATTTTGCAAAGAAAGCTTTTAGGCGATCCAGGAGATTCAGGGACTTCTGAGGCCACACAGTCGGCAGGTGGCTGAGCACAAGCCCCCAGTCCACGCCTGCAAACCATAGATGGCCTGGCCGGGCTCATCCTGCCCCACCCCAGCCCGCCACACCGTGTCCTGTGTTTGCCAGCCCACTTCTGGCATGGCCTGGTGCCATGGCCTTCCCTGGTTGACTGGGGGTTGACTGGGGGATGAATTAGGATCCAAGCTCCGTGTATGCTCCGGCTGTCTCTCTCTCCCTCCTGCCTCCCGTGCCCCATACACACACACATGCACACCCTCAGCCTCCACCCACAGGTCAAAAGCATTCGGAACAAAACCTTCATCTGCACTGAACATGGACAGACTTGTTCTTGCCACTGTTCCCTGAACGCGCTGTAGCGAGCGTTGTACGACGTGGTGTACATTGTGCTGGGCGTCACCTAGAGATGAGGGCAGTAACAGGAGGGTGTGCGTGGGCTCCAGGGAAGCCCTGCACTGTGGCAGGTAAGGGCCTTGGGCACCTACCAATTTTGGTACCTGCAGGGGGTTCTGAGACCCCTCCCCACAGACACCAAGGGACACCTGCAGCTTCATTTACAGCCTCTTTATTAGGTATTTTTAAAGATTTTTATTTATTTGAAAGGCAGAGTGACAGGGAGAGAGAGAGAGAGAGAGGTCTTCCATCTGCTGGCTCACTCTCCAAGTGACCACAGTAATAGCCAGGGCTGAGCAAGGGAGGAGCCAGGAGCCTGGAACTCCATCCGGGTCTCCCATGTGGGTGGCAGGAGCCCAAGCACTTGGACCATCCTCCGCTGTTTTCCAAGGCACATTAGCGGAGAGCTGGATAGGAAGTGGAGCAGCCGGGACTTGAACCAGTGCCCATAAGGGATACCGACGTTGCAGGCAGCGGCTTTATCCGCTATGCCACAACGCCAGCCCTGAAAACCCGTTTTAAAAAAGACAGACCAAACAAAATAGGCAAAGAGTACTGTTTGTTCTGTTGAATGGTCTGAACCAAGTACAGGCTACCCCAGACCCCACAGCCCCAACCCCAGCTACTTCCCACGCAAGCCCTTTGCTGCCCCAGGGCAGGCCCCATAACTTCAGGCACCTGCAGGCTAGAACCTCAACAGCCACTCAGAGAACAGCCGGCCTGGGCTTAGCCAGGCCTGGCCTGGGAGGAGCCAAGTGAGCAGACAGAAAAGCCAGCTCTCCCCAGCCCATTCACGCGGGTTACTCCATCTCCACCAGAGAGGCCAGCATGGCTCCTGGGAGCTCAGGGACGCCGAAGAGGCCTCCTCCCTGGGGTTCCCCCGCACCTCTTCCTGGGGAGACCCCTCACTCCAGCCTTTTGTGTGCAGGGCGGGCCCCTGGCAAACCCCGCATTCCTGCTGCACAGACCCTCCGCCCTCCACCTCTGCCTCCAGCGCCCCCTTCCATCCTGTCTGGGGGGCAGCAGATATCTAGAGGGGGCCGCTCCCAGGCCCCCTGCCCTCCCCAGTGTCTCCTGGAGTTGTATCATGAAGCTTGATGGGGGGGGGTGGGGGCTACCCATGGAAGCAACCAGAACAGCTGCCCCCACCCTGGATGCTGAAGACCCACTTCCCAGAATTCCTCCCACATCTTGCTTCGTTTGCACAGGCTCAGTGGCATCTGTGTTCATGTGTGGAGTGGACACAGGGCTGTGGAGCCTCCTGGTAAGCCCCTGGTCCTTTCTTCTAACCAGGGGATGAGGGGGGACCACTCAGCACCCAGCACCCATGGTTTTCGGCTTTGTCCCTGGAGCAGCAATGCTGTGGCAAGGAGAAAGCCCCAGTCTTCAGCCTGCTCCCCGCCCAGGCACTGTTTCCTCAGTTTTCCCGGCTCCCCGGGGCCCCAGAGCGACAAATAGAGCTCTTCCCTTCTCACAGTGCAGGCGCTAAACTCGCGATGATTACATCTTTCCCGGGGCAGAGGGCTGTCTTGCTGTACAGGAGGCAATTTGTTGCAGGCGAGATTGTAGCTTCCCGCTGCTGCTTGCCTGTACTGGTCATTTCCAAAATAAGCCCAGCCAAAGCCGGCTAGGGTGGGGGCAGAGCTGCGAAGTCAAGTGCAGGACCAGAGCCACCTGCCTGGAAAATTCACTCTGGATTGGCCCCAGCGCTGCTGGGAGACTGCAGGACAGAGCGGAGGGGGAAGGGAGGGCATGGGCGGTGCTTTTTAAGTCCTGGCTGATTTCCCTTACAAGGGGCTGGGCTCTGCCAGCTGCTGGGACACATGGTGGCCCGTCTCTGAGTCTCTGAGTCTCTCTGGCACTCACTTCCTCCATTCTGCAGACAAGGAGACGGAAGTGCAGAGTAGCTGCCCTTCCAAAAAGGTGTCCCCCAAAAGGCCATGTACTGGGGGCTGGGTCCCCAAAGGCTCACGTTAATGGTTCCTGGATTAACGATGATGGTCGGTGCATGAAGGGCGGAGACTTGATAGGATGATGGCGTCTGGGAGATGGGCCAGTAGGAGCACTTCAGGCCCCTGTGCAGAGCATTCAGAAGGTAGTTCTTTTTAACGGGTAAAGCTGCCGCCTTCAGTGCTGGCATCCCATATGGGCACTGGTTCAAGTTCCGGCTGCTCCACTTCCGATCTATCTCTCTGCTATGGTCTGGGAAAGCAGTAGAAGATGGCCCAAGTCCTTGGGCCCCTGCACCCACATGGGAGACCTGGAAGAAGCTCTTGGCTTCAGATTGGTACAGCTCCAGTCATGGCGGCCATCTGGGGAGTGAACCAGTGGATGGAAGATCTCTCTCTTTCTCTCTCTCTGCTTCTGCCTTTCTATAATTCTGCCTTTCTATAATTCTGCCTTTCAAATACCTAAATAAATGTTTAAAAATGTATTTATGTATTTGAAAGGCAGAGTGACAAACAGGATGAGACAGAGGCGGGGCTTCTATCCACTGGTTCACTCCCCAAATGCCTGCAACAGCCAGGGCTGGGCCAGGCTGAAGCCAGGAGGCAGGCACTCCCATCTGGGTCTCCCATGTGGGTGGCAGGGGCCCAAGAACACGAGTCATCACCTGCTGCTTTCCCAGGTGCATCAGCAGGGAAGAGGACCAGAAGTGGAGCAGCTGGGACTGGAACTGGTGCTCCAATATGGCCGCTTCTCCCGCTGTGCCGTGACACCAGCCCTGGTAGTTAGGAGACGAGGGCTGGTGGAATCCAGCTGAGGCCTGGTGGCTTCCCCTCTGTCCCCAGGCTCTCCATGAGCAGGTCCTATGGTGGGTATTCTCGCCCCTGACTACTGAGGCCACCTGATTGGACTGGGAGCGCCTAACACCGAGAGCTGAAATCTACCCCCCTTCCTAAGCAGTTCCTCCCTGTGATCTTAGCTGTGGTCATTAAAAACTGACCCGTACAGGAGCTCTCCCAAGCTGGCCAGAGCAGCCAGTGCTGACGGAGCAGGGTCTGGAGCAAGGCCAGTGTGTCGTGGGCTCCACTCCTTGCCCGTTTCCAGTCAGCCTAGTGACCTTTGCCTCCCTGCACCTGCAGTCAGTCTCTGTGGAACGGGGACCATGCCGTTCTCCCCTTGGCGTCCTCCCTTGGAGCAGAGGCGTGAATGTCTCTACTGTGCCTGGCAAACAGTAAGTGCTCAATTAAAGCCAACTCCAGGGCTCTGATGGTATTTAAAACAGGTGCACACCCCACCTGTAGATGGTCTTCCGCACCAGTGTGTGGTGTGAGTTGGAGGTGGGAGGGAGAGGTGCTGTGACAGTCGGAGCCCGGGGTCTCTCAGCGAAGTCTTCCCTACAGAGATGCCATTTCCTCTGACCCACGGGAACAAGCTGGGCAGAGGTGGGGGCAGAGAATTCCCAACAGAGAGTGTGGCACAAGCAAAGGCCCTGGGGTGGTGGGGATGAAGCTCATTCTGCCGCCACTGGACAAGGCCAAAGGGAAGAGGGACAAGAGGGGAATCAAAGACACAGGCAGGGTGGAACTGAGGTTCTGACCCTCACTTGGGTGCGGGGGCAAGCCCCTGGGTGTTGATGGGAGGGTAGTCACTACAGCCTCCCTTCCGGTTCAGCACTAAAGCGGGCCAGGCGGGGGTTGGATGGAGAAGGTGCCTGCCCAAACCCAGAAGCCAGTATGGACCAGAAGATGCCACAGAGGGAGAGGGACGGGGAAGGGGAGGGAGGAAGGAAGGGAGGGAGTTGCCTCCTGCCTTTGTGGAACACCTGCTCATCACTCGAAGTGCAGCCCAGATGCTGCCTCTGTCCGTAGTCTCCTTGGAGTGTTCCCGGGAGAGTGGCTGGGGTGCACTGAGCGGTCTTCGCACTGGCCCTGTGCTCCATACCCCCGCCCCTGGCCCCGGCTGACCTCCTCCCCTGCTCCCTTCCCACACGACGGCTCCTTCTTAGCCTTCCAACTCCCCAGTCGCCGTCTCCCTGAAATGCTGGTGTCCCAAGAGTGGCCGTGCCTGCGCCGCTCCCCTCTGTGGGTGAGATGTCTGAGTTGCTGAGCCGCTGACCTAGCGAGGATGCATGTCGGGTCCGCACTATGGCCTCATGAGCCAGGTGCCATCACAGCTCAGGACAAACACGAGCAGGTGGTGGAGCCCGTGTAGGATCCAGGCTTGGCCGCCTTCAGCCCAAGCAACTGACCCCCAGGCTACACTGCCCTGGGCCCAGGTTTCTCTCCTATGAGCCCTTTTGAGCCCGAGCCAAGCCGAACCAGGGCAACACCATGGTCGGAGCGTCTCTGGCAGGGTCCCCCCACCCACCCCGGGGAGCAGGAGGATCGAGGGAGGAGGGCAGCAGAGGCTAATCATAGATAATGATAGTCCCCAACCCTCGTCTCGGGCTGAGGGTGCTTACAGACCAATTATGCACCAGAACAACTAATGACGGCTTCCTGGCTTGGAAGGGCGATAGCTCCCACCGCAACTGGCTCCCTGCCCGGAGGCTGCCCCCACGTGGTTGGGGGTAGGGGGCTTGGCGGCCTCTCTGTGCTCTGAGGCCAGGGCTTCTCCAGCTGGGAGACACAGCTCCCCACTGCCAGCACCCAGAACTCACCCCGGGCTGTGCTCCACCAAGCAGCCCAGCCCCGGGGTGCTCCCACCCCGCCACGCCCAGGCAGGGAAGGAGGAGAAAGAACCACCATTCCCAAAGTGCTCATGTATACGGGGCATTGATTCTGCCCATGGGCCTGCTAACCTCCAGGTTGACGCGATGAGGCTCCTCCACGTTTAAGGGAAAGGGAACTGAGGATCAGAGAGGGCCAGGGACTTACTCCAAGTCACACAGCTGGGGAGTTCCAGGAACTGGATTCAAACCCGGGTCCATCTGAATCCAAATCCCTGTCCTTTTCAGGGTCTCGGATTCTGCAACACCCTTCGGGGTGAAGGGGCTCTCACAGTCCCTGGAGGGAGTCAGGGAGAAGAGCGAGCTCTCTCAGGATCTGCTTAATAAACAGATTCCTAGCGGGGAGGGGTGGATGTCATGACAGCTTCTGGCGGAAACACCTGCCAATCTGCAGGTGTGAGAAGTGAGTGGGGGGGGGGGGGCTCTCAGCTCCCGCAGGCAGGCCAGGTGCTGACATCAAGGGGAGCAAAGAGGTGCAGGCAAGGATGGGGGCGTCGGAACATCTGGAAGGAGTCGGCTGCGGGGGTCCCACAGGGAGGGCTGCTCCCAGCAAGGCTGCTCTCTTTTTTTTTTTTTTTTTTTAAATTTTTTTTTTTTTTTTTTGACAGGCAGAGTGGACAGTGAAAGAGAGAGACAGAGAGAAAGGTCTTCCTTTGCCGTTGGTTCACCCTCCAATGGCCGCCGCGGCCGGCGCGCTGCGGCCGGCGCACCGCACTGATCCGATGGCAGGAGCCAGGAGCCAGGTGCTTTTCCTGGTCTCCCATGGGGTGCAGGGCCCAAGCACCTGGGCCATCCTCCACTGCACTCCCTGGCCACAGCAGAGGGCTGGCCTGGAAGAGGGGCAACCGGGACAGAATCCGGCGCCCCGACCGGGACTAGAACCCGGTGTGCCGGCGCCGCTAGGCGGAGGATTAGCCTAGTGAGCCGCGGCGCCGGCCAAGGCTGCTCTCTTGCGCCAGGGCCTGGAATGTTCTCGAAAGTGTGGGGACAGCTGCACTCTTTGTGAGGTCAGGGTTTGAAGGAGAGAAATCAGATGAAAGGGGCGTGTTCCTCAGGGCACCAGTTTCAGTGGTTGCGCAGCGAGGAGAAGCGGGAAGAGAGAGAAGACTCAGTGGCAGGCAAGGTGGAGCGTGGGTGTGGGGCAGTCAAGATCGGAATGTGTGTACAGGGGCATTTTGAAAAGTTCCTGGGAAAATGGAACTCAAAGATAAATTTGGCACTGTGGCACAGTGGGCTAAGCAGCTGTCTGCAATGCCAGCCTCCCATACGGGCACCAGTTCGAGTGCCAGCTGCCCCACTTCTGATCCAACTTCCTGCTAACGCACTTGGGAAAGTAGTGGACGATGGCTCCGGTGCTTGGGCCCCTGCCACTGACATGGGAGACCCCGATGGAGTTTCAGGCTCCTGGCTTCAGGCTGGCCCAGTCCCAGCTGCTGTAGTCATCTGGGGGACTGAACCAGCAAATGAAGAGCCTCTCTCTCTCTCTCTCTCTATCAATTTCCCTTTCAAATAAATAAATCTTTAGAAAAAAAGATAAATATGTTTGGGTGCAAAAACATTTTGAAATCCATGCAATCTGATGGTTCTTCAAAAAAGATCATGGAAAATGCATTTAGAAAAAAATTATGTGTGGATTAGAAAAAAATTGGCACCAAAATAAACTCATTTTTTAATTCTATGAACTGTTGGAAGTATCCTGGTGTGGTTGCCTTGTACCTGACTCGGGCCCCAAGGGCCCTGGACTCAGAACACTGACAAAGGGAAGGGAGAGGAGGAAGAAAGGCCTGGGCCCCGGGTGGGCCCAGGGCGGGGGCTCGGAGGAGCTGGGCACCTGCTCTCTGGTTTCCCAAAGAGCCCTGTTGAGAAGGAGTGGCAAGGGAAGAGAAGCCAGCATCTCTACAAGCCTGCCCGGACCCTGTTGCTAGGACGCGCACCTGCAGGCAGCCGGCCGTGGGATGCTGTCAGAACAGCCAGAAGCCGATTGGGGAAAGCCCACGTGAGCCCCAAGGCCACACACGGAAAGAGAGCGATTCCCACACGCGTCCACATCCCACAGATCCTGTGATGGGATGGGATTGGCCAGGACCAAGTCCCCGAGCCGCTGAGCAGATTATCTAGGGGTCTGGGGGAGCTGGGACCCGGCACACTGACCCAGAGCTGGAGCAGATGAGGATCACAGCCAAGGAACTGCACCCGTCCCCCACCCTCCTTCGAGGGTCCCTGCAGCACCACCTCCCCACCCCCAGCTGGCCCTAAGGCAGTTGCATCAGCCCTAAAACCTGGATTCAGTCTCTTCCCGCAAGTGGAGGGGAGGGACGGCTTCTCCTGCTCCAGGGCCAGCTGCCAGGTGGCGAGTTACCGCGACAGCCAGTCTCGCCCGGAATCTGAGCGCATGCGCACACACGTAGTAGCAGGTGGGCCCAGGGCTGGCAGCCGAGAGCCGCGTGTCCTGTGAGATGCCCCTCGCATGACAGCCCTGACCTGGCCGGAAGCAGTGGTGTGTCCCAGTGCGGAGCTCAGCTCAGCTGCTCAAGGGAGTGAGGCAGCGAATTCTTTCAGACAGGCCAAGCGCACGGGAGTTCGGAACTCAGAGAACTTTCTAGAAGGTAGGAGACCGCTGGATTCTAAGACCCCATTCCTACAGGAATCACAGTGCCTGCGTTGAGTCGCCAGCCAATCTACACACAGTTCTGACCACCAGAACAAGAACAAACCCTCCGGTGCTCACTGGGGACCCCTATAGGCTCCCATGGGAACTGACGTCCTCTGGTTAGGGTCTCTCCAAGGTTAACCATGTGTCCTTAGAGTAAAAATCTTCCAGTGAACTGGCGACCCTAGAAGATAGATCGAAAACAACATGCAAGATATGTCACCCGCTCTGAGCATTTTCATGCCATTTCAAGAAAAATCAAGACCTGCATTTTTAAAGACATTTATTTATTTGAAAGGCAGAGTGACAGAGAGAGAGATCTTCCATCTACTGGTTCACTCCACAAATGGCCACAATGGGGCTGGGCCAGGTAGAGGCCAGGAGTCTGGAGCTTCATCCATGTCTCCCATGTGGATGGATGATGGGACCCCAAGGACTTGGGCCATCTTCTGCTGCTTTTACAGGCACATTGGCAGGGAGCTGGACCAGAAACGGAGCAGTCAGGACTGGAACCAGTGCTCATATGGGATGCCAGTGTTGCAGGCGGTGGCTTAACCAGCTATGCCACAGCGGCAGCCCCAAGAGCAGGATGTATAATGCCTGTGACAGTGAAAGTGGCCTTGGAAGTTGGGGATGTACCTTCCAGCTAAACAACAATCCAGGTGTGATGCGTCGTTTAGGGAGAAGTCCTGGAGAGTGTCAGACGCTGCCTTGGAAGCTGACCTCATGCGTGTTCATTTGGGTTCAAGGGTCCTTGCTAGGTTGACTCTGAGTTTCGGGAACCAGAGCTCAGTTGATTAAGCTAACAAATGCACAATCCTATGTCTCTCTTAAGCTTTTCAGTTCACTCATAAATCCCTGTGATTTCGCTCAAGCAGATTTTGGTAACTTCTTCTAAGAAGTGTTTGATGTTATCCTTTTATAAATGTAATCAATTAAATGTATCTCAACTCACTGTATTTATAAACATGGTTTTTTTAAAGAGTCATTTGTTTTATTTGAAAGTCAGAATTACAGGAAGAAAGAGAGAGAGAGAATATCTTATATTTGGTTTATTTTCCAAATGCCCACAAGAACCCAGACCTGAGCCAGGCCAAAGCCAAGAGCCTGGAACTCCACTCAGGTCTCCCATGTGAGCGGCAGGAACCCAACTAGTTGAGCCGTCACCTGCTGCCTCCCAGGGTGCGTATCGGCAGGAGGCTGGAATCAGGAGCAGAGCCAGGACTGGGCCCCAGGTGCTGCCATATGGGCTGTAGCATCTTCACAGGTGTTGCCAAATGCCCGCCCCTTTGAGTGTCTTCGCATGGAGGAGGTATGACCCAGGAGGCCTCTGGAGGGGGTTCCTGGGGCATGAGTACCGCTGGGTGCCCTGACCCGGATGCGCGAGCGTGCACACGGGTGCTGGTCGCTGGGTGACCTCAGAACTTCTCTGAGAGTATCATACACCGCAGTAAAATTTCAAAGTAACCCACGTGACTTCCTTTTGCATTCGATTGCCTGTTTCTAACAAAAATCTTTCTATTTCCCGGCTTTCTGACACATCTGGAAACGTAAGTGTATGTGTGCATGGGGAGCCCAAGATTCTCTTCCATCGTCCAGTGCCACACATAAACTTGTTAAGATGTCAACTGAAACTCACACATCTAAGCTCACTAATCACATTTTTAATTAGAATGATTAGATCTGTCACTTTCGTAAGCTGAGTTATGCCAGCATTACAAGTAAGCATAGAACAGAGTCAAATGTCAAGGTGTTAATGGCCATAAACCTGTCTGAAGAACCCCAGATCCTGGAGTGAAAGATTGCTCAGCCACTAAGGAAGACCCCTGTCCCAGTCACCTGGGCTGGCCTGGCCTCAACCGGGCAGGTGCAAATGGGGTTGGTGAAGGTTGTTTAAGGCAGGAATGTTGGTTGTGGGCTTGTTGGTGGCCCAGGGGCCTCCCTGAACCCCCATTTGCAGATTCTGTGTTGTGACCCGGAAAAGGAGGGCTCATGCCCAGTCTCTGGGTTCAGCTGACCAACACTGCCTTCCATGCGCCTGTGTCCACGTGAGGTCAAGTGTGTGCTGCCGTCCACTCAGACTTTCATGCACCTGCGCACACCCGGTTAACTCAGGGGCTTTGCAGTGAGTGCACAGGGTGTTGTATTTGTACACTGAGCACCTAACAACATGCAAGAGCATTTCCATGGTGACAGACTGAACTGTCACCCACTCAGTCACCATGGACCAGATCCTGTTTCCTGGATTGGGGTGGGAGTGGGGAGAAGCAGGGGCTCTGATTGCTCCTCTCTGGCCCCTGCCTCTGATCTTTCTGTCTACTGGATGGAGCCGAACCTGACTTATGATGATCGGAGATCAAGTCCTGCCCCTTCCGAGGGTCCTTCCCCGCAAAGCCCAGCCCCCAAGCAGCATCACACCGAGTCCCCGGGCCCTGGTTCATCCCAGCAGGTCCCCTGCAGCCCTGCGTGCTTGCACACAGAAGACGGCTCAGCAAGCACTGGTGAGTGGCCAAGTGCGTGACCACCTGTGGGTCCCTGGAGCGGGCGCTCCCCCGCCGGGCTCTCCCTGGCAGGCTCATCTCTCGCCTTTCCACGGCAACTTCTGTTTTGACCATGCACTCACATGGATCGTTCTCCCTCTTCCCGCCTACGGTTTCCAGTGAGACGGGGCCCCTGCAGGCAGGCAGCGTGGTTCAAGCGAAACAGAAGGCATCCCATGGCCAGTGCTGCTTGAACTTGAACCACAGAAACACGCTCGCTGAGTGCCTAGTACGTGCTCAGCATCTCACGTGCACTTGCTCCTTCCGCCTTAACCAGCGCCCTGGAATGTGGACTTGGGGGTCACTTGTGTGGAGGAGGAAGCTGAGCACAGAGAGGGTACGTAAGTGTCCAAGGTCACACAGCCACAGAAAAGCAAACCAGGACCGGCCACAGTTCTGAATACCTTGTTTTTACTTCTAATGCTTATTTATTTATATTGTAAAGTCAAAGGAAGAGAGAGCCTCTATCGATTGTTTCATTCCCTAAATGCCTGCAGCAGCTGGGGCTGGCCCAGGCCCAAGTCAGAAGCTTGGAGCTCCAAGTACTTGAGCCACCATCTGCTGCCCCCCGGGGGCACCCAGCAGGGAAGTGGAGGCTGACTCAACCCAACTTTAGCCTGGGGTGCAGGCGTCCCCAGCGGTTGTCGAACCCCCAGCACCGTGATGCCTGATTTTAAATGCTGCATGGGTAACCCCGAACTCTGTTGTCCAGTGAGGGGAGGGGCCAGGTTGCTGTGGAAGGAGGGCTCCCAGGCCACCGGGAAAAATGGGGGCGCCCCAGCCTGTGATCTGCAAGGAACGTGCCATGCAGAGGAGAACTGTGTGGGGAGGAGGGTCACCGGCCAGCACTGCCGCATGCCAGGTGCAGCGCTGGGTCCCGCTCACCTGGGCCCTTGTACCTTGCACAGTGTCTGAAAGAGTAAAATCCTCTCTCCATGTTCGTAGTCTAACACCCAGTCCTCAGCAAATACTGCAACTCACATCGAATAACAGCTATGAGCCACTCACCCCCACCCATCCCCGGCAGCCCACCCAGGACCCCTCCCCACCAAACGATCTCACTGACCTCCCCCCATCCCCCCACCCCTCTCCGCACTCCCTGGGGCTGCAGGAGGCACCTGCTCCAGAGATGCAGACGTGGAGCTGTGAGTGATGGAGGTGGCTCTCGGGGGAGGTCTGTGGCCCCCAGCGACACCTTTCCCGCCACGGCCCTCCCCTGCCTGTTGGGGTGACCAAGTAGCCACCCCCCCTGCACAGAGGCCAGGCAGGTCTGGAGGGAGGCAGAGGTTCCCTAGGTTGTATAGGGGGAAAGCCTGAGGCTCAGAGACGGTGGCTCCCCCAAGGCCACACAGCAAGCCCGTGGTGGCCTCAGCACCAGAACACACGTCCCCACTGCTTTGCCCCCCACACCCCAGCATCCTGCCCCCACCAAGAGCCCCCGCGAGGCCCTCTGAGCAAGCCATGCAGACGAGATCTGGAGGGATGTGCTTTGCCTAGCATGCTGCTTAGCGATTGTTCTCACCGGCGTGTGGGCTCCTCCACGCCTCCAGTCTTCTATTTCTTTCTACACCCCCAGTGGCCCCCCATCCCCCGCCCGCCCGGCTCCAGCACCCAGCACAGCAAGCCGCACTCAGCAGGTGTTCAACGAGCGTGTGAGCCATTGGACCATCTGCAGGGGGCCCGAGTGGGTGTCAGACTCCCACGCCCCCACCCAGGGCCAGCTCCGGGCGCACCACGGGTGTCCTTCTCCAGGTGAGACCAACAGCCCTCAGCTGCCGGCTCTGGGACTAGGGGGAGAGGAAGCAGTTCAGAGATCACGACAGGAAACTCCCCGCCCCCGTCCCAGCCTGCAACGGGACCCCCATGTCCCTGTCTCCTCACTGCCTGCAGCCAGGATTCCTGTCCAGCCCCCGAAGCCTGGGAGCCCCGAGCCCACCCCAACCGCAGGCTCCTGTGCTGAAATGAAGGGAGCTGTCAAACAGCGAAAGCCGCCCCTCGGTGGATTTAGAAACTGCGGGGAACGTGTGAGCAGCGTGGGCAGCCGGGGAGCAGCAGGGACGGCTCAGGCGGGACTCGCCCCTGGCCCTGCCCGAGCCGCTGGGACTCCCTGGCATCCCTTGGGGTTTGCATGGGACCCAGGAGCCCGGGTCTTCAGGGCTTTCCTGCTTCTGTTGCCCCTTGAGACCAAGGTTCCCAGACCGAGTCTCCAGGGCTTGCTCGAGGAGCTTGCTAGAATGCAGATTCCTGGGCTCCAGGCCCTGGGAGCCCGACCTCCAAGGTCTGGTGTCAGGCCCGGGAATCTGCATTTTTCACCACCCGCCAATCACGCTCTTAGAGTCGCCCCTTGGAAGCATTTTCTTGGGGCTTCTCCCCAAGGGCTGGGAGCACCTGTGCTTACCTGGGCTCCACACTGTCCAGAAGGCTGAGGCTGGCTCTGGAGTGGGTCCCCCTTGGGCCCCAGCTGGCCCCACCCCTCCCCTCCAGGGCCAGCTGTGTGTCCCTGGAGCTCCTAAGAAGGGCAGAGGGAAGAAAGGGGCGGGGAGAGTGGGGGGGGGGGAGGAATCTGCAGCAGCGGGGGCGGGGGAGTACAATGCCCAAGGAGGGGGGGTCCATGTCCCTCCTGCTCCCCCTCCCCCAGCCCAGGGCTGGCTCAGCTGAGGAGCCCTCCCGCAGGGGATGGCACAGCTGTCAGTGCAGGGAAGGTCTGGAAGCTTCCAGGAGTTCCCATCCGTCTGAGCAACACTGGAGCTGCGTGTGGCCTTGGTGTGGACGCACAAGCAAACGCAAACAGAGAACGTGGTTGTTCCAGCCCCGCACCTCCACGCCCGTGAGAGCTAGGTAGATCCTACTGAATGACCTGTCCAGTAGCTCCTCTCATCATGCCCGCTTTACAGATGAGGAAATGGAGGTACTCTACTGCTTCCTGCTTTCCTTGGACAGACCAGCACTTGCTCTAAAGCCGGAGGGCCCTGCTGGCTATTCCTTGAATTGCACCCACTCATGCCCACCACTGGGCCTTTGCACATGCTGACCTCGTTCTCAAAAACATCTCTCCTTCTTCAAAGTTCATCTCAAACACCACCTCTCCCATGAAGCTCTTCCGGATTCTGCCCTCTCTTTGCAGCCCCAGACTAAGACCTGGATCTCACCCCCTCACGGAGGCACTGGCCATAGCCTCCCAGCTCTGCGTGTCCATCCTGGGTTCCAGTGTATAACAAGTGCTCAGTAAGGGGGGGAGGCACTAGAGGGACTGAACGCCTTCAGGGTTCTGGCTCATTCACTGTCCCATTTATTCTATCAGCCTTTTTTCTTAAATGAAGAGAAGAAAAGTGACTTCCAGGCCTGCCTATGAGTAGGGCCTTGGAAGCATAGCAGTCAAGTGGGCCATCTTTTCTCTCCCAGCCTCCTCCATCAGCCGGATGGGGTTTGTTTCTGCACATCGGGCTGCAGTTTGCCGATCGGGCAGGCCGCGCAGTCTGAGCCTCCCACCCCCCTCCCCACACCTGTGCCTCTTCCCCCACCTTCCAAGCACCTCCACGCTATCACACACACGATGAAGTCCACACCTGCGTGCCCACCAACCCTGTACCTTCGAGTCCACCAAGCCTGCAGGCGAGGAGGGGGAGGAGGGGCGGGCCTGGGGAGCCTCCTCCCCCTTTCTCCTTACTCACTGGCTTTCTTACCTCTCCCCTTCCTCTCTCTGGTGCCCCGCCTCTCTCTGGCCTCGCTGGGCTGGGAGGTGGGAAAGCTGGCGATTCAGAACACGGGGCCCAGCCTGGAGGCTCTCTCCCAGTGGGCAGCCTGAGGGTGTGTGTGGCTGCCCAGGGGAGCTGTCCCAGACAACATGACTGTGCTGGGGCTCAGCCAGCAGAGGGCGTAGCTGAGGAAATGGTTGGATGAATGAATGAATGAGCCAGTGAATGGAGTTGAGGCTGGAGCCAGGGTATGTGGGTCTCTGCTGGGAACACCCATGAGTCCCTGCTCTTTGCACTTGGCACTTGACAATTGCAAGTTGTGTCTTCTCTCTTCTCCCTCCTACTGCCTCCCGCGACTCCTGACGCAACACTCCACCCACGCCAGCTCACACATGCAGGCAACACCTACACGCGCCGCCAGTTGTACACACGCAGGCCCAGACAAGCACCACTTACACTCGGTGATTCAGCGCGATCCCTACAGCACACAATCATACACACGCGCACACACAGTCAGCAAGACCGGCAGCGTGTGCACCTGTCGCCACATGCACGCATTCACAACACGCAAGCAGGCATGGCCAGCGCCTCAGGATACACACATGACCTTGTCTTCCTTCCCAAGTAGGGGGATGGGGCGGGGCGGGATTGTCTCTCCTTTCCCAGGGTCGAGGCTCTCAGTCTGCCAAGGGCTTCCCTCTCCATCCACCCCCACCCCACCCCTGCAGAGGCGGCTCCTGGGCAGCACTCCACACTCACAGACCCACTGAGAGCTTGTGGCCCCTCCACGCCGCCGGGGACAGGGATAGAGACTCTGCTGCCATCTCTCTGCTCAAAACTTTTTTGAGCACCTACTGAGTGCCAGACCCATGCAGGCTGGCAACGCCGAGGTCAGTGCGGTCCAGGTCCGGGCTCCCTGGCCTCAGGGAGCTTCCCATCAGAAGTGGAACAACAAGCTGTCAGCTGGGACGCACGCCGGCCAGGGGCAGCCCAGGGGCAGGGGACTGGCTGAGCGCTCTGGGGAGAGAATCAGGCTGCGCAGGAGGCTGTAAGGAACCGCCTTAGACCCGCAGGTCCGGCGGACGCCAGGAGGCGCCACTCACCGTTCTGGAGCCCCGGGGAAGTGGGAGATCGACGTGGGCATCAGCTGAGGGCCCGCCCCTGACAGATGACACTTTCTGTGGACCCCACACAGCGCAGGGGCAGGAGACCCCCTCCCGCGCCCTCTAGAAGACGTGGGTCTCAGCCATTTGGTCCCCCCCTCCCCATCTGATGGCACTGGCAATGAGTGCACAGGACAGGACAGGCATCGGATGTCCCACTGGGCTGGGGGAGAGGGCAAGCGCCCCCAGGTGTCAGGGGCCGTCACCCCGCTTATCCCAGGCCAGACCCTCCTCCTGCGTCACCCACACCTGGTCCCGGCCTCCCTTGCTCTCCTGGCTCCCATCTGGGTCTCCATTGGCGGGATTTCGCTGTAAAGCCTCACCTTGGCTCATGCTATTCCGTTTATCTGGACAGTCCCTGCCCCTTACCCGGCATTCAAGGCTCCTCCTAACCCACCTCCTGCCTGTCCTCCAGGCCTCGCCGCCCGGTCTGCCCTCAACGTCAACCCCAACTTCCCAGCTCCCCCATCCTTCTGCTTCCGTGTGCCTCTGTGGGGGCAATCCCTCTGCCTGGAAGTCCCCGCCTGCCTTCTCCACTGGGGAAAGCCTTCAAGGTCTCCTCCCACAGCACCTCCTTCAGGAAGCCGTCCCTGACTGCCCCTCAGTGGAGACAGAGGCTGCTTCCTCTGGGCTTAAGGCCAGGATGTGCAGAGTTGGCTGTGTGAGTTCCCCTCACAGCAGGGGCCGGTGAACACTCACCAGGTGCCCGAGAGAGGCCAGGGCTCAAGAGGGAGACCGCAGCCAGCCATGGCCCCATTGGCTCTTCCCCCTCAAGTCCAGAAGGGAAGCGGGGCATGGGGAGGAGGTGGCCCCCAATGTTTGCTGTCAGGGTAAACCTTGCGAAGTGAGGGAAAAAGACCATCTCCCAGGGGAGCCCCACTGCAATGTGGGAGGCGGGAAGCTAGCACCCAGGAATCCAGCACCCAGGAAGCTAGCACCCAGGAAGCCGGCACCTACGAAGTTGGCACCCAGGAAGCTGGCAGCTTAGCACCATCTCGGCCTGTGTGCAAAGCACCTGCGCCTCTCTGGCCACCCCACAGTGCACTGCTGGGACGTGTGTTCTCTCACCTATCATCCCTAGCCTTGCAAAGGGGGCCCGGGAGCCTCCCTGGGGGACACTGCCCCTCTGGCCCCCAGCCGTGGCGCTGCCTCCCTCCCTTGGCTGGACGACTGTGGTCTCGGGCCTTGCCTTGTCACCCATCCCAAGCAGGAATCCACCCCTGCCGCTGGACGTCTCTCTCCGCCCCTGCCTCTCTCCTAGCTCGGTTGTGTGTTCCTGTGGACTTCTCCAGGACTCCTGCTACTCTGTGCCACTAGCCTTTGTTCTCTCTCTCTCTCTCTCTCTTTCCCCTTCTCCTCTCGAGCCTGTTTCCAGCACTTTTCTCTGCATCATTAGCCTCACTTCTGGCTTTTGCACCCGGGCAGGGGGCAGTGGGGGAGGGGGGCTCAGGACAAGCAGGCCAGCGTCTTAGCAGCAGCAGAAAATGGGCCAATTAAAGCCACGAGGCTGTTCAGGCAACCGAACAAGAAGAGAGCAAAAATAGCCTGTGGCGGCTGGAGGGAGGAAGACGGAGAGAAAGGGGGAGAGGGGGCACAATGAAGGGAGGGGAAGCCGGCGGAATGTGGAGGCCAGTGTCATGGTCAGGGGCACCCAAGGGGGGTCCTCCCCCAGACTCGGGGATGCATGTGGCTACCACATGGTGGGGTGACCCTGCTGAATCCTCCCCCCTCCTGGAGGCAGCCCTGGAACCCACCAGAGCTCACAGGAGACCCTAATGCCACACCTGCGAGCTGAGACAGCAGCCGCCGGCCTGTGTGTCCCTGGCACCACATGGGCTGCTCAGGGCGCAGAGGCTGGGAGAGGCCGGGGAGGGGGCTCCAGGTCTCCCACCCCCTCTCAGGCCAGCTTTCTTCAGCCCTTTGACCCCCCCCCCCCCAGGAAGCCAGCACTGCTCCTTACCACGCGCTCCAGAGCTGGGGACTCGATGGCGAGCCAGGCACACCTGAGCTTATGTCTCAGGGGAGCCAGGCAAGCGGGCAGCAACACTGACGGGGCACCCGCTTCATTCATCCTGGGGGTCCCCGAGGAAGTGGGGCCTACCCCGACGTGCAGTCTGCAAGGGAGGCCTGCAGAGGCCGGGGCCCCGGACAGAGGAGCACGCGGACCACCCAAGGAAGCGAGAGAAACCTGGGAGGATTCGGAGGGTGGGGGCAGTGAGACTGTTGGAGGCGGGGGCTTGAAGTCCAAGATGAGGAAATTGGGATTTATGCTCAGGGCACTAGGGAGCCATGAGGGGTTCTAGGCAGGGGAGGGGCACCTGTGCTCCCTTAAGGAGGTCCTGCTGCCCGCAGGGAGTGGAGGCAGGTGCAGGAGGCCAGAGAGGCCACGCGTCCTGACGTGGCAGTGACCATGGAGACGGAGGGAGCCCAGGGTGTGAGGGCAGGGAAGTGAGGCCAGCATGGCCAGGCCCCTCCTTGGTTCAGGGACCTCCTGGGCATAGGAGTGACGCACAGGGCTGAGGACGCACTGCCGTCACTGTGTCAGAGCCTAGACCTGCGACTGGGGATGCTGGGTGAGAAAACACGGGTTAGATGAACGAGTTACCGGCTCCGTCATCCCACAGCCCTCCAAGGCCAGGGCTGCAGCCTTGCCAGAACCTCCCCTCCAGCCCACTCCCCTCCTATGCCCGCCTCTGCTTCTGCTCCCCGGCCACCTGGACTCCCTGAATGTGCCTGGAACCACCCCCCTCACCCCCCACCCCCATCTCTAGGCCTTTGCCCCACTGCTGTCCTGCAAAATGCTCCCCCTCCCCTCACACATCCATGTCCTCCCTTTCATTCGGAGCCGCCAGCTCCAATGCCGCCTCCTTCAGGCAGCCCTCCTTCCTCTCCTGTGCACACGACCTGTGCCTCTCTCAGCGCCTCCTGTGCTGCTCTTTGTCCCCACCCTCGCAGAGCACATTTGGAACAGAAATCTGGGTCTGACTCAACAACTCTCAGGACAGGGCCCGGCCAGAGAGCCGTCTCCATGAAGACCTGAGAAAGAAGGGCGGGTGGGCTGACAGGAAGGGGGGGAGGGGAAGGCAGGTCCCGGCAAGCCTGCAGGGTGGGCGGGCGTGAGGTCTCCTGCAGGGTGGGCGGGCGTGAGGTCTCAGGGTTCCACCTGTGCTGCAGGGCCCAGGGTGCCGCCATGTCTTCACTCCGTGCTGCAGGCCCCCGCCACAAGGTTTGAGTCGGAGCCTGACCTGGCCCCTCCTGTCTCATCTGCCCTTGACGTCAGAACTTCTGATTCTCTTCTTTTGCTAAGACTGATGGCAACTTCAAACTCTGTTTCTGCCTAGCCACGAAAATGGGTGAATGGATGGAGGGAGGGGTGGACCGATGGAGAGACGGATGGACGGGTGGAGGGAGGGGTGGCTGGATGGGAGGATGGACCAATGGATGGATGAATGGATGGATAATGTGGATGGATGAATGGGTGGATATGGATGATGGGTGGAGTGATTGACCCAACTAATGACTGAGGAAGCCATCCAAGAAGTATTTTTTAGAAAGATTTATTTATTTACTTTAAAGGCAGAGCTACAGACAGAGAGAGGGAGAGATAGAGAGAGAGGTCTTCTATCCACTGTTCACTCCCCAAATGGCTGCAATGGCCGGAGCTACACCAATCCGAAGCCAGGAGCCAGGAGCTTCTTCTGGGTCTCCCACGCGGGTGCAGGGGCCCAAGCACTTGGGCCATCTTCCACTGCTCTCCCAGGCCATCAGCAGGGGACAAGATAGGAACTGGAGCAACTGGGACCCAAACCAGAGCCCGTATAGGTGTGGACCACCATCCATGCAGTATGAATGAGAGACTATAAATGGTCTATGGCCATACCACTCTGAGGGCACCCGATCTCATCTGATCTTGACGATAAGCAGGGTCAGGCCTGGTTAGTCCTTGCGTGGGAGAGACTATACATGACGCGTCACCTGAATTTGGTGGGCTCATCCACCTGGCATTACCTAAGCACCTGCCGCATTACCTAAGCACCTGCCGTGTGTCACACATGTTGCTAGACCATAGAGCCCCAGAATGGAGCACACACACACAAGTCTGCCCACACAGAGCTTCCAAGAGTCTCCCATAAGAACAGGAATCACCAGGATAAGTGTTCTGATGAAGAGCATCTGCCTGGGGCCAGCATCCCATGTGGGCGCTAGTTCGAGTCCCGGCTGCTCCTCTTCTGATCCTGCTCTCTGCTGTGGCCTGGGAAAGCAGTAGAAGATGGCCCAAGTCCTTGGGCCCCTGCACCCACGTGGGAGACCTGGAAGACACTCCTGGCTCCTGGCTTCGGATCAGCTCAGCTCTGGCTGTTGCAGCCATTTGGGGAGTGAACCAGCGGATGGAAGACCTCTCTCTCTGTCTCTCTCTCACTGTCTGTAACTCTACCTGCCAAATAATTAATTAAATAAATAAATAAGAAAGAAAGAATATATGGGAAGCACCTGGGCAAACACAGCACTCAGGAGCATCAAGGAAGGCTTCCTGGAAGAAGTGGCATCACAGCTATGCTCTGGCTGATGCACAGAGCACTGGGGCAGTAAGCAGGCAAAGCAGGAGGAAGGGAGTGAGACCCCTGGGCCCCGTGGGCTCCTGCAGGCTCTGTCCTGGGGGTGGGGGGTGCCTTGAAGAGTTCCCCAGAGGCGGGAGACTGTGGACGGAATGAGGTCCAAGCACAGCTCCTCTGTTCCCGCAGCCTCTCCCGCCGACGCTTTCCCTTAAATGACACCGGGCCCCAGCCACAAATTGCCTGGGAAATTACAGCGCAGGAAACCTCACGCTGCTTTTCTTGGCGATGAAAACCCAAGAAAATGAAAACGGAATTAACCTCCGCCCTCCAAACTGAAGGTCTCTCATTGACCAAGCTGCAGTGGTATACTATTTCCGTGTTGTCTAAAAATGACTCCATTCCATATTTACAACCAACCCAGAAGGTTGCAAGTTCAGAAACCCAGGCTCACGCCTGCTCCGATCCTGGAAGGGCGATGTCCGTCCGAGGAGCCAGTAGCGCGTCCTTGCGGTGAAATCCTACATTCCCGGGTGCGGATCGCTTTCGGCGATGTTTCCCCAACAGCTGCGCTGAACCCGTCCAAGGGCACAGAGTTCTGAGCTGGGGGAAAGCACCGCTTAGGTGGGTACAGTGGACACGCGTCCTCGGGTCTCGCCAATGCAGGCGGAGAACACGCCGGCCAGAGGAGGGTTGCGCACGCGCGGCGTCCCTCCAGGCGACGCCCAGGGTGTGGCGGGGGCGGGCCCAGGGGTGGGGGTAGGGGATCATGTGCGGTCTTCGTGGCTGTGGTAAGGGAAAGCCTTGCTCAGACCGGAAGAAGAATAAGGCGTCCATCGCGAAAGGACCCAAGAGAGGCTGTTCCGGGCAGAAGGATCAGCAGGTGCCAAGCCTCAGAGGCAGGGGAAGCTTGGTAGAGAGAAAAACAAGCAGGCTGAGCCCCCAGCCCCACCCGCCAGCTCCCTGCCTGGGCAGGGTCCTCCCTCCCGGACGAGGCAGGGTCCCGAAGCTGCTCAGGACGGACGCCCTGGGTGTGGGGGCTCCTCGACCGCCTCCCGAGCAGTGTGCCCCCCTACCGCCCAGCTCTGGCCAACGGCACACGAGCGAGCTGCCGCGGGCTCTAGGTTTCCTTGAGCCCGGCCATGTAAGGCAATCCCGGCCCTAAGCAAACACTCAGCCCCTCCTCGTCGTCCCCCAGGGAGGTAGCAGCGGCACAGGGACCCGGGTCCTGCGTGGGGAGGGCAAGATGCGAGTCACTGCCCCCCCCGGCCCCCGCCTGCCCCCCTGAGACCCAGTGTTGTCCACTCAGTGCGGGGCTGCTGTGCTGGTCTCAGCCGTTGGTGCCAGGAGCAAGGCCAGAGCCATTCCCAGGACGCCCATGGCTTCCTTCCTTCCTTCCTTCCTTCCTTCCTTCCTTCCTTCCTTCCTTCCTTCCTTCCTTCCTTCCTTCCTTCCTTTTTCTTTCTTTCTCTCTTTCTCTTTTTCTTTCTTTCTCTCCTCTTTCTTTTTCTTTCTTTTTCTTTCTCCCTTTCTCTCTCCTTCCTTCCTTCCTCTCTGTTTCTTTCTTTCCTTCCTTTCTTTAGATTTACAGAGAGGCAGAGACAGAGAGAAGGGTCTTCCATCCGCTGGTTCTCTTCCCAAATGGCTGCAACAGCTGGAGCTGGGCTGTTCTGAAACCAGGAGCCAGGAGCTTCTTCTGGGTTTCCCACGCAGGTGCAGGGGCCCAAGGACTTGGGCCATCTCCCACCACTTTCCCAGGCCATTGCAGAGAGCTATATTGGAAATGGAGCAGCCAGGACTCAAACCGTCACCCATATGGGATGCTGGCACTGCAGGTGGCAGCTTTACCCGCTATGCCACAGCGCAGCCTCCCTCTTTTTTTTCTTTTTGCATGGATTCTCTTATATTTTTGCTCTGAATGGTGGGACGTACTTAGAAACGCAATGCCTACAACATACACACCATTTAAAGAACGCGTTCATTCACGAAATAACAAAGGCAGGCTCCCATCTCTGTGCGCTGGCCTGTGGCTCCCCGCCCCAGCCAACCACTGGGCTGGGCGCTGTTCTGGGGGCGCCACCCCTGAAGCTCGCAGGAAGCAAATGGGAAGGGCTGCGAGGGGGCCTCAGACTGGTGTCTTGGGGGCCTGTGTGAGTGATGCCGGGTTGGGGGGGGGGGACGAGCAGTGGGAGCCCCCCACCTGCCCGCAGTGCTACAGGCCAATCAAGGTTCCCGGGCTCCCCAGGGAGTTGGGGGGGGGCTCCCAGAGTCCCAGGCTAGGGATGAGCGGGGGGTGCCCATGCAGTGGCCGTCCTGTGATGGGCCAGTGACCCAGGCCATCATGTCTCCTGGGGAGTGACACAGGTGGGTCCCAGGGTAGACTGGGAATTGCTTTCTTTGGTCAGGGCCACGGACTCCTGCACAGCCCGCAGGACGGACGCTAAGGGTGAGATGCTAACCACAGGGCCACGCTGCGTCTGTGACTCAGGGGCTCCTCCCGTGCCTCCCACCTTTCACTGAGTGCATCGAGCAGAGGAAGCGAGCAGCCGAGGCGCTAGGGGTAGGGGCTGCGCGCTCTCAAGGCTTCACGTGGGAGGCAGGGGCATTAGAGACGGGCCCCGTGGAGGAGGACTGCTCCGTCGTGTGTGGGGTCACACCGCGGCCCCGCTCCCTGCCGCGTGCCGAGTGTGGCGTGGTGTCCTGGACGCGGCCATCTGCCGGCACAGTTGCGCAGTGCTCAGTGTTACCCAAGCTGTCGCTCATCGCTACAGTGTGTGTGTCCAGGATGCACAGTGCCCATTCAGCCTAGCCACGCCCCCTGGCCACCACCACCCCGCCACGCCCACACCCGCCAGAGGACTCAGGTCTGTTCCAGAGGCTTCCCGCTTGGGGGTCAGCATGGGTGCAGGAGTCCGGCTTGGGGAGGGAGAGTCAGAAAGGAGCCTGGGGTTCATTCACAGCCAGGACTAGGGCAGGGAGAGGCTCCCCCACCTCACATGCATGGTCCTGGGGACCTGCCTCTCCCTGCAGCTTCCCTGTCCTGTGAGCCTCAGTTTCTTCGTCTGTAAATTGGGAACAAGCACCAGCGGTCTGGGGACTGTGGTGAGGGCTAAACACACCGAGAGGCGCCACCTCCGCCCAGGCTGGGCTCAACGTCCTTGGGCCCAGGGCTGCCCAGGGTGGGGCTTGGGCTGTGAAGGGCGGGGTGGGGGCAGGAGAGAGAAGAAGAGGGGGAACCAACAAAGGACAAGGGGAGCAAGGGGAGGAGAGGAAAGGAAGAGACCAGAAGCAGGGAGAGAGGGGGGAGGGGCAGGGAGGGCGAGGAGCAGGGGGGCGGCACTCACTTGAGTCCAGCAGGAGGAAACTATGGCCCAGGCCAGGGCCTCCCTGCCCAGCCCCCAGGGGATCAGGGGCTGGGGCTTGGGCAGTCTGGCTTTGCAGCTGCTTAACCCCGCCGCCCTGCACCTGCGCTGCAGCGGGAGCCGCCAACCTGCCACTCACCCTCGGGGGAACAATAGGGAGCTGTCCCGAGCCCCTGTCACCAGCTGCTGGCTCCCCAAAGGGGGTGTCAGGGATGCCTCCTGGCCCTGGCCCCCAGGGCAGCTGCCCGCCCTGTGACAGCCCTGGGGAGGGGCAGCAGCTGGGCCGCCCTCTGTCATGATTCCCCCTAGGAACACCCCCAGCCCACTCCTCCTTCTGTTTCCTCCAGCCCTCAGCCCCCTCCCTGCCCAAGCTGCTCTCCCCAGGGGTACCCCTGCCTTTGGCCTTGACCTCTGCTGCTACTGGCTCATCACAGTGACAGCTGGCAGGAGGACTGGGCAGTGCCGAGAGCAGCCAGGGTCAGGAGTCCCTGCAGAGAGCTGTCTGCCTTCTGTTCTCCCCCGCTCCTGGTGAGGGGTACCCCTAAGTCTGTGTTAGGTGCATGGCTTCTCAGAGTGAAAACTGCATTCCCAGCCTGCTTTGCAATATCACATAGCCATGTGACTAAGATCTGACCAGTGCAATAGAACAGCAACCCTAGGGAAAGAAACTTTTTCGCCACCTTCTTTTCTGTGCTGAATTGCAGACATGATGGCTGCAGCTGGGGCAGCCATCTTGGGTCATGAGGCAAAAGTCACTTGTTGAGGACATTGGAAGGAGCCAGGTCCCTGGTGACCTTGGAGCAGCTGCACCTGCTCTGGAGGCTCACCTGTCTTTGTTTCCTGGAGAGAAGGGCTGACTTGTGGAAGCTGCTGCTTTCGGGGCTTTCTGGCACTTGTATGTAATTCTATCTGGTGGGGGCGGTCCTTGGCAGGGCCCTTTCTGACTCTGGGTCTCAGCTGATCCATTTGATCAATGAGAGTTTCACAGGGAGTGACCCAGAGGACACGCCCCGTTCTGCTGCTTCAAGGTGAGCATCCAAGGCAGGGCTTCACTGCTGTGGCTAAAGGCCCCCTGGACCGACCGCACAAACCAGAGAGAGCCTGGAAAGTGGAGATGCGCCGGGAGCTGAGGGGAGCTGAAGGCGGCGAGGAGGAAGTGAGAGCAGGTGACTCGGCAGGGCCGCACAGCCCCCGCTGCCTCTCCTGGGAGGCCCCCCTCGCTCCAGCCGCTCCAGCCTCCTCCTGGGGCACCAAGCCTGCCTGCACCACAGGACCTTTGCACTTGCTGTTTCCTCCAAATCTTGGCTCGGGCCTCTGCTCCTGGCTGGCTGCCCCATAGGTCCAGCCCAACTCTCCTGCGCACTCCGCAGCACCGTGGTGTGGACGGCTCTTTGTGGCACCACGGCTGGAGACCGCCTTCTGATCCATCATCGCTCCTCCTGTTTTCCTGCCTTGCTCCGTAGCGCACCTCTCAAGGCAGCAGCCAGATCACCAGGACCTGGAATAGCACCAGGCACTTGGGAAGGGCTCAGCAAGCACCCGGAGAACATGCACAGGGGCGCTCTGGCCTGACTGAGCCCCTGCCGCATGCCCCACGCCCTGCTGGCTGCTCTAGGGGAATCATCTCGCTCCCCGTGACACTCGGGTGTGAGTTGTTGCTCCCATTTGTCAGATCTGGAAACCGAGGCCTTTGATGATGGGGATATACTCGCAGAGCCTGCAGGGCTGGCATGGAGCCTGGGTACCCTGGATCAGGTGCCCGGGGCTTCACAACTCTGGCCCGGCCTGGACTCACTCTTGGGAGACACCAGGCACCCTAATGCCCCCCCACAAGCAGCTTCTCCTCTTGCTGGCTACTAGGCAGCTCCCCATCGCCTCCCAAGAAGCCACTTCTCGGGCTGGGTTTTTTAGCATCTTTCTATTCTCTCCAAAGGAGATGGAGCTCACAGCTGTGGAACCACAGAGGCCTGGGGGCTCTGAACAGCTCCGAATGGGAGGCTGTATCCTACAGGAGGGGGTAGAAGATGCCACCATGTCCAAGTGCACCCCGTGCCAGGCCCAATCCCAGGAGCCCTGGCTGCTCCTCTCACACCATCCTCACACCAGCCCTGGCAGGGCTCCAGCCTCTGCTGTCTTCCAAGCCTCTGTTTGCTTGTCAGGAAAATGGAGCTAATGATGATCCCAACCTGGCAGCATGGTTGAGAAACACAATGGATAAAGACAGGGTGAAAGGATTTTTTTTTTTACAATTTATAACCAAAACTTTAATCCCAAGGAGTCTTACACAAACATATTACAAATGACAGCATGAACAAAGCAGTCTTGCATGGTAACCCAAAGTTCAGCTCTACAATACAAGGTACCCATAAACTGGCAGGATGTAGGTATTGTCTGAGACCTTGAATTTCCCAATAAAGACTGTCATAGAAACAGCTATGTAGCCTATATTGCCATTACATAAAGACCTTATCACCCAGGCAGAGGCAAACTTTCCTGAAACTTACCGGATTCTACACCAGCTGGACAACCTCTGCCCAGGATAAGATGAGCTGGGTTTTTCCAAAAACCTCCCATCTATTTTAATGGTGCAATTCTTATTTTTACCTGCCGGCTTGCGTCACAGCAGTTTTTAAAGATTGCTTGTTTATCTATAGCCGCGTACTCTATGCCAGCTACGGGGGGAAAGCAAGTACATCTTAGTTCAATTTTTGACAGCACTGCTTCTACAATATTAAAACATCACGGCTTGTTTCGCCAGGCAGGATTTGCAGGTCAGCGGTGTAGGCAAGACTAAAGCTCAAAAAGGAAACGCAATCTAGCTTAAGGGAATATTGGAAAGCAACAATTCTTGGGATCCCATGCCTCACAGGATCCATTTTCAAACTACAGAGAATGACAGCTTCTTGTGTGTCACTCCATTCCAAGAGACAAATTGGAGCAGCTAAAACATCTTAGAGGTGCCCCAAGCTTATGAAGTCTCAGAGGAAACTGGAATTTTCCGAACCTCCCTCTGTCAAATGAAGATCTGGTCATCTATGCTCTTTCATTTGACCCAGATTGGCTATGAGACCAAAGAAGGATCGGGACGGCGTCTGGGTTCTCTCCCGAGACAGGGCTCTTTCTCTGCTCCTTTCTCTAGAAAGGGACCTGCTCCATCGGGCTGCGAGAGAAGCTCCTCCTTCCTGGAGCTCTGTGGTGGACTGGAAGTGGGGCAGCTGGGACCGGACCCAGGAGGCTGGCACCGCTGGGCCCCAACGCCGGCCCCAGGCCCTGGATGCATTTAATTCACCCCACTTTAGGGCCAGCATTCTCCAGTTTTGCATTCCTGGGGGGAGGGGGCTGTGGGGACGCTTCCAGAGCTGAGGACCACGTGGCGGTGAGGCGAGCAGGCTGGATGGGGCAGGGTCCCAGCTCCTGTTCCTGGCTCCTGCATCCACGTCTCCAGGCAAGGCGGTGGCGGAGGCCAGGGGTGACCTGACAGCTCCCGGAGGAATTTGGAAGGCAGGGGGACGAGCGGCACGGGCGCCATCACGTCGTTGGCACAGGGGCCAGGGAAATGTCAGAACCAAATGTGCTGGCTGATATTGATGAGGAAAATCCGTGCCTGCCTCGCCCGAAGCAAATCCCTCCGCTTCTGAGCGCTTATCGCCGGCTGAGGACTTAATCACTCGGCCGCGCCTTTCAGCACCGCGGACAGCTCCCAGCACCATCCGGCTGCCGGGCCAGGGCCTCTGGTGGACCAGGCACAGGGGCCCGCACCATGCCCAACGGGAGGCTGGTCCTCAGGCCGTCGTCCCCAGGGGCTTACCGTCTGGTTCAAGGAGGAAGACGGACATGCAAGGGACAAACTCACAGCGCGCTGGGAGCTCCCTCGTGCTGTGGTCTTCGCTACCTTTGACATCATTCGTGCCTTTGGGCCCCTGCTGAGCCGCTGCTGTGTGCCTGACTGTGTGCATCGGCCGCCAGGGGAGAGATCCACAGATGAAGGGAGACCCCGGAAAGGCTTGGAGCGGGTGGGAGGGGTGCAGACCAATAATTCCAGCAGAGGGAAGAAGAGCAGCTCTCTAGTTGAGTGCTTGCGATGGGCGGGGCACTGTGAACTTGGCTCAGGTAGATGCCCTGAGGCAGCTCCTGTTTTCAGTCCTGCTTTAGGGGTGGGGGAGCAGGTCAGGTGACTCGCTCAGGGTCACACAGCAGGGAAGAGCTGCAGCTGGGGTCTGCACCAGGTGGTGGGGCTCAAGTTTGTAACTTTAACCTCTCCTGGGGTGGTGCTGGGGAGAAGCATGGGGTGAGGCCAGGGAGGGTGTGATGGGGACTTCCTGGAAGAGGCGATACCTGAACATTCTTTTCCAAGTGAGGAAGTAGAAAGGGCAGAGTAACGAGTCATGTGTGAAGCTTGGAGTGTAGCGCCCCCTATGGGGTGTGGAAGGGGTGGGCAAAGGTAGGAGCATGGGGTGGCGGGAGGAGAGGCGGGTGGCCCCTGGAGATATCGGGCTTCCTTCCGCAGCTGTGCAGGGTTTCAGGCATGGAAGGAAAATGATTGGAGTTTGCCTTCCGGAAAACATCCTACAGTGCATTGGGGGTGGGCTGGGCAGGGACCACTGGTGGGTAGGGATTGCTGCCGGACCCCAGGAGGAAAGGCAAGGTGGGCCGGGAAGGGGGGGCTGGCAGAGCAGAAAGGGTGACCACAGCTCTGCCCAAGAGCCACAGGCTCAGGCCACATCTCCTGGGGTCCCAGCCAAGCCCAGGAGCGAGGAAGCCACTGGCAGTGCGCGAGTATCCCCAAGCTCCCGCCTTTTCCCAAAGCCCAGTACCTTCCTCTACACACGGGCTGAGAAAGCAAGGACCTGTCCCCAGACTCTCTGCAGGTTAGGGGTGGGCAGGGGTCCCAGGGACGCTGAGAGCAGTGGGGGCCGGCGGCTGACCCAGAAACCCCAATTTTGTAAATCAAGTGGCATCATCCAGTGGGTTCTGAAAGCAGGGACACACTGGCATTAATCACAGCGTGAGTCGTTCATACCGTGCGGAAATCACTCATCTTTTTAAAAATATTGCATCCAAAGGCCAACGCGCAATGTGACAGTGTGAGTAATTAAAAGAGCAAACCTCAGCGGCCTGGCTGGTGGATTGCACCGTGATCCAGAGGCCTTCCTGGGCCTGTCGGAACCCTGCCCCACCCGCCAGCTCGCCTGAGCCTCCCACTCAGCCCCTGGGGAGAAGGGGCCGAGGGGACCCCTCCTCCCATACTGCAGGAGAGGAAGCCGAGGCTGCACCATGTGCATCCTGCCCAAACCCCTCACTCTTCATTCTAGAACCCGGCTCTCCAGACTGGCACCCAGAGAGTTCTAGTCTCCTCTTCCCACCCTCCCCCTCCCTGGCAGGCCAACCCCTCTTGCCAGCTGAGCTGAGTGACTGGTGAGGTGGCCACGGGCAGCAGCCCTGCCCTCCCGGGTCCATGGTGCTGGGGCATCGCAGAGGTGATTTGCACACCCAGCAGCCAGTCAGCGTCTCCTGTGGCCCCCGTCTCTACAGCCAGGACAGAAGCTGTCTTTTATTGAGCACGTGCTATGGGCAGGCCTGCACTAAGTGCCTGCATGCTCTTTCTCTCAGTTTGCACCATAACTGGCTGGAACAGGGACAGCTTTTGTTCCCATTTCTCAGATGGGCAAACTTCCCGAGTTGAAGTGTTCGCTCCATCAGGCAGGTCAGGAAGGGCAGAGATGGAAGTGAGCCAGGAATGTGTCCCTCCAGGTGCTGGGCTCTTAGCCAACAGGGGCCCGAGTGTGCTAGGGTCTGATGGGGCCTGGACGGGACTTTAACCCTGGGAACACAGCTCTCCCAGACCCCTTTCGTCACCTCTCGTGCCCCTGCCCCTGCAGTAGGGACGCCTGCTGTGTCTGTGGTATCTGGGGGGAGCAGGCGAACAGCGTCCAGTCGGGAGGAAGAGCAGGCAGGCTGCGAAGCAGAGACTTGTCCTGTCGTAGGGCCTCCTGGGAGCCCTGGGCTCAAGGCCAGGGCCAGGGCTGAGTCACGGCCCATTGCCAAGGTGCTGAGTGACCAGGAAGACTTCCTGGAGGTGGTAGCAATTGAGCTGGGCGTTTGAGGCTGGCTGGGATGAAATCTCAGGCAGTGGAGGGGCCAGCAGGCCCAGGGCAGGCAATGGCAGGTGTGCAGAGCCTGCGGTGGCACTGGGTTTGCCTTGTGGGCGGGAAGACCTGCCGCCTGGGCTGGGTGGGGAGAAGGCTTGGGGAGCGTGTGACAGCAAACACAAGAAGCCAGGATTCCCAGCCCAGGGCCTCCTAAGCCGGAGCTCAGCAGCTCTATCCTCTTGTCTGGTGATCTCCGGACAGGGTCTGGGCCTGGGCATCCTCTGCTGTATCTGGGCAGGGCCCAGGATGGCCGCCAGCCCCTTCCCCTGCCTCCCTCCCCGAAGCCTGGGAGCACTGACCCGGCATCAGGTCCCGCCTGGGGCCTTCAAGGCCCCTCTGAGTTCTGCAGCGGTCCTTTGTCTCCACCTGGTGGTAGAGATGTGAAATGACAACAAGTAGCCCTCAAGGCGGAGGGCGTTCGAAAGCCCAGGTGGATGGCCCAGGTGTGTTTTGGCACCGGCAGGCTTAGCCTCACTGACCCTTGGTTTTCATACCTGTAAAATGGGTCTAAATAATCCCAATTTTAGGCTTTTGCCTTTGGTGATGTTTTGACCGAGAGGCAGCTAAAGAAGCCTTGGATCTCCATCTTGGGAGGGGTCGCCATCCTTTGGAGCTATGCGCAGCGCCCGGCTGGGGCTCTTGGTGTACACACGCTCAGATTCCGTGTCTGCAGGTTCCACGTCTGCATTCCACCCACGGAGAACAGGAACGACTCGGGAAGACTGTCTGTACTGAACACGCACAGTTTTCCTTGTCATTATTCCCCAAACAAAGCAGTTTAAGTTATTTACAGAGTGCTTCCATCGCAGGAGGTCTTGTTAAGCGCACAGGTGATTGACAGCAGGGGCAGGTGTGCATCTGTGGACCTGGGGGGCGGGCTCAATGCCAAGGCCCGCCTTAACCGGGATGCTTCGAGCACCGGCTGGGTCCACATAGCAAGGGCTTACCCACAGCTGTGCAAAGGAAAGACCCAGTGTGGGGCCCCGAGCCCCTTCCCACCCTGCGCACTTCTGGTCTCCACAGCGCCCCCAAGTGCTGGCTTCCTCACCACAGCTCAGGGGTTGAGGCCCCTGGAATCTTGTTCCCAATTGGCTCATTCTAGCTCCTTCTCCGGCCGGCCGCAGGGTGCACTGTGTCCTGTAGAGGGCACGGCCAAGGCGTCCGCGCCGGGGCCCAGCAGACCGGGTCCCCAGGGTCGCAGGGCAGCAGAGGAGCAGCTGCCAGCCAGGGCGAGCCCCCCCCCCCCCGCGCGCGCGCCCCGGAAGAGCAGGTGGAAGCGGGCACAGGGGTGTGGGGGAGGGGAAATCAGGACAGGTTGGGGTCTCCTCTGGGCAACCAGGGAAAAGCTGCTTCCTGCCCCCCGGGGTGGGGGAGATCGGTTTCCTCATCTGCTCCCGGTTGCTATGGGAGACCAGGGGTGTGGAAACACAGTCACAGCCACCGTGGCTGCAAGAACCCTGGAGCCCGGGGAAGGGGACCCTGTGCTCCAAAGAGGGAAGGGGGCGGGGGTTGCCGGTGGAAGCCAGGTCTCAGCAGAGCGGGTCCTATGAGGACCCACAGAGGCTCACGCCTCGGGCAGCCCCCTCAGCGCCTGGGAGCAGACACACAGCCTGGGCCCCCACAGCTGCCGCTGACCCTTGGCCTCTCCTCCCAGCCACAGAGACACCACAGCCATCAGAGGGCCCCCCCGGGCTCAGTCACCTGCTTGACCGCCAGGTGCGGCCATGGAGCGCCATCTAGTGGTCACATCAAGGATTGCAACTGCGGAGTTCCAGAAGCACACGACTCTGGGTTCTGGAGGACCACGCCTCTGAGTCCCTGCCGAGTATTTGGTGCTAAGCCCCGGGGCCACAGAGAGAAAGGGACAGAGGCCTCTGCTGGGGTCCGGGCTGGGCACCTCAAGCTGGGCTTTCTTATCTTCCTTCCTCCCGGGTTCTCCCCTGAGTGAATGCCCACCTGCACCTGTCAGTGCAAGGTGAGGGTGGGGCAGTTTCTGCCCAGGAAGGCGAAGGGGCCGCCAGGGTCTTTGCAGCCCTGCTGATCCTGGCCCGAGCTGGCCCTTGCACCCAGGAGAGCCGAATCCCCTCAGCAGTTTCTGCCCTGGGGGCAACCCCAGCTTAGGGTCCGCCTGCCTTGCTAAGACATCTCTCCAGGGACATCAGGGCCCAAGGTGTGGCTTCCCCCTCCATCTCCTCCCCCTCCCCCTCCTCCTGCTCCTCCTCCTCCTCCTCCTCCTCCTCCTTCTCCTCCTCCTCCTCCTTCTCCTCCTGCAGGTCCACTGCCTGCAGTTCTTTTGCAGCCTGGGGCCCGTTCGTCTTTGTGTTACTTCTGACACTCTGTGCACGTTCCAGTTAGAACTGAGTGCACAAAGCAGACGCTGCGCTGTGAGCAGGGACTCCATGCCTGGGAAGCGAGGCCAGGGCCCCAGGCGGACGGTTTGGCTCCATCCATAATGCCCGGGGCTGGAACACAGACTGGGAGGCTGCAGGCACCCTCACTCACAGGTCTGGTGGCCCGCACTGGCTGCTGGCTGGACTCCTGGCCTGAGTGTCCAGACCCGCCACCCCAGGCCCCAGGCCCCAGGCCCCAGGCCCCAGAAGCTTCGTGTTCAGAACTGCCCCCCCGCCCCGCCCCGATCCTGAGGAGGAAGAAACGAAGGCTGTGATCCATGGAAGACTGAGCCCCTGGCCAGAATGCAGTCTGGGCTCCGGGGAAGGAGGTTCTGGGCCAGGAGACACAGCCAGGCCGGGGAGGGGTGGGCTCCGCCTGGAGCAGGGGGGCAGGGTCTCCGCGTGGGGACACCTGGGCTGACGGCCGGGGGAGGGCGGGGGCTGGCAGGAGGTTGTCACCTTGGTGTCAGGGCCCAGCAGCCTCAGCTGAATGACACACAGCTGTCCCCGGGCATCTGGAGGGGAGGGGTTGAGGCCCCTGCAGGTGCTCCCACTTCTGTAAAAGGCCTGGTGTTTGCACGGGACCCCCGCCCTCCCCCCTTCACTGGGAGCCGGCTCTGGGTTACTTGCATGACCTGAGTCATTGCTATAGGGTAGGGTTCACCTATTTGCATTATTTGTGCTGTTTCTGAGCTTTGGTTCAAGACCCGGCTGCTCCACTTCGCATCCAGCTCCCTGCTGATGCACCTGGGAAGTCAATGGAAGATGGCCCAAGTGCTTGGGCCCCTGCTACACACGCAGGAGACCTGCATGGAGTTCCAGGCTCCTGGCTTCAGCCTGGGCCATTCAGGCCATTTGGGGAGTGACCTAGTGGATAGAAGCGCTCTCTCTCTCTCTTTCTCCCCCCCCCCCCGCCACCTCTCCCTCTTCCTCCCTCTCTGTAACTCTGCCTTTCAAAAAAATCTTTAAAGAAATGGACAGAGGCACTAGCTTCGTGTGTCCAGCCATGCAAAGTGGTGCTACTACCGACTGCGCAGTTTGGACAGCAGATGAGCTGGGGCCGAGAGCGGGCAGAGGCGAGGCTGGGAGCAGGTGTCTGGCCTTCTACCACCTGTCTTCAAGACAGTGTCCATCCCCCGCCGGGGCTAGGGGCTGCCTTCTGCACCTGTGGGGTCTGCTCATGGCTTCTCTCTGCTCTGATTTCCTACTAACTCCTCTCTCATCTCATCCACCTCCATGGATATCCTATTGTGCAGCCCAAACCATGAAGCCCCTGGGCACCGTCGCTGGCACCTAGCAGGTGCTCCAGAAGCGCGGGCTGACCTTGAGCCTTGGTCTTG
This sequence comes from Oryctolagus cuniculus, assembly GCF_051225735.1. Classification (NCBI taxonomy): domain Eukaryota; kingdom Metazoa; phylum Chordata; class Mammalia; order Lagomorpha; family Leporidae; genus Oryctolagus; species Oryctolagus cuniculus. Next base: position 20,604,133 of record NC_142867.1, on the reverse strand, counting down.
ATCCCAGCATGCAGGGGTTCATTTTCAGCCAGTGCCGCTGCCTGCTGGTCCCAATCTTGTTCCCTGGGAGTGCTCCCCACTGCCTCTTTCCTGGGGCCCCCACATGACCCCTTGGCCCAACACATTCAGCAGTGAGCCATGCTCAGGCTCAAGGCCAGGGTCTGTCTGGCTGGTTGGCTCCAGGAGCGTCCAAGCTTAAATATGGCAAAGGATGCTGCTGCCGTGTGCCCACGGCCCCATAAAAAGCAGGAGCACCTGCACCACCCGTGTCTAGCTGGCATCTTCTTCCTGCCGGGCCCACAATGCCTCGCTCAGCCTGGACGCTGGGCCCTAGAGGCCGGGCCAGCCTGGTGCTGGAGCCCCGCACCTGCTGAGGGCACACTTCTGAGGGGGAGGCGAGAGCCCAGCAGCAGCGGGGAAGTCCCTGGATTGTCTCCTCGTGGATCTGCCGGCCCTTACGAGGTCACACGGGCCCCAGCCCTCCCCGAGACACCTGCTGATGGCAAGTAGACGGCACAGGTTTACCTGCAGGCCCGGGCATCCGCCCGCGGCAGCTGACGCAAGTGCGAGCTGTCTTTGTAATCTAGGGTTTTACCTCAAAAGCACCTGCAGATTCTGGATTCCGCGCCATAAGGTTTCCATTTTTGCCCATGCTAAAAATAGCGCTTTTGCAGACTGAACCGAAGAAAGTCAGCTCTCCGGGATGATGGCGGGCTCGGCGGTGCGTCTGTCGGCACCCAGGCCCCCTGCCAGGGGCCTCTGCACACTCCGGGCTGGAAATCTGACACTGTGTACCCTGCCACTCAGGAAGGGGCAGCCCGGACCACCCCACCACTCTCCCACCCAGGGCTCTGCACTTGGACACTCTGAGCCACCTCCAATGTCCATCCCACCGGAACTGCGTCCTCCCTGACTGGTACCCAGGGCAATGAGGAGACACAGCCCCCTGGCTGCGGCATCCGGTAGGACCTAGGGCCACTGCCGGACTGCTGGGCGTGGCCAGGGAAGAGGGAAGCCAGGGCTGGCAGCGCCCTGATGATGTCGCTCGGGCTCTGGGTCCAACAGCACCTTGGATGTCACAGGTGTAACAGCCCCCGATACCTCCTCCATCTCCCTAAGCCAGGAGGGGCTGTGCTGCTTGGTTCCTCACAGCTGAACGAGCCCTAATTAACCAACCTTCACCGGAGAGAAAACACTGCTCCAAGAGGCACCTGCGCATTCTCCCCAAAATATTTGGAGCCTGCGCCCTGTATGGTGGAGTAGGGGGTGGGGCTTGCGGCACCGGCATCCCATACAGGAGGGGCCTGGCAAGTCCCAGCTGCTCCACTTCCGATCCAGCTCCCTGCTAATGCACCTGGGAAAGCAGCAGGGGATGGCCCAAGTGCTTGGGGCCCAGCACCCACGTGGGAGACCTGGATGGAGTTCCAGACTCCTGGATTCAGCCTGACCCAGCCCCTGCTGTTGAGGGACCTGGGGAGAGAACTAGCCAGGGGGCTCCTCTGTGACCCGTGGGGAACGCGCCCAGGAGGACAGGCCACGCCGCTCCAGCCACCCTGGCCCCACGACCTCACCAAACAGCTCGGAGACAAAGGGCCGCCTCGAGGAGTGCCCCACACAGGCAGCTGCCCGCCCGCAGGCAGGGTCACTGCTTGCTCTGTGTCGGCCCCAGGCTGCATAGCCGGTTTGGGGAGGGGGCTGCCCGACCAGCCCAGCCCTGCCCAGCCCAGCCCAGCCCAGCCTAGCCTACTCGGGCAGAGGCGTTGCTTGGTTTTCCCAGCAGATGGCAGCAGAGCGCCCCCTGCACCGGAGGCGCCTTTCCTGATTGGCACAGAAATGACGGACTCTCCTCCCTAGGCAGCCGGGCTCAACCAGGCCATCAGTCCTCCACACTCAAGTCGGCTTCTGGATCCCGCAACTTTATGTTCACAAACGGGGCGCATTTTGGGGGTGCCAAATGGCTCGGCAAGACCTGGAACAGGCGGCAGCCTCTGGATTTTAACTTGGCCCAGCTCCTCCTGTGCACCTCCTGGCGAGGCCCTGGGGGAGTCTGACTCGCTCTGTTTTGTGCAGCAACGGCGAATGCCACCGAGTGCGTCACGCACAGAGAAAACAGCTTTTCTCTCACAGTTCCGGTGCCTGGGAACGGGCAAGGACCTTCCGCTACCTCATCCCGTGGGGGAAGGCAGGCAGGAAAGAAGGAGGGAGGGGGAATGCCTCTTCCTACCAGGAGCCAGTCCTGGTGCAGCTCACCCAGTCCCGGGCCACTGCCACTGATCCATTCGCAAGAGCACCTGTGACCACCGACCCAGTGAAAGCCCCACCTCTCAGCACTGTACAGCTAAGTTTCCAGCCCCGCGGACTTAAGTCCACCCTAACGGTAGCATTTCCAGCACCATGATGGAAGGGGGATTGATCTTTCTCAGGACCCACCCCCCGCCCCCCCTCTGGGGCCACACACTCTGCCTTCGCCCCTCCCGGCGCCCTTTCCTGCCCCATGTGGGTTAAATCGCATTCCTGATTCACGGGCTCCACCCACTGTTGCTTCCGACCAGAACCTGTCAGAGCCAGGGAGACTCAGCAGGCTTGGAGTCACAGAAATCGCTGGTCTGCGCATGCGTCCATCACCCGGCAGCAGCTGGCCTGGCACCAAGGCTGGACGACTTCTGGCAGACGGGTGAAAGTGACCCTAAGACAGCATTCCAAAAGGCTGGGGTTCTGTCTTACGGGGTGCAGAGTCCACGAGCACCCCAAGGCATGTTTCCTCCCCTGGCCACACAGCAAGGCGCAGGGTGGGGTGGCTTCCCTCCCCATGCCGCCTGATGGCCACGGGCACTCTACTCCACGGGGTGGGGTGGGGTGTGCTCCCACCTTGGAGCCCAGAAACCCCAGGGGCTTCCTGCCGCCGAATCACCATCTGGGGAGTGAACCAGCAGACTGAAGTCCTCTCTTTCTCTTTCCCTCTCCCTCTCTCCCTCTCCTCTGTGTAACTCTGACTTTCAAATAAATCTTTATATAAAAAAAAAAGCACCTGTCCCTGGGCTGATGATCAGAATAGAAGCGAGAACTCTCCTAATTCCGTGTATTTTCTTCTTCCTTATCACGGGTGCTTATATTTATGTTTTTGAAAGAGAGAGAGAGAGAAAGATCTTTCATTCACTGGTATACTTCCCAAATGCCTGCAATAGCCAGTGTCTGGCCAGGACCAAGCCAGGAGCCAGGTCTCCCGCATGGGCGGCAGGGACCCAAGTACTTGAGCCCTCACCTGCTGTCTCTCAGGGTGCACATTAGCAGGAAGCTGGAGAGAAGTGGAGCTGGGACGTGAACGCAGGCGCTCTGATGTGGGGTGCAGCTGACCCAAGCAGCATCCCTAACCACTGCCCATGTGTGTATCTGCCCACGCTTGCTTACGGTGGTCAGTTCTTTTTCACTATCCCGGGGTAGTCAGCGGGACTAATTTCAGTCTGTGACGTTGAGGCAGAATTAGCATCACCCAAAGGGGAACGGTGCAACCCACCATCCTAGAGCTGGGCACACGAACGTTAGGACCCTGAGCCATGCCCTCTGGGAGCACCACACCCACACTGCTCCGCTCTGCGACACTGGGCTCTGTCTGGAACCTGCATTGCTCAGAGAGTCGGCTCTGGTGTCTGATGACCGGAAGAGCAGGGGGCAAAAGAAGCGAGAAGAGACTTCATCCTCTGGCTTGCAGCCGCTGTTGTCCACTGAACACCAGCCGGCCATGGCCTGGACCTGGGCAGTGGGTTCTGGTGGAAGTTGCCTCCTGTTTCCAGGGTCTTTTGGTAAAGTCTTGGAACTGACTCCTCTCTCTCTCTCTCTCTCACCCTCCTCCCCTTCTGTGACAAACCAGAATGGCTTCTGTTTGTATGACTTGGTCTGAACTGACACAGCTATGAGTGGGGAAACATCAGCCTCCTTATTAAAGCACTTGGAGAAAAATGAAGGAAGGAAAGAGTGGGCTCAAGTGCTTATAAAAAGTTTAAATTACCAAATACTGTGTAATAAACTTGATTAAGAAGCGAGTAGGATCTAGATCGGGGGTGGAGCAGCTTTGTCTGCGAGGGCCGTTTGGATTTTATTTATAACATCATTTGCAGTCCACACAAAATGATCAACATAGAAATGAGCCTGCTGCAGATTTGCTGAATTCCGAGTGCCACTTGCAGCTCCCTGGCGGGCCAGACCCAGTGGTTACTGCAGGCCTTCTACGGCCCACGGGCTGCAGGTTCTCCACGCGGATCCAGACAGGAACAAAACCGCAAAATGTTAGTGAGAAGCAAAACATAATCTGAACTAATAGAGACACATACTCTTGCAGGAAGGAAATTGTAGTTATTAAATATCAATGATCTCCCATACTAATCTCCCAATGTAATGACATTTCATTCAGTATCTCTCAAAGACTTTTCTGAAAGCACAAGTCCAAGGTTTATCTGCAGGAATGAGTCACCAACAGCCAATACGTCCTGAAAAGATGGGAAATCTACATGGTAACTATTAAAGTATGTGACAAAAATACAGCAGTTAAAACAGTGTGGCTTGGTTCTATATTATATAATAGCAACAGATTCTATTGAATTAAACATTTTTTTCAGAAAACAATGACACATTGACAACAACATATTTATTCAAACTATTCTTTTAAGGCCCAAAAGAGGGAACAGATGTGACCAAAAGTCAGACATTGGAGAGGCACTGACCACTGAAAGAAAGGAACTGTCTTCGTTAAAAATTATGTTTAGAGGGGCTGGTGCTGTGACTTATTGTGTAAAGCTGCCACCTGCAGTGCCAGCATCCCATATGGGCGCTGGTTCAAGTCCTGGCTGCTCCACTTCTGATCCAGCTCCCTGCTTATGGCCTGGGAAAGCAGTAGAAGATGGCCCAAGTCTCTGGGCCCCTGCTCCCCCTGCTCCCTCGTGGGAGACCCGGAAGAAGCTCCTGGCTTCAGTTCAGTTCAGCTCCGGCCATTTGGGGAGTGAACCAGAAGATGAAAAACTTCTTTTTGTCTCTCAGCCACTGCCTCTCTATAACTCTGCCTTTCAGATAAATAAATAAATCTTTTAAAAAGATAAATATCATGAAGGAAAAGCATTTGATAATATATCTCATCATTTTGTGATGAAAACCTTAAGCAAATTGGGTATAGAAGAAATATTCCTAAACATAATCAAGGCAATTTATGACAAATGCACAGCCAGCATCTGATGGAATGGGGAAAAGTTGGGAGCATTCCCACTGAGATCCAGAAACAGACAAGGATGCCCACTTTCATCCTTGCTAATTGTCGCTCCCCGTCTTCGTGGAGGAATGACACAGGACCCTGCGCTGTTCTTTTTGTCTGCTCGGCCCTCCCCGGGTTTGCTGCTGGTTCTTCCCGGGTTGGCTACCGACCCTTCCACCTCCGTGGAAGGGCGGTTCCCCCTGCCACTTTCCCCACTTCCGCGGGGCAGCGGCACACCGCCGGCCGGCTCTGTCGGGGGCTGCACAGGTGTTCCTCAGGTGTTCCTGGTGCATGTTGTCTCTCTCCTCCTTTATAGTCCTCTTCCACCAATCCCAACTCTGCTACCCACACGCCGAGTACGCTGCTCTCCTCCAATCAGGAGCGGGATCAGCTCCTGCAGGTTACTGGTTGAACTGGAGGCAGCTGTGTAGAAGCTGTTTCTCCCTTCTCAGCGCCATATTGTGGAGGAGCAGATGCATAGAATAAGTCTTAATTCCAGTAACTTAGTCTAGTCCGAGTTGCTCCCCACACTAATCAACACAGTTCTGGAAGTTTTAGCCAGAGCCATTGGGCAAGAAAAAAAATAAATCAAAATGGATCAATGATCTAAATCTATGACCTGATACCTTCAAATTACTAGAGAACATTGTGGCAATTCAGGAAGACATTGGCATAGGCAAAGACTTCTTGGAAAAGACCCCAGAAACTCAGGCAATAAAACAAAAATAGACAAATGGGAATACGTCAAAGTGAGAAGCTTCTGCACTGCAAAAGAAACACTCAGCAAAGTGAAGGGGCAACCGACAGAATGTGAGAAAATATTTGCAAACTGTAAAACTGATAAAGAATTAATATCCAGAATCTATAAAGAACTCAAGGGCCGGTGCCGCAGCTCATTAGGCTAATCCTCTGCCTTGTGGCACCGGCACACCCGGTTCTAGTCCCAGTTGGGGCACTGGATTCTGTCCTGGTTGCCCCTCTTCCAGGCCAGCTCTCTGCTGTGCCAGGGAGTGCAGTGGAGGATGGCCTGAGTGCTTGGGCCCTGCACCCCATGGGAAACCAGGAGGAAGCACCTGGCTCCTGCCATCGGATCAGCGCGGTGCGCCGGCCGCAACGCGCCAGCCACGGCAGCCATTAGAGAGTGAACCAACGGCAAAAGGAAGACCTTTCTCTCTGTCTCTCTCTCTCACTGTCCACTCTGCCTGTCAAAAAAAAAAAAAAAAAAGAACTCAACAACAACAAAACAAACAACCAAGTTAAGAAATGGGCAAAGGACTTAAACAGGCATTTTTCAAAAGAGGAAATTCAAATGGCCAACAGAGGCATGAAAAGATGCTCAGGATCATTAGCTGTCAAGGAAATGCAAATCAAAACCACAGTGAGGTTTCACCTTGCCCCTTTTAGAATGGCTTTCATAGAGAAATCAACAAACAACAAATGCTGGTGATACCCTAATCCACTGTTGGTGGGAATATAAACTGGTCCAAGCACTGTGGAAGACAGTTTGGAGATACCTTAGAAACCTGAAAATAGATCTACCATATGACCCAGCCATTTACTCAAGGGAAATGAAATCAGCATTTGCAAGAGTTACCTGTACTGTCCATGTCTACTGCAGCCCAATTCCCAATAGCTAAGATATGGAATCAACCCAGATGTCCATCAGCTGATGACTGGATAAAGAAATTATGGCGTATATACACTACATAAAACTAGTCATCCATAAAGAAGAATGAAATCTTCTCTCGCAACCTAATGGCTGCAACTAGAAACCATTGTACTTAGTGAAGTAAGCCAGTCCCAAAAAGACAAATACCATATGTTCTCCCTAATCTGTGGTAACTAATAGAGTACCAAAAATGTAATGTATGGTTATGGGTTTGTCCTATATTGTCTTGATTGTGTAGAGGATTGTTCCTTCTATACCAAATTTCCTTAAGGTTTTTGTTTTTTTATCATAAAAGAAAGCTATATTTTATCAAATGGTTACTTTGCATCAATTGAGATAACTGCATGGTTTTTATTTTCCAGTTTGCTAATGGGATATATCACATTGATTGATTTGTGAATGTTGAACCGTCCCTGCATGCCAGGGTAAGTCCCACATGGTCTGGGTGAATGATCTTTTGGATGTGTTGTTGTATTTGATTGGCTAGTGTTTTGTTGAGGAGTTTTGCATCTATGTTCACCAGGGATATTGGTCTATAGTTCTTTTTCTTTGATGTATCTTTTTCTGGTTTTGGAATTAAGGTGATGCTGGCCTCATAGAGGGAGTTTGGGGGGATTCTCTTCCTTTCAATTGTTTTGATTAGCTTGAGAAGAATTGGAGTTATAAAAGTAATTTGAGTAAATACTTAAGGCTGATAGGATTCAGCAGTGAAGCCATCTGGTCCTGGGCTTTTGTTGTTGTTGTTGGGAGGGTCTTTCTACTATTATTTCCCTGAGTAGGCTTTCTAATCCATTCCATATTTACATACCTCCAGGAATTCCTAAGAACTATATGTTTGGTCATTTGATAGTATCTCATAATTCTCAAACAGTATTTTTAGTTTTTCTTTTTTGTCTGAGATATATCCAAGTATTTGTCTTCTAGCTCAGATATTCTTTCTTCTACCTTATCAAGTCTGTTTTGAAGGCTTCCCACTGTATTTTTAATTTGACATGTGGAATTCTTCGTGTCTAATATTTCAGCTTGGTTTCTCTTCAGTATTTCTGTTCCCAGCAGAATCTTTCATCCTTATCATGTATGGGTTTCTTTAACTCATGTAGTTTCCCCTCTGTTTTTGAGTAACATTATGACCATTCTTTCTAATTTCTTTTCAGGAATTTCAGCAATCTCTTCATCACATTCTAACACTGAAGTACCACAATTGTTGTGTTCCTTTTGGGTGTCACATTGTCTTCCTTGTTCATGTTTCTTGAATTTGTGTGTTTATTTTTAGGCATTTGTAAAAACACTTATTTTTCTCTTCTGTGGGCTTTTATCTTTAAAATATGCCTCATTGGTTTAGTGGAGTGTCTGCTCCTTCTGTTGATATCCAGAGGTGTGTGCTGGGTGGGGCCAGGGAGCTCAGGCCAGGGCTGGAGGGGGGTGAGAGTCCAGAGTGACAGCCAAGTTGGGTGTTATTGGTCTCCTCTATCATCAGCAGTGGGAGGCTGTGATTGGTTTGGCTGGCGTAATCACAGTCTCACTCCCTCTTTGCCAAATTGAACCAACTGCCCAGGATGAGTCTCCAGTAGCCACACTCCCCACCCCCACAAGTGCACGAACCACACAAAGAATCTACGCGGTTCTCAGTGTGAGCACGGAACCCTCTGCAGTGACCCACCCCAGGCCCCCAGGGAACTCTTGAGTCTCTGAAACCAGATTCAGTGATTGCTCAGAGACCCAGCCACAGCCCATGCTGTATTGCACAGGGATCAGGGATCAGGGGATCCACTCTGTGCGTCCTCCCAGAGGAGAGCCTCCCAGGGGGAGAGCCACAGCTTCCCAGAGCCAATTGCTGACAGAAGCTGGGCAGTGGTCCTCCTTGGCAAGTTGAGTCTGGTGTCTTCACAGGGTGAGAGGAGGGGAGCAACATGCCCGGGCTTCACAGACCTGAGTGGGTGCCCTGCCACTGCTAACCCTCCAGGCCAGACTGAGTTGGTGGGGACAGTGGATTTATCCCTCCAATGAACTCCCCCCAAGTCAGGTGCAGGCCAGAGCAGCCTTTGCTCACCTGCTTGAGATGAGTGATGAGGACTCACCCTGCTGGCTGCCGCTGCCTTGGTGGGGGGAGGTGAGGGTGCAGTGCACTCTCCTTTCATGGGGGTCTGGTGGGCACCTTGACCCCTGCTAGTGCTTCAGGCCAGACTCAGGTCAGTGGGGTCCATGAGGTTCTCCTTCACTGACACGGCCACTGCAGGTCCCTCCCAGCCATGGCATCCTCCCAACCACCGACTGTGGGAGCTGCACCTGCTGCACGATTGTCCAATCCCCACTGCTCCATGGCGTCTCTCTTCTTTCTGTGGAGTTTCCACTGCAAGCTTCACTCCAGCTCTCCACTGGGAGTGCAGCTGCCGGACCCCACCCCATTTTCTTCTGTTATCTTCATGTGGTCAATATCAGCACGTCTTTTCTCTCTCCAGCCATCTCAGATCTCCTGTTTGCTTTAACTTCCATGGAGAATAGCATGACTGGAGTTGAAAACTGAAGTCTTACAGGCTTGAGGAGTCACATGATAGGATCCAGAGCTGTAAGAGCGAGCAGAACATGAGAGAAATCCCAGCAAGCAGAGAGCCATCAAAAGGAAGCCCACAAACTAGACTTAATCTCTACAAAACCTCGACTGACCTTGGAGATTCCAAGATAACTGGTGAGAAACAAACCTAGAAAAGGAGGAAGAATTTCTGACTGGAGAGGCAATAGTTTGTGGCTGGAGTCCAGCCATAGGAGCTGATTGCTTCAATATCAGCACTCTTCACAGGAAGAGAACAGATCTCCATTCTTCTAATGAGCCATCCACAATGACCAGCACACAATAAAAAATTCCTAGACTCATATGAGGAAACAGAAAAATAGGACTGAGGGCACAGGGAAAACAATGCAATAGAAGCCAATACTCATAGGACAAAGGGGCTAGAATCAGTGTGAGGAATTTAAAGCAGACTGTATACTCAAGGGCTGAAAGCAGGGGTATGGAAACTTTTTTCTGCCAAGAGCCATTTGGATATTTATAACATCGTACATAGGCCATACAAAATTATCCACTTCAAAATCAGCCTGCTGTAAATTTATTGAATGTTGAGTGTTGCCTGTGGCTGCCTTGCCTTATGTGGCCCATGGGCTGGGCATTCCCCACCCCTGACTCAAAGGGAAAATGTTCCTCACAAATGACGAGAAGAAAATTCAAATCATAGAAATGGAAACTCTAAAGAAGAACCGAATGGGAATCATAGCTGTTGAGAGTACAATATATACAATGCAAAATTCACTGGCTGTGTATAACAGCAGATTGGAGTTGGCAGAAGATCAGCAAAATTGAAGCTTGATAGGTATAAATTATCCAGTCTGCAGATGAAAGGTTTAGAATGAATGAAATGGAGCCCCGGAGAGCCATGGGGCAGCATCAGTTGGCCTAACATGTAGTTAAAATCTCAGAAAGAGGGGAAATTGATACCAGAGCAGGAAAAAGCACTTGAAAAACTACTGCTGTGGTGGATGTTTGATACAGCAGTTAAAACACTGCTTCAGACATCCAGATCCCATAATGCAATGCCTAGGTGGATCTTAGCCTCTGCTTCCTGCTAATGTGCACCCTGGGAGGCAGCAAATTATGGCTCAAGTACCTGCACCCCTGCCTCCCACAAGGGAGACCTGAATTGAATTTGTTAATTCCCAGCTTCAACCTGACACAACCACAGGTTGTTAAAGGCATTTGGGGAGTGACTCCACAAATGGAAGATTCTCTCTCTCTCTCTCTCTCTCTCTCTCTCTGTCTTTATCTCTCTACCTTTGAAATAAATGAAAATACATATAGAAACATTTGATAAGGAAAATTATTGGCTAAAATGTCCTAATCTTAGTAAAAGCAAACATAACATATAACTATTAATGTCACTGAACCTCAAGGTGTATCATACAAAGAAAATCCATACCTAGGCACACCACAGTCTGGGGACCAAAGATAAAGATAAGATCCTAAAAGCAATCCGTTTAAAACCAAATCAACAGGGCTGGCCTTGTGGCATAGCAGGTACAGCTGCCGCCTGCAACATCAGCATCCCATATGGCTGCCAGTTCATGTCCTGGTTGTTCCACTTCTGATCCAGTTCCCTGCTAATGGGCTGAGAAAAGCAGTGGAAGGTGGTCCAAGTGTTTGGGCCCCTGCACTCATGTGAGAGACCCAGAGGAAGCCCCTGACTTCTGGCTTCAGCCTGGCCCAGCACAGGCCATTGCAGCCATCTGGGGAGTAAAGCAGCAAGTGGAAGGCCTCTCTCTGCTTCTCCCTCTCTCTCTGTAACTCTGACCTTCAAATAGATAGGGAAATAAATCTTTTCAAAAAATCAACCACAAAAAAATCCCAAACCCTAAGACAAACAGAGGGGCACTTACATGAATGATGGATGAATTCTCATTGGACACGTGGAAACCAGGACACAACGGAGTAACACTTTAACTTGCTGAAAGAAGAAAAAGAGATCCAGATTGCATACCCAGAAATAATTCCCATCAAATACAGAGAAAGGAAGACATTTCAAACAAGTGAGAACGAGAGAGTTCATTGCCAGTAGACCTGTTCTACAAGAAATGCAAGAAGAAATTCTTCAGGCTGAGGGGACATTACATAGTACAGAAACTAGATTTACAGGACAGAACAAAGAACTCTAAAAATGGTGGCCGGCACCATGGCTCAATAGGCTAATCCTCCCCCTTGCGGCGCCGGCACCCCAGGTTCTAGTCCTGGTCGGAGCGCCGGATTCTGTCCCGGTTGCCTCTCTTCCAGGCCAGCTCTCTGCTGTGGCCAGGGAGTGCAGTGGAGGATGGCCCAAGTGCTTGGGCCCTGCACCCCATGGGAGACCAGGAGAAGCACCTGGCTCCTGCCTTTCGGATCAGCACAGGCCGCTGCGGCCATTGGAGGGTGAACCAATGGCAAAGGAAGACCTTTCTCTCTGTCTCTCTCTCTCACTGTCCACTCTGCCTGTCAAGAAAGAAAGAAAGAAAGAAAGAAAGAAAGAAAGAAAGAAAGAAAGAAAGAAAGAAAGAAACTCTAAAAATGGTAAACATGCAAATAGTGATTACAGAAGAAACTCTCTTAATATCTTTAAAAGCTATATAGAATTGAAGCAAAGATCATTATGCTATGAAGTTTACAATATAGTAGTGATATCATATGATAAAGAATCCAAAAGAAATGGATATGGTTGTAAGGTTCTTATCTTTGATGTGAAGGGACAAATATATTTGATAAGCTAAAGATACATATTGAAATCTCCAAAGCAAATACTACCAATAATTCAGAGAGCTTTGGCCAGAAGGTCAATAGAGAAAAACAAGTTTTAGAAAATATTAATTCAAAGGCATGTGAAGGAAGGGCAGAGGAACAACTGATGCATGGGACAAATAGAAAATAAATAGCGAAACTGACACAGACACAGTCAACTACAGCGATAATTACACTAAACGTAAATGGTTGGACTGCTTCCGTGAAAAAGCAGAGCTTACCACACCAGCTAAAAAAGCACAAGCCAACACTAGGCCATGGGCAAGAGGCATTCTTTCTGTCTAAAGATAAAGTTGGCTTGAAAGTGAGGGAGAAAAACATATAAGCGTGCAAGCATTCACGAACTGAAACAGTGAGATTAACAGCAAATTAAACATGCTTTGGAATGAGCAATATCTGCTGAGATAAAGAACACACACAGTTTGAAAGGACATTTTATCAGAAAGATGAAATGTGTGAACGTGTATGTGCACAGAAAGAAAACAACTCAACACACACACAACCTGAAAGAACTAGAGAGTGAATAATAATTAAAAAAAAATCTACAATCATGTTAGGTGAAACAACCAGTTTCTCAGAAACTGATGGAACAAATAAACCAAAAATGAATGAATATCAAGAGGATTATGGAGAGCACTATAAAGTTCTTTGATACAATTTTCATTTATAGAATATCACACCAAATAACTGCATACTGCATATTCTTAGCATGTAACATACTCACCAAGTCATAAAAAACACATCTCGGAAAATGCAAGATTGAAACATTCCAGAGTACGTCCTCTGTTGACAATGAAATTAAATTAGATAACAGTAACAATAATGTATCTAGAAAGTTCCCTCAAACAATTGGAAATTAAATCACTCATCTTTAAACAGCCCAATGAGCACAGAAGACATCAGAGAGAAAATTGTAACTATTTTGGATGAAATAATAAAGAAAATACAACATCACAAAATATGTGTAATACAGATAAAGTAGTGCTTAGGGATTTTTGCCTAGAAGTATGAGACACTACATGTGTGTTCAGGTCACTCGGGCTGTCGGGCTGTTATGGCAGCCCAAGCAAACTGATAGAGCTGTCTACAACTGATGATGGCTCAGCTCACGATGTCGCGACAACAGTGTGAAAGCCACACACATGCAGCAGAAATCACACTCCAAGTGTTAAACTTCCGTCTTTTCCCAGGCCAGTAATACCTGGTCTGACGCTCTGTCATGATGCTAGTAGGCAGAGGGCTGCAGCTTCCACGAGCCACACTGCACAGCGCGCTGTGTTGCTAGTGCCTTTTACATACAAGTACTGCTGAAATTGCATGAGATGGTCAACATTGAAGCTATGTGCAAGATGACTTTGTCCAATTTTAGACTCACATGAGAGTTCTTAGCACACTTGAGACAGGCTAAGTAAGCTACCGTCTTTGGTGTGTGAGGTCTACTAAATGCATTTTTAAATTATGGTATTTTCAACTCATGATGGATTTAGTTTGGACATAATCCCAGCGTAAGTAAAGTAGCACCCAGCACACCATACACCAAAAAAAAGGGATCGGGGTCCTTGGATAAATGGTTGATTCTACGACTGGGAAGGAAATATATAATCAGAGCCTAGAGCTTCTTGGCATCCTAGAGAGTAAGGAATGGTTCAAAACACGAAGAGGAACACACACGTGGACGAGCAATGCTGGAGGAGCATCGGAGCCAGCCCGAAGAGTCCCTAACCATCCAAGCTGGGCCATGCTGAGCAGACAGACCTCTCGTGCTGAAGAATTTCAAAATATTTATGTGGCTCCTCTGCCCTCAGGGAGGGGCAGTATCATGCCCCACCCCACAGAGGCAGGCGGGATGGTGACTTCCTTCCAAAGTATGCGGTGTAGACAGGGGGTGGCGAGAGTAACGTCACAGCAGAGAAACCCCACAAATGCTGCCCCAGCCGGTGACCAGAGCCAACCTAGATGACAGACGTCCTGCTGGTGACAGCCCCGGCCGTGACATGGTGGACAGGGCACTTGACTGGTACAGTCTTTCACCCCACAACCATGACCCCAGTGTTGTTGTTTAAAAAAGAAAATCAGGCAAACTCCAATAGTGGGGCATCCTACAAAGTACCTGGCTGTCAGGACCATGAAGAGTAAGAAGTCTCTTCAAACGTCACACCCACGAGGAGCCTGAGGAGTTGACAACTAGGTGAGATGTGGTACTTGGGACAGAAGAAGGGCTTTGGGTAAAACTCTCGGAACTCTGAGCAGATTGTGGCCCTGGGTTCACAACGCTGAGTGGATGTTGGCTCATGGACCCTGATGAACGCATCACCATGCTGTCCAATGTTAATAATCAGAGAAGCAGCCGGCGCCACGGCTCAACAAGCTAATCCTCCGCCTTGCAGCGCCAGCACACCGGGTTCTAGTCCTGGTCGGGGGGCCAGATGCTGTCCCAGTTGCTTCTCTTCCAGGCCAGCTCTCTGCTGTGGCCCGGGAGTGCAGTGGAGGATGGCCCAAGTGCTTGGGCCCTGCACTCGCATGGGAGACCAAGAGAAGCACCTGGCTCCTGCCTTCGGATCGGTGCGGTGCGCCGGCCGCAGCGCGCCGGCCACAGCAGCCATTGAGGGGTGAACCAACGGAAAAGGAAGACCTTTCTCTCTGTCTCTCTCTCTCTCACTGTCCACTCTGCCTGTCAAAAAAAAAAAAAAAAAGTGCAGTTGCCCACGCTCAAAGCTGCTTTCATTAAAATAATCAGAGAAGCTTTGGAGGCTCATGCAGGAACTATTTTATCCAGTTTTCCGGATATTTGAAATTTCACAAAAATAAAATGTACAAAAAAAAAAAAACAACAAAAAATACTAGCAGATGTAATTCAGTGACACAGAACAATACAGCACAACCAAGTGAGCATCTTCCAGGAAGACAAGTTTGCTCTCACACCCCCAGGTCCATCCACGTGATCTGTGTGTTCACAGACCAGGAAACAGGATCATCTGAATAAATACACAGAAACGTGTCGGACGGAACTCAGCTCCCACTCGTGATAAAAAGAAAACATTCAGCAAATTAGCAATCCATGCCTGATAAAGTAAATACATATATATGTATATATATGTAAATATTGCTAACTTCATAGTAATGAATGGTGATTGTTTTTTTCCCAAAACCAGGAATAAGAGGAATGTGTCCATTCGGTTGTACTGAGAGTCCTCGCTACTGCGACATGGACAAGGGTGGGGAAATGAATAGAAGAAGAGTTCTCAGAGTTGGTGAGGTTGAAACAGCCAGTTTGGGGCAGGGCCTGGGAAGTCCTCGTCCCTTTCTCTGGTGGCCTGGGTCTGCTGCAAGGGTCCCTACAGCAAAAGGGATGTAACCACAAGATCAGCGCCCTCTACAGAGGTGCTCTGAGTCCCAGGACAACACAGAAAGGGAGGGGTGGACCATGAAGACAGAGGGAAAGCTCTTGCATATGCAGCCAGGGGACCAGACCATGCTGCAAGAACCACATGTTGCTTTAGTTCTTCAGACATTTCCCCAATTCTGAAACTGGGGGTAGGGGATGGGAGGTCAAAGGGCAAAGGTCAGGACCTTCAGAGGGCAGGTGTTCAGGGTGAAGGACACAGAGAGCTCTCAGGTTCTCCATCAGAAATGCAGGAGCGCCACACCCAGGGAACAGGCAGGAAGCAGGGGTGGGCAGAGTGCTGTTAGGACTGTCCCCAGCCACTGCAGAGCTCAGTGTAGGGTTATCAGCCCCTGCCCCTATTTCCCTAACAGAAGAGGAGAAGACCCTTGGACTCAAAGATACCATCTGCGGCCACTATAGTCCTTACATACACAGTGTCCGCGTCTAGTGGTAACAGTAAAAAATAAGTGGATAAGCAAGGAAGCAGCCATGTGGGAACAAAGTCAGTCCACCCACCAAAGAGAGAGATACTGGATTTACCAGCAAGGACATAAAAATAACCAATAGGTAAAAATAAGGGGAAAAGATGCATAAAATAGACACAAGATGGAGAACTCCAATACTTAGAATATTTTTAAAAATCCAATGGCCATTCTAGAATTGAAAACATACAGAATTTAGGAACGAATTGGATGGATCTGACAGCAAGTGGAATTCAATATATGATTGGAAAGTGAACTCAAATGAAATCAATAGAAAATTTTTAAGCTGAAGCATACAGAAAAAATATCAGGGAATATAGGACAGAGCATGCAGGTTCATGCACAGGTAAAAGTTTGAACATACATATACTTGGAGTGTCAGTGGAACGAGTCCTTAGAAACATTTGGATCAATGATGCCTGGGGCTCTGTTTCATAAAGCAAATAAAACCCAAGCAGGACAAACACAGAGTAAAACACTTGTATGCTTCCTATAAGCTGCTGAAAACCAAAGACAAAGAGAGACTGTGAAAGCAGCCAGAGGAAACATCACTTCAAGCAGGAGCAGTGAGACTGACAGCTGACACTCCGTAGAATCTATGGAAGCTAGAAAGAAATTGCCAACTTAGAATTTTATACCTGTCAAGTATTCCTTTAAAATTAAGGGTAAAATAAATATATTTTCATTTTTAAAAAAGTTGCCAGCATACCAGAACCACAAGAAGTTCAGTCTTTCAGGGTAAAAAAAAAAAAAAAAAGGTATTTCAGAGAGAACAGACAGCAGGAGGAGTGACCAGTACTCAAAAGGATAAATGCAGAATGATTTGCTTGTTTGCTTGTTTGCTTGTTGAAGCCAGCAGTGATGAGGGTGTGTGCAGAGCTCGCAGTGCCCATCCTCATATGAGTACAGACACAACAACAGTAACAACAGCGTACAGGGCAAGAGTGAAAAAATTGAGTTCCACTTCTGCTCACTCCCTCCTTCTGAGTGCTCTGCCCCCTCGGTTCCCAGGATATCTTGTTCTCCCTGATTCTCATAACTTTTTTGGTCATAATGTTTCTCTTTCTTCACAGTGGAGAGATGGATAAAGACACATTCCTTTTGACATTGCTTGAATCCCCAGATCTAGCTGAGCCTGAAGCCCAACCTGAATTTCTTTGCCTTCCTTTTTAGTTTCATGAATCACACATTGTTTTTGCTCCAGCTATCTTCCACTGAGTTTCTGAGGCTGGTGGATGGAGCAGTGCAGTCGTGAAATCTCCTTCCTGGGTAACGCCTTCCCTACTCCTGGCCCAGGCTGACCGCACACAGATCCCCAAAGGGCACAGAGCAGGGGCTAGAAGCAGAGTCGGTGAAGAGCATGGAGGCACCAGCTCCCAGCTCCTCCACACAGAGCAGCTGCCCTCTGCACAAGCCCCATCTCTCAGGTCTCCTGTGGTGCCAACAGCACATGCAGTGCAGTGGATCTTTGCCAGGTGAGCATACCACACCCCCTTCAGCCACATCCGGGCTCCCGTTTGTCAAACAGCTTCCTGACCCAGGCACTGTGATGGGCAACGTCTCTGCCAGCTTTTGCCCTCTGCAAGAGACTTGCTGCATTTCTGTCCAGCCAAGTCAGGGCCCCCTGGGGAAATGGAACAATGGCCGCTGGCACAACTGCTGAGAAGGCACAGGCTGGATCACTAGGTCGACCTAGTCCTTCCTGAAAATGGGAAGAGGCAGTGAACGCCCACGGACGTGTGAGAACTGTCAGCCTGACTCAAACAACCAGACCAAACAGTCCATACAGAAGTAGAGTTAATGCAGGAAACAGAAGAAAACTTCCAATAGTCTTACTGTGGTGTTCCTTGAGATTCGTGAGTCTACTGCACTGACAAAATCATCGCAGGATGTTACCCCCCCCAAAAAAAAAAAGACAGAATCAGAAAAATAAATGTTACGGAGGTGGACAGAAACTCGAGTCCCAAACCAATAGAGCCTATTCACACAAAAATATATGACGTCAGCAATTTGAATGCAGCAATAAATGAAAGGAAGGACTCCCTTTGATGGGTTTCATTTGAGGAATTCAAAGTTGATTTAAGAATTAGCCATGGCCGGCACCGCGGCTCACTAGGCTAATCCTCTGCCTTGCAGCGCGGGCACACCGGGTTCTAGTCCCGGTCAGGGCACCGGATTCTGTCCCGGTTGCCCGTCTTCCAGTCCAGCTCTCTGCTGTGGCCAGGGAGTGCAGTGAAGGATGGCCCGGGTACTTGGGAACTGCACCCGCATGGGAGACCAGGATAAGTACCTGGCTCCTGCCATCGGATCAGCACGGTGCACTGGTCGCAGCGCGCCGGCCACGGGGGCCACTGGAGGGTGAACCAACAGCAAAGGAAGACCTTTCTCTCTGTCTCTCTCTCTCTCACTGGCCACTGTGCCTGTCAAAAAAAAAAAAAAAAAAAAAGAATTAGCCAAGCCTGCAATGTATTGCATTTGTTTTTTGTGTTTTTTTTTTTCAAATTACCAGAGAGCACTCCTGATTGCATCTGGAAGTTAATCTGGAAACATTGGCATTAATAACTGACAGATAGCAAAGATGGTATTGATAAAATGTGCTCAAATTATATATGCACGTGTGAAACAGGAATAGGATATCTCTACAATGTAACAAAGAGACCATCAGAATCCTAGGGCAAACATCAGGAACAGTCAGTAACACAGGATGCCAGCTGTCTCCACTCCTAATTGTCCTTTTTGGAGCCTCTGACTAATGCAACAATGTAAGAAAATTAAAGTAGAAATCAAGATTTGTGAATGTGTAAAACTTAAGAGAATCAAGTTAGAAACAGTGGGAATTTAGTAAGACAGCTGGTGAGACTGTAAATTTATAAAACTTGAGAGCTCTTCAATGAAACAGCAAGGACAACGTAGAAGACAAATGTAATCGAAAAAAGATCCCACTCATAGTAGCAGCAAAAACGACCAAAATACCTAGAAATAAACTGAGCAAGAAATACGGTCGGCGTCTAGGAAGCAAACTGCACATAAAACGTCACTGAAGATCATAAAAGACTCAAATACAGTGGAGAAATGGACTGGGTCCCCGAAGGAAAACTCAACTTTGTGGACACGTCAATTCCTCTCAGATCAGTCCATAAAGTTAGCAGCATTCCCATCAAAATCCCACTGGTTCCCTTCCCCCAAACCCACAACCTTGGTCTAACCCCAGAAAACAGCCGATGGATGACGAGAGGCGCCGTGTTACCCTGAGCCGGCTCCTCCAACAGAGCTGCTTTGAAGGAGAGTCAGGGCAGCTGTCCCCGCAGCCACGAGGAGCCACGGGTGGCCTGGGTGCGGTCCCCGGACAGCAAAGGGACTTCAGGAAAAATCTAGAGACACCTGCGCAAACTCTGAACTCCTGCTAAGAGCAAGGCACGTGATTAGCTCGGGAACAAGGGTCACCGATCCCCACTAATGTAAGATGTTAGTGACAGGGGAAGGTGCTTGGAAGCCATCTGGGAGCTCCGTGTAACGTCTTTGTAATTGTTCAATACATTTCAAACTCCTCTTAAAAAAGAAGTGGTCTATTTTTAAAAAAATCAAATGGATTGTGGGTGGGAAGAAAAGGATAAATTTTGTTCTAAAGTTTCCCTGGAACGGGAGCTGGGGGATGACAGGACAGAATGTCCTTTTTTTTTTTTTTTCCTTTCTTTAAAAAAAATAATTTAGCTTTTTATTAGGCAAAAGAGAACAGATTCCACAGACCCAATTGTAAGAATATAATACTTCCCTCCCTCCTTCGCCTTTCCTCATCCTTTCTAGTGCAGAATGTCCATTTCAGGATGAGCAGGTACCTGCTGCACCAAGGTGGAGCGAAAGCATTTTCATTCCCTCAGATGGAGAACTCCACCCACAGCCCCACCCGGGATAAAACAAGAGAGGCATCGGAAACACCAGGTGAGGACACAGGCAGGTGGAGGCGGGCTGACGAGCAGTGCCTGCAGACAAGAATCAAATCTGAATGTCGGATGGAACCGTGGGAAGTGAGGAATACAACGATTACTACAGCGGAACAGCTATAATATAACGTGTTAAAAGTTACATGCGTGCGGTCTCTATGGGAATGCCTCCCTGTACTCACCCTGCTTCCAGGATGACGACAGCCGACAGCACGGCCGCATGGTGAGCTGAGCTCAGCTGAGCGACCTGGGCGTCATCAGCAGGAGGACTCTCAGCGTGAAGTGGCGGCCGCGCCACGATGATGTCGGGCGGGTGGTGTGTGTGGAGTAGATACACTGGACAGGGATGGCTCCAATTCCAGGTGGGAGGGTGCAAGGCGTCCTCACGCGCCTCAGGACTGCGCACAACTGAAAACCTGGGGATTTCTAACTTACGGAATTTTCCACTTACTATGTCGAGACCACCAGTCGACCACAGCAACTGGGAAGGGAAATTGTGATTAAGGGGTGGGGGAGGCGACTGTACAGGGCCCCTTCCTCACAACCTTGTACAGGAAGCAGTGAGGGGGCCGGCGCAGGGGTGCACCGGGCTAAGCTGCTGCCTGCAATGCTGGCGACACGCATCGGAGCACCTGTTAGCGTTCCGGTGGCTCTGCTTCCAGCCCAGCTCCCTGCTAATGCACTCGGGAAAGCAGCGGAGGACAGCCTGAGAGTTTGGGCCCCTGCCACCCACGTGGGAGACCTGGATAGAGTTCCAGGCTTCTGGCTTCTGTTTGGCCCAGCTCTGGCTACTGTAACCATTTGGGCACTTTCTCTCTCTCTCTCTTCTCTCTCTTCTCTCTCTCTCTCACACTCTGCCTTTCAAATAAATAAATCTTAAAAAAAAAAAAAAAAAAAGAAGTGGTGAGACCCCCTAGATGGCCCATCTTGCCCCTGCCCATTTCCACGGCGGTCCAGGGACCACCTCCCCTCCTGTCCCTGAAAACCCCCAGAAATGGGCAGGAAGATTCTTCTGATTTGGCCTCACCAGGCACTGAGTTGAAAACAGCGGGGTAAGGAGCAGCCTGCAACCCCCAGCCCCCTCCCCATTCAGGACCAACATTAGCGGTCCCATCTGGCCTGGCAGCCCTGTGAAGCCTCCCCAGCCCCCACACACCAGTGGGTGGAGGGAGGGTCACAGTCACATCACAATGCATACAGATGTTAAAACATCATGTTGTCCACTATCAACATATATAATTTTTTTCTTGTCAGTTAAAAACAAAGATGCTAGAAAAAGAAAAAAAAAGTATCTCAAATGTTTTTTTAAAGATTTATTTATTTACTTGAAAGGCAAGGTTTACAGAGAGAGAGAGAGAGAGGAACAAACAGAGAGAGGTCCTCCATCTGCTGGTTCACTCCCCAAACGGCCACAACGGCCGGGGTAGGCTGGTCTGAAGCCAGGAGCCAGGCGCTTCCTCCGGGTCTCCCACACGGGTGCAGGGAAGACCTGTGCCACGCAGGGAAGTACACCTTCACCCACCAGGAGCGCCTCCAGCTACAAATGCCACCCACTCACACCTGTGTGGTGCCTCACTCTCAGGACCAGAGCGGTAGCCAAGGACCTGCAGACAAGGGGAGAAAGCCACAGCCCCGGAGAGCACCACAAACCAGGGACGAACTTGCAGAAAGCACGCGATACGGAGGACGGGGAGGGGAGAGAATCGCAGAGCAGAGGAAGCGGTGCAGCCTCCAAGGTAAAGGAAGCTGTGGGAAACAAACAAAAAACAAGAAACCTGGCTTCCTGATGACAATGAAGGTGAAACACTGAAAGATTAGGGTGTGGCAATCCCCTGGTTTTCAGCGTTTCATCACACCCACAAACATGAGGGAGAACTGACTTACGCAGGAAGGCGGTTGATTTTGGCTCATGGTTTTGGAGGTTCACAGTCTAAGGTTGGGCAATCCCCTTGGCCTGGCATTGGATGCAGGTGGTGGGTGGCAAAACACATGCAAAGAAAGGATTCTTCCAGGGAGAGCCAGGAAGGGAAAGGAGAGAGAGAGAGAGAGAGAGAGAGAGAGAGAGAGAGAGAGAGAGAGGGAGGGACTAGGAAAACAACCCAACAACTATGATCAGACTGAGTCTACAGTGATGGCAGAGTAGGGTCGGGGTACACGGGGTCAGGGAAGAGGGAGTGCATGTGAATTAAAAACCCTCATCTACCATGCCTGAAACAATGACAGATAAGCACTAAAACTGATTCACCCAAAGCTGGATATATAAGCACAAACTGTAGGAACACAGAAACCAATACCAGTTAAAGAGTTAACATTGTTGCATCTGGCGAGTGGGAGATACATGCTGCTTGATATTAAAAGACACTGTAAAGCCGAGTACTTAAACCATTTGGTACCATGTGAATCGACAAATGATCAATGGATCAGAATAGAGACAAGAAAACTTAGCATGTCGCCTCCCCCCGCTACACACACCAGGAGCCAGGTGACGGGGGAGGAGCCGAGCTCTCTCCCTTTGCTGCAGTGCCCACCTCCTGTTGACCAAGCTGTCTGATCCCTAGAACCAACAGCCTTCCTGTGGACTGGGGAGAGCTGTAAATGGGGGCCTAAGTGATCTCCCCAGACCCTGGCTTGCATACTGCTGGTGACAGGAAGCTCACCACTTGTGGTTGCAGCACTTGTTGTTTCGGGGGGCTCTATCTTAGGCAGCTCTTTTCCCACGGAGCTGAAATCTGTCTTCTATATTCCACCCAGTGGTCCTCCATCGGCTCCCTCCCTGCCTGGGGGGCTCCCGGTTTAGAAGTGTGTGGCTTTGGGGAGTCATCTTGGAGTCTCTGGGATTGAATGCAGCTTCTCTCATGTCCCCCATCCCCATCTCCATCCCAAGAGCCCGAACTCCACCTGAGTCTCCCATGTGGGCGGCAGGGGCCCAAGCACTTGGGCCATCTTCCGCTGCCTCCCCAGGGTCATCAGCAGTGAGATAGAGTGGAGGCAGAGCAGCCAGGGCTCTCTCTCCAATGCAGCTGCACCACACCACGGCACCACACCAGCCCTGTCCTTTCCTCCTCTCCCTGCTTGGCCAGAAGAGCAACACTAGGAGCTAAACTCAACTTGGCATCATGACTGCATGCGGCAACTCCAGCCTGACGGACAGATGAGGAGACTGGGGTTTCCAGCAATGGACGTCCCCCAAATGGAGGGGACTACCCAGAAGCCTGTGCCTGGAAGCTCCCTGGCTCACACCCAGGGCCACACTTCCACCTTCTCTTGACCTGTCCAGCTACAGAACCAGGTGTCAGGAGCACACAGCCAGAGCCTCAGCCAAGATCCAGCGGGAGAACCAGTGTGGCGAGACACGGCTCCCCAGCTGTGCCCCCACCCCCACCCTCCACTGCTCCCCGGGGGGCCCAGCCGCTGGCATCCCGCCCTCCCCAGAAAGGCTGGCAGGCAGGACGCCCTCCTGCGCCTGCCCCTGACCTGCAGGGTTTCTTGTGCCTCAGCTGCTCCAGGGGGCGGAGGGAGGCCGGGCACTGCTGCTTCCCCGTTGTCAGAGGCGGGATGCTCCTCATGACCGAGGAGGAGCCCCAAGCTGAGACAAGCCCCAGGGCTCTTGTGCAGAACGTGAGGACGGCTCCGCGGCGTGGGTTATGAACATGGCTGCCGGCTCACAAGCTCCTTATCCACAGGGCAGCCAAGGCGATCGTGGGGACAGAGATCAGGGGCTGTGTCTCCAGCTTTAGAGCTGCCGGCGTCTTCCACCACAGCGGGTACCTCCGACCTGAAAGAGTCTGGCCCACCTGTCTCCACGCCCTCTCCCCTCGGTCCCCTTCCACACTACGCTCTGAGCACACTCGCCTTCTGCTGCGTCATAGAACCAGTGCTGCTCTACCCCAGTGCCTTTGCACTGGCCATGCCTCTGTCTAGGAACTCCTCCACTCAACTTCTCAGTAAAGCTGGCTCCTTTGCATCTCCCAAGACTCCACTGAGACGCCTCCTCCTCAGAGAAGCCTTGCCTGCTCTTGCTCCTGCCTCATTCTCTTTTGCCTGGGGTAGGGGTAGGGGTGAGGCCTGGGGGAGCGGAGGCTTCTATAAGGAAGAGGAGCCCACCCCTGCCGTGCCCGCATAGGAGGGGCTGATGGGACATACCTCCAGGGGGACAGGTAGGGGATGGCGGCGAGAGATGGAGAAGCTGCTTGCCAATAGAGTGAAAAATAGCAACAGCGACCCAGCCGGCAGCATTTTGGTGTTCGGCGTGGGCGGCAGCTGGGTGAGCAATGCCTTGGTTTGAAGCCAGTCTTGCCTTCCTTCCAAGAGAGGGATCCCTCAGCTGTTGGGCAAGGGGACAAGACCAGCCCAGACCAGAACTGTGCCTGGCTTAGCACAAGGCCCGTGGCATCCAGCCCCCTGCGGCAACTCTTCCAAATGTGGGTTTATTGAAAGGATTTAGCTCTTGCCATTAAAAGAGGGGGGGGGGCATCGACTAAAGGCAGAGAAGATGAGGCTGAGCCGGTGGGATTAGAAGTGGGAAAGCAGGAATGAGAAGGAGGCAGTGGCCAAAGCTGTTGGGAAGGAGGGTAGAGCTTGGCCGTGAGCTTCCTGGAAGCCCCTGTGCAAAGGGAAGCCCGATTGGTCACAGAGCTCTGCTCTGGTAGAGCCTGCCAGGTCCCTCAGGCGAGACTCAGCCTGTCCGTTTCCATTCTTTGCAGGCGCTGAATCCTGAATGAGATTTCTCCCTTGGAGTTTTAGGAGGGGGTCCTTCATTGAGGCAACAAACACCATCCGGGTTTTATAGCAAACTTGGAAGTGACTCCACGGGTCGTTCCTCCCAATCAGCGCCAGCGCCAGCGCCAGTGGGCACCGAACTTGTAGCTCAGCGGACCCGCAAACGCCCTGCCGGGGCCTCACCAGACGGGTCGGGGAGTAGGAGCGGTCAGACTGATTTTCCTCGAGGAGCTGCGTCCCACCGCTTGTTTTGGGAACCAGGACAAGACGAGCAGCTTTGGTAAGGGCAGGCCGTGAAGTCGGTGCCATATGCCTTAGGGGGAGATTAGGGAACTGTCCCACCAACCAGTAGGTTGAAAAGCTGCATGCTTGAAACAGACTACAAACCAGAAATAACCAAGTGAGGAAGACACTGAGACAGGCAGAGCCAGCAATGAATCTTTCCCCTACCTCTAGCTGTGTGACCTTGGACAAGACTTTCAACCTCTCTGAGCTTGGCTCCTCTGGTACTGAAAATGGGATTTGCCTTGGATGCCTGGGCACTCAACTGGTGAGTGGTGACGCCCCCTAAGGCGCGGGCCACCTCTTCCCCTTGTGCCTGATTCTTAGGAAATCCCCCACCTCCACGTGTGGGTTTCAGCTCCAACTCAGCTGTCCAGGGAAGCTGAGGCACAGCTCCGTCAGGCCACCTGTCCGGGCTGATTGCTTTCCACCCCGCTGTGCTGCCCCCAGCTGCCCTGGCTTCCTTCCTGTGCTTTGGTCTTGAGCTTCAGGGACAGCTGACGGCTGAACCCTTAGCAGTGTCTGTATCCCCAGGAGGATGCTGGGCGCCCGGGAGGAACCACCAAACCACAGTGTCCAGGGCACAGGTGCAGCCCCAGGACACCAGGGGACCAGGGGACACCACACCTGGCCCAAGGCAGAGGAGATTTAAATAAAAAGCCAGTGCCTCCAGGTGGAATCCCCTCCCTCCCTGACCCCGGGCCAGCTCATTCTCATTGGTTTCGAGGTGTTGTCTGCCCCACCCACCCAGCCTACTCCAGTCGCTGCAGGACCGGACATGTCAGGAGCCCTGGTCCTTTGACACCGTGAGGTCCTCGCTCCACCTGCTTGGAATGCCATCCCGCACGGGCCTGCCTCTGGCGCCATGCTCTCAGCGGCCTCTCCCCCTCCAAAGAACAGATGGCTCCTTCCTCAAGGCCCCTGCCCCTGCCGGAGCACTCGCCTGGGGCAGAAAGCCCAGGGTGGCCCCACGCCCACGAGTTCCGGAATTAGCTGTGAGCGCCTCCGTCTTCCAAGCAGCTGGATCGCGTCTGTCCCACCTTGGCCCTCGCCAGCAACAGAGCCCCCGAGAGTAGCCGGGGACGCCTGCCAGCACAGGTGCACCGGGTGCCAGGTCAGGATAGCGGCTGCTTCTTGAGCGCCTACTATGCGCAGCAAGCACTGTCCCGGCTCCTGCCATGTGCCCTACTTTGCGGGGGAGGAAACTGGAGCTCAGAGAGGGAACACCAGTTACTCAAGATCACACAGCAAGTAACAAATCAGATTCCATGCGGCCATGCCGGAGATGCCAAAGTCAAGGGGAGCAGATGTGATACACAGGTGCTTCCCGCCGGCCCCCTCCAGCCCCACACCTGCACTCCCAGAGCCTGGAGCAATCCGAAGGTCTGCCTGAGGAGCCCGTGGAGTGGGGGCACCAGCAGCAGGGTTGACAGGGGACTCCACCCCCCTGGGGTAGGAGCCTGAGCGGTCGGCCATTGCAGCACTCCCCCGAAAAAATCGTCTGGCACAGGGGCAGCGCCTCCCTGCGTTGGTACCCCTCTGTCAACCTCTGTCCAGCTGAGGTTTGCGGAGGGTGCACTCTTGGCGGGCAACACAGCCTCCTCCGGCAGCCCCGTTCTGGCAGCTAGGCCTTAGCGGGTGTCCCCTGTCCTCCTCAATGTACCCCCACCCCCAGTCTCTTCGCAACCTGCGGGGGGAGGGGGCTTTCTGGCTCTGCCCACCTCTCGTCTCCGCCATGCTGAGCCCATTTCACAGATGGAGAAACTGAGGCCCCCGCAGGCCGGCGCAGGCAGGGCTCGGAACCGCTATCTCCGCAACTCATCTGGACGCCAAGAACACGTGCGGTTCGCGACTTGAACACCGCAGCCCCGCGTAAAGAGTTAAATGTTTTTAACGGGCCTCCTGCCCCTGACCTCCCAGCCTTCCTCTACCCTTGACCTCCAGCCTTTGGCGTGGGCGCCTCCGGTTTTTTTTTTTTTTTTTTTTTTTTTTTAATGTCTTCACTTCGCGTCTCACAGCTGCTGGGCACTCAAAGGGTTAACAGGAGCGGGCGCGGGGCGGGTGCGGAGCCCCGAAGGCGTTAAAAATATCAAGCGCCCACTCTCCAGGTGGCCGGTGGCGGCGGCTGGGGCGAGCCCGGGGCCCCCTCCGAGGGGCTGGTTGGAATTCCACAACTTTCGGCTCCGACCCCCCGAAAGTATCCCAGCTGCAAAGTTCCCGCACCCGCTTCTTTCCCCATTGATTTATTTCAGCCCGGGCCGCTCCCCCGGGCTCCGGCGGCGCGGGTCCCCCCGCCGGGCAGCGCGCGCGGGGCGGGGGCCCAGGGGGGCCCCGGGGCCGCGCTCCGGGGCCGGGTGGGGACGCGGCTGGCGAGGCCCGGCTCCGGCCCCTGAATTGGGGTCCGCGTCTACCCCAAACGCCGCTTTCTTCCGTTTTCCATGTCATTTCCTGTACTAATAAGATGGTGGTCAAGGCAGGGGAGGAGAGCAGCAGCGAGTCGCCGCCGCCGCCGCGCCGGGGCTGGCGCTGAAACTTTGCCTCGCCGGGGACCCGCGCGCCCGCAGCGCGGCCGCTCCCGCCGCGGGGGCCGCCAGCCGGGGCCGCGCCGCCTCCGCCGAGCCGCCCGCCGGGCCGCCCGCGTCGCCCGGGCCCCGCGGCGGCCGCCGCCGCGTTCCCGGGAAGGTGAGTCAGCCCGGTAGCCAATGTGGCCATTGAACATGGCTTCGGAAAGCGCTCGGCAGTTTGCCAGCGAGCGCGGGGGGCCGCGGGTGCGGAGCGGGGGGCTGCACGCGGGGCGGGGGGGGGCGCGGGCGGCCGGGGGGCGCAGGGGCGCCGGGGGCCCCCTCCGGGGGAGCCCGGCGAGGCGTGGGGCGGGGGGCGGCGCGCCGGGCCCCGCCGCGGGTTAACCCTCGGCAGGTAGCAGCCGTCGCCGCGGGAGCCGGGGGCCGCCCTCCGCCTCCTTCCTCCCGGTTCGCTGGCTCGCTCGCCTTGTTACAATGTAGCCTTTTCTCTGCGCCGACGTTCCGCCCGCTGACGGACGTGGCCGCCGACCAATGGGAGCGGCGGCGCGGCCGGGCGTTCGGAACGCGGAGACACGCGCGGGGCGGGGCGCGGGACCGGCTGCGCCGCCGGCCTGGTTCTGCGGGCCAGCCGGGGTTCTGCGCCGGGGGCTGACTTGGGGGGGGCTCCTGCGGGGTGCGGCGGGGCCTGGTGCGGCTCGGCCGGCGGGCCTGTTGCGGAGGAGGGAGTGTGTGGTGCAGTGCGAGGCTTGGTGGCAGCGTAGTCTGGGGCGATTGCTCCGGAGTGCAGCCTGCACCCCGCCCCCCGCCCCGCGGTCCCCAAGGCACCGGCTTATGTAGAAACTGCAGAAACTTGGTGGCCAATGACCTGGCTCCGTCAAGGCCAGCATGCCCTAGGCAAGTCGCTGCAGGGGGACTGGCAATGTCCTGGGTGCTGGGCGATGCGGGAGAAAAGTTGCTCGTGCCTGGAGCCTCCTTGGGAGGGGGGGCCTTGGGACCTCCCATTCGGCCCTCCCCCCACCACCAAGGGCTGGGATTTAGGGGAGAGAGATGCGTCGCCCCTCTCGGGAAGGCTGCCTTGTGTGATTTAGAACGCACAGAGGAAACACGCCCAGGTCTTTGTGCATGGAGGGCAGGGGGCTCCTGATGGCCGGGAAGCTCTGTACCCTTTGGGGCTTTTTGTGCCTGGGCAAGAGAATTTTCCATGAGGCCCGGCGCCTGTGGCATCCAAGCCGGCCTTCATGCGCGTTTCCCTGTGGGTTGTGGCTGTGGTGTGGAGTCCTCCCCCCCCCCCCCGGGGGGGGGCATGGCTTCGCCCACCAGCTCTGTATAGTGGGCAGGCAGAGTTCCGTCCAGCGCGCAAATGCTGCCTAGGGCCCTGGCTTGACTCAGTGTAGCAGGCAGAGCTTCTCTCTTGGAATCCCTCTCATGATGACTGTGACTTTGGACTTCGCATGGTTGCCCTTGACTTCTCTGGGCCTTGTGTCGCCATCACTAAAATGAGGCCACCAGCAGTCTGCCTGGCAAGGCAGTGGGGACAGCAGGAGGAGATGCCCAGCCCCGAGGCCTGGCACAGGGCACAGATGCATTCCTGCTCCCTGGGGTTGGAGTGGAATGCACTCCCCTCGCCCCCCGGGCGGTCAGAAGTGCCCATTGGCCCTCCCCTGAGCCCCAGGGAGCAGCCCGGGGGGTGCAGTGTGGCTTCTTCCTTGGTGACATTCTCCCTTGTCCCCGGAGCTCATCACCCCTGTGCTCCAGCTCTGTCCTTGGGGCCTGCCCATGGCATTGGTCTGGTTGAGAAACTTCTCCTTAGTGTCCAGCATGGCGTCCGTCATCTGCACCTTTAAACCTCTCCTGGATGTCCCTGGGCCTTCTCGTCCTAGGCAATTGGAAATGAAGAGCACTGGGCTGGGAGTCAGGAGCCACACCTGTTGGAGCTTCAGCCGCGTCCTTGGCCGGCCCTGCTGGTGGTCTCCTAGTGAGGACACACCCACAGTCCTCTTCGCCAAATCTCCAAGGCTCTCGGCCAAGGGCACCGGGTCCCACCAGTCCTGAAGGCAGAAGCCTTGGTGTCTCTGTCTCTCTCACCCTGTTACCCTCTATCTCTAGGCCCAGGGTGCGTTACCCGCTCAGAAGAGGCTGTCCACTTTGGTCCAGCTCTCACACCCAGCGTCTTAGTCAAGGTGTCGCTGTCACTGTCCCCTGTGACCAGCAAGAGACTCCCAGTGTCCCCTGCAGCTCCGTCCCGGCTAGAGTGAGCTGTCCCAGGCCAGATCGCGTCACCCTGGCCAGCTCCCACCTGAGTCTCCCTGGTATATTTAGGATAAAGGACCAGCTAGTTTCCAGAGAGCGGCACCTGCCCCTGCCCTTGCCTGTAACTCAGCTGACCCCTCTAGAAACCCCGCAGCCTTAGGCCGGCGCTGCGACTCACTAGGCTAATCCTCTGCCTGCGGCACCGGCACACCGGGTTCTAGTCCTGGTTGGGGCGCCGGATTCTGTCCCAGTTGCTCCTCTTCCAGTCCAGCTCTCTGCTGTGGCCAGGGAGTGCAGTGGAGGATGGCCCAAGTGCTTGGGCCCTGCACCTGTCTGGGAGACCAGGAGGAAGCACCTGGCTCCTGGCTTCGGATCAGCGCAGCACGCCGGCCGAAGCAACCATTTAGGGGGTGAGGTGAACCAATGGAAGGAAGACCTTTCTCTCTGCCTCTCTCTCACTGTCTAACTCTGCCTATCCAAAAAAAGAAAGAAAGAAACCCCGCATCCTTGCCCTCGGATGGATGGATGGATGGAGGTTGGCCAAGGGTGGGCTGGGGTTGGAGAGCCCCTACTGGTCTCTGAATGTTTCCAGTGCCTCCGGTGACTGGGGTGGAGACCTTTGAGGGTGCTGCTTCTTGTGACCCAGCAACGGGTGGTAGGGGATGGTGGCTGCTTCTACGGGCCTGGTGCTTTGTCGCTCCCCTTGGTGACCACCTTGGAGCAGCGGTCTGGGCAGGGACAAGTGGCGAGTCCTGAACTCCTGCACAGTGCGAGGATGGTGGCTGGGGAAGTGGCCAGCTGGGGTGACCTTTTTGACCTGCAAACCCGAGCCTGTGCTCTCTCTGCTTGAAAGACCTCAGGGGCTCCCGCTGCTGCCGGGAGAGACAGGAGTCCTTGGGCTGCCCTCCAGCCCCTGTGGGGACGCCATCGCTGGTCACGTGCTGGCCAACACAGTGCTTTCCCCTGCCCTGAGGAGGTCTCCTCTGCCTTCACTCCCCCTCCTCTGGGAAGTCCTCCTTGATGACAGCCCCTCCTGGCCCCGCCCAGCTCTCCTTTGTCCACTCCTCTCTGGCTGGCTTCCATCCACTGAGTCCTGAGTTGGTTGCAGTCTTGCTCCTCCTGAAGACCCCGGGCTGTTGGTGGGTGGGGTGGGGCTGCTGAGGAATGCCGGGGCCTCCCCCCTGTGTTGGGGGGCAGAGGGCGGGGTGAATGGGCACCACACCCCTGAGCTGTGGGCAGCAGGGCCGGTGGGCAGGGGGACAGACGATAGGCTCCCCATCCGTACAGGTGTGCGTGCCCCATCCTGTGTGTGAGAAGATTCCAGAAGGCCGAGATGTAATAGACCCTTGAGGTCTTTGTGTGTTGGGAGGGTGGGTTTCCGTGAAGGCGCCGCAGGGCAGGTGCCCCGGGGATGCTGGAGAGGAGGAAGAAGAAGATGATGATGATGACAGCTAATGTTAGCTGCAGGCTTATGTCACATCCCCTGCACTGAAAACAGCTCCTTAAGGCCTGTATTTCCATTTCACAGATGGATACACTGAGGCTCCAGGACTGGAACCCTGACAGCCTGCTAGCGCCTCCTTAGGGAGCACCCCTTGGAGTGAGGGCAGAAAGTACCCTTGGGGTTGGAGCAGAGGATTCCAGGGCCGGTGTCGGTCGGTGTGGCGCCTCCGCGCTCGCTCCTGGAGCCTTAGGGTCCCCTGAGCCCTGTGCTCTGAATGGGGCCTGGGAGGGAGGGGCTGCCCCGCCGCTGGCCCAGGGGCCGAGCTGGAGACACAGGCCATGCAGAAAGAAAGAAAGAAAAACAAGAAAGAAACAAGAAAAATGCGCTGTTATTTTTAAAAAGCCCGTTTCCTATTGCAGATTTGTATCTGCGGCAGAAGGGCCCCAGTTCAAACAGCACAGGCACGCTCGTGGCGGCGGCGTCGCTGGGGCCAGGGCCTCGTGAGAGGGGAGGCGCCGTCTGGGGGCCACGTGGTCATTCATTCATTCCTTCGTTCATTCCCCTGGTGCACGCATGCCAGCGCTCGCTTGCAGCATGCAACCCTGCCCTTGCTTGTGCAGAGCGCTCAGACCCCTGTGGGAGGGGAGCCAGGCGGTGAGAGGTTAAGGCAGAAGGTCCCTGGGGAAGCAGCCATTGATGTTAAATCAAGGAAAGCTTCCTGGAGGAGGAGGAGGCCTTTAGGCTGGCCTTGGGAGGATGGGTCAGATTTAGAGAGTGCAATGGAGGGGGGCATTGGGATGGGGCCTGGCTGGGTTGCAGTATGGCCCCTAGAAGGGCTTGAATGGTTTCCTTGGCTGGACCCTGTGTCTGGGAGACGGTGGAAGGAGGCGTGACTGGGGCGAGAATCAGGAACCGTGTGACCGACACTCCAGGCGTGATCCTGCCTCAGGGCCTTGGCACTGGCTGTTCCTTCCACCTCCTCAGCAGCCTCCCTCACCCCCCCCATCCCTGCGGGGGGCTTTTGCTCAGATATCATCTCGTGGGCACCCCCCACTGCTTCCTGCTCTTTCTCTTCTGTGTGTGACACACGCCAAGCTATGTGTCTGACTTGTGTTCTGTCTGACCCCCCTTCGTTAGAAGTTCACAGAGATCAGTGTGAACAGCACCTCGCACGCCACATCCGGGGCCTCCCCCGGGTGTCTAAGGAGTGATGAATTGAGCACCTACTGTGTGCAGCGCGCTCTGCCTGCGCCCTTTACTGCAGTGCCCTGCTAGCGATGCTGCCGTCTCCCCATTGGGCAGTTCAGGAAACTGGGGCTCAGAGGGGAGCCACGGCCGGCCTCGGGTTTCGCAGTCGCTCAGTGGCATTGCTGGGATTCGAACCCCGGCCACCTGGCTCCCAGTCGGGCCATGAGAGATGCTGAGGGCTGGGCCAAGGATTTCCTGCTCAGTCTGTGGGGCCACAGGAATCTCGGAGGGCTTCAGGAGGAAGCTGGTGCGATGCTCGGATCCGCGTTCCAGAAAGCGGCGAGCAGCAGCTCGGGCCAGGGGCTGGAGGCAGGGAGGCCAGCGGGGAGGCTGTTCTAGTCCTGGAGGTGGGGAGGGCGAGGCGAGGCCTGGGGTCGCCAGCCCAAGGGGGAAGCCGGATGTAGCCGGACTCAGGCCTCCCCACGGAAGGCCAGTACACACAGATTGGGACTCAGATCTGGGGGCCACAGGGTTCTAGAACCTTCCTGCCTTCTGTTTCGGAGTAGGGGGCCCTCCTCCCCGGGAGGATCCCACGAGGCTGCTGGTGCTGCGGAGGGGTCAGCCTGGTGCCCCCAAGAGCCTGTGCACCCCACGTTCCCTCCCACCTCTGCAGGGGCAAGGATAGTACCAGCCTCCTGGGCCGCCTGGCAGGAGGCACGGCCAGCATCGTGAGTGGCACAGGGCCATGTCCTGGGGTGGTAGCCAGTGGGCATGGAGAGGCACGCCCTGGGCACTGGGGGTCATCTCGTGTCCCCTGCTGGGACAGCGGTGTCTGCCTGTGAGGGGCCAGTAGCCCAGTGGCCTCCGTGCGGAAATGCGAGCTGGCCACGCCCCCAGCCACCCATCCGCCCACCCTTCAACCTGCCCGGGCTTCCGTGGCCTTTCTGGAAATGCAAGTGGTGATGTCCGTCCTGGCCCATGTTCCGTGGAAGGAAATGTCTTCCGCCGTGTCTGGGGGACCGGGTTGGAGGCTTGGTCATCCTGGTGGGCCGCTGGGCGGAGCGGTGTGGAGCTCCAGGGCACTTGTAGCAGCCCCATGTGTTTATGTCTGAGGAAACCTGGGGCTCAGAGAGGGTGAGTTACCCACTCCAGGTCACACAGCCTCGTTTTCATCTGTCCAGTCACCTTGCAAAAGCTGTATGTACAATGGAAACCTTAGGGGTCTCCTGCTTGTGTTCCAGAACGATTCTCAGCAGGTTTCCTGACTGTTTTCAAGGTAGGTTTTAGGGGAATGATGGTGTGGCACAGCAGGTTAAGGCACTGCCTGCAATGCCGGCATCCCATATGAGCACAGGTTTGAGTCCCAGCTGCTCCACTTCCGATCCAGCTCCCTGCTAATGCACCTGGGAAAGCAGCAGAGGATGGTCCAAGTCCTTGGGCCCCTGCACCTGCGTGGGAGACCTGGCTTTGGCCTGGCCCCACCCTGAAGCAGCTGTTGAAAGGTCTTTCTGAGTCCCTCTCATCCCCTGCTAACTCTGCCTCTCAAATAAATAAATACGGCTTCAAAAAGTTCCTTTTGCAAAATAGGATTTGGGGTGGATGTGGGGGGGCAGTGGTTTAGACTTCACTTGAGATAGCCACATCCCATGGGAGAGTGCCTGGCTGTGAGCCCTGGCCCTACGTCGGGTTCCAGCTCCTTGCTGATGCCTACCCCGGGAGGCAGCAGGTGATGGCTCAGATGGCTGGGTCCCCGCCACCCATGGGGGACCCCGGATTGAGTTCTAGGCTCCTGGCCTCAGCCTGGCCCAGCCCTGGCTACTGTGAGCAGAGAGGGCTCGAACCAGCGGATGACAGCTCACTGTGTATCTCTGTGTCTGCCTTTCAAATAAGAGAAAAATAAATAAATAAAAAAGTAGTTTGATTGGTAGGGTCTTGGTGTACACAGCTGGATCCAGGTCTGTCCCCACCCTGAGAAGGTCCCTGGTCACACAGGTAGGCACTTGTGGACCAACCAGGAGTGTCCAGTGAGCTCAGGCTGGGCGAGGGGCAGAGCCTGATGGTCCCCCTGCTCCCAAGCCCCAGCCTCAGATCAGGGGTGGTTGCTAAGGGGGGGGGGGTCTCTGGAACCATCTGGGGCTTTCGCTCTGCCATCTGACCCTCTCTCGCCCCGCCTGAGCTGTAAGGCCAGTGCAAGAGGGTCCTCTCAGTGCTACCTTTTCCCGTGGGGCAGCAGGGGCCAGCTTCCATGCCCATGTTTTATAGCTAAGGAAATTGAGGGTTGGAGAGGGGAACTGACGGATTCAGTGGTGACCCTGCTCACATTCTAACCTCCAATCTAGCGCCCCTTCCTCTGCACCTTGGTCCTCCTCCTCCTGGAATCAGAGCTGAATGGGGGACCTTCGTCCCAGGCCTCTCTGTGCCCTGGGAGCCCAACGAGAGGGTGACTTGGCCGTGGCATGGGGGCAGAGGCAGCAGGCCTGGGGTCTTGTGCTTAGAAGATGCCCGGGGTAGAGTGGGGGTGGTGCAGTGACCCATGCTGTCCCTGGGCCAGGCCCGGGGCAGGATTGGGGCAAAAGTGGACCAAGCAGGTGGGAGGCTGCTTTTGACCCCAGGGCTGGACTGGCGTGGGCTCACTGAGCAGTAGTGACAATGGAACTGCCCCAACAGTGTCAGCTTCCCCTGACTTCCACACTCGCTCCAGGGGAGACGCATCTGGGGGCCAGCACAGTTTCCTGCTGCCCGGTGCCCAGGGGATGGAGATGGCCTGCTTGGGGACAGCTGAGGGGCATTTGGAGTGAATGTCTGGGCTCAGCAGCCATCTGTGACCCAGCTGGGGTGGACTTGGGTGTTGTCATGGCCCAAGGTACAGAGAGGTTGTGGGGGGAGCCTGCAGGCTGCGACCCACCACTGGACATGGCCCAGCTGTTTCCAGCTCTCACCCTGGGCTGGTATTTAACCCTGGCCGAGGGGGAGGGGCGTTAAGCCCTCCCCCTCCCCCAAACCAGCTGTGTTCTGGGGAAAGCCAGGGTAACTAGAGGTTTCTGGCGATTCCAGAGGTGACAGCCCTGGGCGCCCCAGGGAGGACAGAGAAGCCGCTCAGCCTGGGGCAGCGGGGGCGGGGGGCACGGAGGGAGGAGCATCCTTAGCCAGGGCAGCTTTGACCCCGGAGAGAAGATGTTGGGTGCTGGTTGGAGGGCCAGAAAGGAAGGCTCCAGGACAGAGGGAGACCCCAGGGTTTTTCAGAAACATCTCTTCATAGCCAGGCCCGAATGAGGTGTGCGTGGGTCGTGCCATGGGCTGCGGGTTCTATGTGGCTGCTGCGGCTGCCCCCTGATGCTGGGGTCCTTAGGCTCTGAGATCAAGGCCCAGAGAAGGAAAGCGACTTGCTTAAGGTCACACAGCTGTGAAAGGCAAAGCTGGGATTTGAACCCAGAGTCGCAGCTCTTGGCTGCTGCCCGGGACTGCCTTGATGTTCCTGCGGTGGGAGGGGCCAGTCGCAGCCTGCGCTGGGAGGGGATTTGGACTAGATGGCCTGTGGCAGGTGCCAGGGGTCTGCCCTTGGGACACTGGGGGCGCTGCAGAGAGCGTGCAGGACGTGGACAGCTGTGTCACCCGCTGCATGGCAGGTGCATGCCTGTGTGCCCACCTGGGAAATGGAGACACCATAGCACCAGTCACGTATGTGTGTGTCACAGGGTCGGTGGGATCTTCCCATCCAGTCCTCGGGTCAGGAGCTGTTTGTGGAGCACCAGGGACGTGGCTGGCCACAGGCTCTGAACCTGGGTTCCTCTGGGCCCAGCAGGAGCACAGAGGCCCTGCCAGTGCCGTGGAGAGCGTGGTCAGGGCCCCCAGGAATTGTCCGTGAGCCGTGTGATACTGGCATGCGGCGAGATCGGTCCAGATGCTGAGCGTAAGCCTTGAGAGAATCGTGTTGCGAGTTGACATTGCTGCGTCTTTCTTGTTGTTGTATTTCATGAAAGCATCAGTCGGCCACAGATAGGAAAACTGATAAAAAGAAGTCTTTTTCCTGCAAATAGTTTGAGCAGCTCGTGCTGGGATCCTGGCCGTGGCTGGAGATAGGAGGTGGTCTACTTGCTCAAGGAGGGGAGCGAGGCACCTGGCCTTGGGCAGTGAGGGAGGGGAGGGCCCCTCCATCAGGTGGACAAAGAGGGAAGGACATTTCAGATACTGGAACAGCATGAATGAAGCATGTAGCCAGAGGACCCTGTGGTTCCGGGAAATGGGCGAATGGGCTTGGATGTTTGAGAAAGAAGGGATAGGAGACAGCCCCAGAGAGGCAGGTGAGGGCCTGGCTGGGGCCCGGTGGGGTCAGCTGCTGGCCAGCAGGCCTTGTCTTGTCCCCAGAGCCAGTCCTGGCCAGGCAGGGCTCCCAGGCCGCTTTGGTCGTGGCTGGCCCTGGCAGAACCCTGTCGTCCCACTGCCCTGTGCCGTCAGAGCTGCAGGACCAGGGACGTGAGCTGTCAGCGTGGGCTCAGGTGCAGCCTGGGGGTTCAGGAGCGCTGGTGGGACGAGGGAGGACGGAGGCAAGAGGAGGCCTGGAGTTGCTTCCTGCCCTGCTCTTCTGATGGGCCAGGGCTGGGCACCTGCATCACTGCCCCCAGGAGTCAGCACACCCCTGGCTGAGGCAGGGAGGAGGGGTTCATGTCCCACTCCTGGGGCCAGCTCAAGGGAGCAGGCTGTGCAGTGTCAGAGAATCGCAGCCGCCCTGCCTGGTCCCGGGGCTGCTGGGAACTACCCGAGGTATGCCTGGGCCTGCGTGTGGCCACAAGTCCCAGAGAGCAGGGGGCCCGCCTGGGAGGGAGCCAGGCAAAGTGCCTCTCCCGGCAGCCAGCCCTGCCTACACCCTCCTCCGCTGGGGCCCTCGTGCAGGGGGCCCAGCCTCCCACACTCTCCCTGCAGACCCCACGCAAATGGCTGCACTGTCTGGCTGCTGATCAGCCGAGTCCAGCTGCCCGGGGTCCTGCAGAGTGGGCAAGGCAGGCGCTACGCCCCTCCCCCACCCCCGGTCCCCAGCCATCCAGGGCCAGGAGGTTACGTGCCCCTGAGGTGCCTTGCTTTTGCCAGTGGCCTTGATCGTGCTTGGTGCCCAGCTGCCCTGGTCCTCAGATCTCTCTGGCTCTGTCCTCGGCTGCTCCCACGCTGGACTTGGGCCTTGCTATAGACCCAGGCCCTCCATGAAGTGGGGGAGGCAGCGATCCCACTTGAGGCCTCGTCCTGCAGCCCTGCCGTCCGTCCTGGTTGTGGGTGCAGGGTAGGGTCTGCTCGCTTCTCCCAGCGCCCTGAGCCTAGCCCGTGTGGCCCAGGCTGGCTTCTCAGCAGGGGAGCCTCGAGGCCGTGCTCATCACCGCCCGTATCCGCGTCTCCCAGCTGTAGGGCTCTGCTCCTCCTCACTGCTATGCCCCTTGCCACGTCCTGGCCCGCCTCTGCCCCAGTTCCCCGGCCTCCTGGTGAGCCAAGGACTTGCTGGCCCGGCTCCCGAGGGTCCCCTCCCCCCACCCATTTCAGGGAGAAACCAGACTCCTTCCTGGCACCTGCCAGCAGCTCCCTTGCCGGCCCCGAGCGCCCTGGCCCCAGGCCCAGGATGGTGGCCAAGAAAGTCTCCACTGCCCGTCGGGACTGACTCCTGACTCCTCCTGGGCTGTTCTCGCCACCAAATGCCTTTGTTTGCTGCTGCCTAGGCCCAGCGGGGGGCTGCCGTGGACTTCAGGCCAGCTGTGCCCGGGCTCCTGGGCCTGCACCCAGTCTGGATGGTTTTCGTTGCTCCCTCCTTTGCTCAGTGCCTGGT
The DNA here is from genome assembly GCF_051225735.1 of Oryctolagus cuniculus. Classification (NCBI taxonomy): domain Eukaryota; kingdom Metazoa; phylum Chordata; class Mammalia; order Lagomorpha; family Leporidae; genus Oryctolagus; species Oryctolagus cuniculus. The sequence continues at coordinate 20,565,892 of NC_142867.1, read as the reverse complement.
GTCCAAGGTGGGGATGGGGCCTCAGGTTTTGTGAGAGCCAGTGTGGTTTGCAAAGCGGCAGCCTGTTAGCCCATTTTGCAGATGGGTAAGGTGAGGCTTCATGGGGTGCAGGGACTTTGTCATGATCTTGTAGAAAGTCAGGGGCCAAGTTCCTGGCTCTTCTCTTGACACTGAAGCTGTCTTCAAAGTCGGCGCTTCTTTGGTCTTTGCTTGTCCCAGCATCACAGCGCAGTTCCTGACGGCTCTGGCCGTGGCTCCCAGGTTCAGCCGTGCTTGGGCTCAGGGTCCCAGCCAGAGGCAGGCAGCCCTGTGGGCATGGCGTACCCGCCCCCTCCGAGTCTCTCCTTCCTGAGCTCTTGTCAGCAGTGCAGGGGCCTCCCCCAAGATACAAGATAGTTCCGGCGGCCAGGGACTGGGGGTGCTAGATCAGAGGGGCTGGAGTCCCCGGGACTGTGGAGGGCGAGCCCTCGGTGGCCAGTCCGTGTGCCTCCTACCTGCCACGTCCTTAAGTCCTTACCCCTTTCTTTCCTTCTTTCTTTCTTTTTTTTTTTTTTTTAAGATTTATTTATTTATTTAGAGGAGTTGCAGGGGAAGGTGGCGAAATCTTCCATCTGCTGGTTCATTCCCCAAGTGGCTGCAGTGACCCGAGCTGGGCTGGGTCAAAGCTAGGAGCCAGGAGGTCCATCCGGGTCTCCCACGTGGGTGGCAGGGACCCACCCACCCACTTGGGCCATCCTCCACTGCTTTCCCCGGCACCCATGTGGGATGCTGGCGTCACAGCTGGTGGCTGTGCCACAGCGCCGGTCCCCAAGTCCTTTCCTCTGAGCCAAGTTGAAGCCCCAGCTCCTGGCCTGTCCCGCGGCCAGGCTCTCACAGTGACCCCTGACACAGGTGGGGTGAGGGCCTCCGTTCCCGCTTCCCTGCTGGGCTCCCAGCTTCTCTGGGGGCAGCGCCCCAACCCTGCAGTGCCCACTCGCACACAGATGGGGGCAAACCTCCAGGGCAGGGCAGCGTGGGTGAGTTCTCCACTCAGTATGTCTCTTTCTTTCATTTTGTTGGGTGGCGTTTTAATTACTGGAGGGAACACATGGATACATTTTTGCAATTAAAAACTCAAATCAACAAGTAAGCTGGTCTTCCCGCCGCCACAACATTCCAGGCTCTTCCTCCTGGTTTAGGAACCTCTGATCATTAATTAGCTACTTGTTGGTATATCCTTTAAGATCTCCTTCTATACACTGATACAGGTAACCTGTAAAGTCGGTATCGCTATAGTGTGTGTGTGTGTGTGTGTGTGTGATCAATTTCAGGTAGCATGAGTTAGTTTGCAAATTGCTTTTCTCACTTTGGTAAATCCAACTGTGATGTTGCATTAAGAGCTACCAGAAGCATTTTTTTTCCTTTCTTTTCTTTTCCTTCCTTCCTTTCTTCCTTGACTTATTTGTAAAGGTAGACTGACAGAGAGAGGAGAAACAGAAAGCTAGAGAGGTAGATATCTTCCATGTGCTGGTTCACTCCCTGCAGATGCCTACAAGAGCTGGGTGTGGGCCAGGCGGAAGCCAGGAGTCTGGGACTCCATCCGGGTCTCCCATGTGGGTGGCAGGGGCTCAAGTCCTTGGGCCATCTTCTGCTGCTTTCCCAGGAGCACTAGCAGAGAGCTGGATCGGAAGCAGAGGTGGGACTTGGCCCGAGGCACTCCTGTGTGGGATGCAGGCTTTCCAAGCTGTGGCTGAACCTGCCGCACTTATAGTGCCTGCCCATATCTTCGTTTTATTTTCTACTTATTCACATCCAGTCATTTCTGGAGAGGAGCCGTCATGGAGGTTGAGTTCTGGTTTGACTTCAGAGACCTCTTGGGTACCAGAGCAGCTGCTGCTGGGTTCCAGGAGCCTGTGGGGGCTGGCGCTGTGGCATAGCAGGTACAACCACGATCTACAGTGCCAGTATCCCATATGGGCTCCGATTTGAGCCCTGGCTGCTCCACTTCCAATCTAGCTCTTTGTTAAATGTGCCTGGGAAACAGTGGGAGATGGCCCAAGTGCTTGGGGCCATGCACCCATGGGGGGAGTCCTGAAAGAGGCTGCTGGCCCCTGGCTTCAAACTGGCCCAGTCCTGGCTGTTGTGGCTATTTGGGGAGTGAACCAGCAGATGGAAGATTCTCTCTCTCTCTCTCTCTCTCTCTCTCTTTCTCTCTCTCTCTGTCAGCCTCTGCTTCTCCCTTTCTGTAACCTTGCCTTTGAAATAAATAAATAAATAAACCTTTACAAAATTACTATCTGGTATTTAAAATCTGTGCTCGACTTTCTGCCCGTCTTGGCCCTGAAGGTGCTGGCCCGGGGCCCGCGGGCAGGGAAGGAGGTCAGCCTGACTGTTCTGCTCTGCCGAGGGAGCCAGGAGGCTGGGGGCGAAACCCCACACCTCGGGCAGATTCACCCGCTCTCAATGGGGCCCTTGTGGCTGTGGATTTGATCTCCCTCAGCCTTCGGGGTGGGCAGAGGAAGAAAGCAGCGTGGGGGCCAGCCTCTCTCCTGGGACCTCTGGGACGCCTCTGGGCCACACTGGCTGGTCCGAGCAAGGGTTGCTTGTTATCCATCTCTGGGGCCAGTCGCCACACTTGTTGATTTTTGGTGCTGGCAAGAGTGGCCTGTTTGCTCTTTCCTCCATAGTCTTTTGGGTTCCAAACCACCTCCGAGCCTCTTAACCGGCTCCTCGCTGCCACCCTGGCACACAGGCAGCTGGCCAAGGCCATTCCACAGATGTGGAGACTGAGGCTACATGCAGGAGGTTAAGTGGCTTTTCCCATAGCCACATAGCTAGCGGCTGGCAGGTTGGGTGTGGTCCCCAGGCCACCGGCTCCATGGCCAGCAAGGCCACTGGTGTGATGGTCTCAGCTGAGGTCTTCCATGTGGGTACCAGGTGCCCAAGCCCTTGGGCCATCTTCTGCTGTTTTCCCAGGTGCCTTGGCGGGGAGCTGGATTGGAAGTGGAGCAGCCCGGATGTGAACCCATGCTCATACTGGACGCTGGTGTCGCAGCCAGTGGCTTAACCCTGTGCACCATAGCGCCAGCCCCGACCTTTTTTTTTTTTTTTTTTAAAGATTTATTTTTATTTATTTGGAAGTCAGAGTTACACAGAGAGAAGGAGAGGCAGAGAGAGGAGAGAGAGGTCTTCCATCCATTGGTTCACTCCCCAATTGGCCGCAAAGGCCAGAGCTGTGCCGATCAAGAGCCAGGAGTCAGGAGCTTCTTCCGGGTCTCCCACGCAGGTGCAGGGGCCCAAGCACTTGGGCCATCATCTACTGCTTTCCCAGGCCATAGCTGGATCGGAAGTGGAGCAGCCGGGACTCGAACCGGCGCCGATGTGGGATGCTGGCACTGCACGCCGTGGCTTTACCCACTACACCACAGAGCCGGCCCCGGCCCCAACCCTCCAATCTTAGACGAGGGGTACCCTCCCCAGTCCTCCTGCTTGAACCAGGGAACCTGACCTGGCCAAGCTCCGAGTTAAGAGTAGTCAGCAGTGTCAGACGGACATGGCTGTGGCCTTGGATCGGTAACAACATTCGCTCTGTGCCAGACACTGTCCTCTGTCTCGCAGTGTTTCGCTGAGTCCTCAGCATAACCTTGCCAGGAAGATGCCATTACTACGCTCCCTTGTACAGCTCAGGAGATGAGGCGCGGGAAGCTCAGGGACCTCCCAAGGTCACGCAGGGGTGAGGCTGCGACTCGAATGGTGGCAGTGTGGCTGCAGGGTTGTGGCCCACATGCTCAAAGGCCTCTGATGGTCGGGAGACCACGAGGACGGCCACGCACCTCGCTTACTCCTGGGCGACATCTGACACAAGCCCGGAGCTGGTTGGTCTGTCTGGTGAGCGATTGCGCGAATGACTACAAGGCTTTGGGCAGGCATCTGGGTCTCTCTGGACCCCAGTGCCTTCAGGACTAAAGGGCAGGGCCCCGTGCATTGCTGTTTGCAGGTGCTGAGCTCGGGGCTGCGGCCACAGCAGCTGCGGTCACCCCAGGGGGGTCGCTGTTCGTGGTGGCCTGGGGCGCGGGTGGTGCTGTTCCCGGCTGTCCACACGGGGACAGAGGGACATTCTGTGAGCATGGGGGGCTGCCTTGGGCATCCTCAGGGCAGAGCCAGGAGGCCAGAGGTGCTGGGAGCAGACACTGTGTGGCGTTCAGGCCGGCCCTGTGGCTCTGTACTGACCACCGCTGTCCCCTGATGTGCCCGGAAGGAGTCACACGTCTCCTTGTCAATTTCACGAGCTTCTCATTATTGGGTCGCAGGTGGAGGAGGTGACTTGTCCAAGGCCCCACAGGCGTGGAGCAGGACGCCAGCCGGCCTCCCCTGTTGCCCAGGGGTCCCCTGAAGGTTCCAAAAGTGGGGGCAGGTGCCTGGGGGCGGAACGAGATCGGGGGCACCTGGTGGTCTCGGGGTGTGACCCCCAGCTCGGCTGCCCCTCCACACATACTTGGAGTTGCTCCCTTTGTCAGCAGTTCCACTCGCAGCATCTCAGCAGCTGGGCGCGGTCCTGGCCGCCGCTCAGCCAGGTCTGCTGTGTGACACTGGGTAAGACCTCCCACCTCTCTGGGCCTTGCGATCCTTGCGATTCCACCCTGTTAAGGGAGACCAAGGGGCTTCTGCCCTGCCCTTTAAGGGGTACGATGTATGCCTCCGAGCCCTGGTTGATACTTTCTCAGATCCCTTTTCAAATGCTGGGATACTCGGGCCCCTCCACCTGGGCTTGGAACACCCAGTGCCTGTTGAATCTGTTGGGTGGCAGGGAGGAACGAGAGAGAGAGAGAGACAGAGAGAGGGCACTCCAGAAGCCACCAGCCCTGGAAGGAGACAGGAGCTCCAGATGGCCAGCCTGCCCCCTGCCAGCCCCTGGGAGGCCACCCAGAGCCCGCGGTGTGGGCCTTGCCCCCTCCCGGGACCGATGCCTGTGTAGATTACCCAGCAGCCTATGGGCTAATTTTACCTTCTTGGTTTTCATGATTCATTTCCCATCTGGGGGAGTGTGAGAGAGATGGAGACGGCTCTGCCAGCCGGGTGCCTGGGTGCCGGCCGTGGTGGGAGCCGGGGCTCAGGAGGGCCCCTCCCAGGGCTGGGCACCCAAGGGCTAACTCCCTCCAGCCTTGTCCCTGTGCCCTTGGGGTGTCATGATCAGGGGTATATGAGCCACAGCCAAACTTGAGCTAAGCCTAACGGGATTTGGGATCAGAGGGTCTTGCTCTGATGGCTGGTAGGGTACTTTTTGACTTCAGTTGGGGGTTGGGGTGCTGTGGTGGAGAGACCCCTGCAACCTGCCTGGGGCTTGGAAGCGGGCATCACACGGAAGGTGGACTGTCTTCGGTCACGGATGACTGAGCCCAACCGGCTCGTCATTGCAGATGGGTAAACTGAGGCTCGGAGCTTTACCTGCCACAACCGGGCATGGCTCTTACGACCCCCAGGCATGGAGGGGTCGGTAAAGGCACAGGAGGTCACCCAGGGAGTGAGCAGCCAGGCCTGGCCTCTCCCTCCAGAACCCCTGTGCCAGCTGCTGCACCACCGGCCCCTCGCCTGTGGACCCCAGGGCTGCCTTTGTTCCCGCCTCCTCGCTTCTCCCGTGCCTTCGGGAGTGGGTGTCCAGGGTTGCTGGTGAGGCTGTCTCGTGCCGAGTAATGCCGCTTTGGTCCATGACGGACTGCATAGACGGCTGCGGTCTCCGAAGAGTCTGTCGCCCGGTGAACATCGCGGCCCGGTGAACATCGCGGCCATCTGAGTCTGTGCGAGTGCACCTGGTGTTCACACTGTGCCAACATTGCTGCCTAGTGACACACTTCTCAGAACGCATCCCCTCCTTAAGTGGTGCTTGACCGCTCAGATCCTTCCTGTATTTCATGCGCTCACCAGACACGGATGGTGCCTCTGCCTGTTGCCAGGAGCTGTTCTGAGCAGGGGGATTCCAGGACCAGGCAGAGCAGAGCCAGGTCCCAGCCCGGCACCGCCGTGTCCCCTGAGCCTGGGTCTTTGGATGGCGTCTACGCAGCACTTGGTCTCTGCTGTGGAAATTGCCAGCTCAGATGCCCAGTGCAGCCAGGAGTGGCAGGGGCTGGCGGGGGACCTGGGGGGGGGGCAAGACCATGTCCCAGCCCTGCAGCTTGTCAGCAGGTGGCATTGTCTGTGCCGTGCCGGGAGCCCTCCCGATCTGCCGGGGAAGCGGAACAGCCACGTTTTTACACAGATTCTTCTGTTTCTTCCAAGTTGGCAAAAATAAAAATGGAAAAAAAGGAACAGCCACCCGCTTGCCACTTATGCTTGCTGTCTTCTGGCGCCTCTGTGTAGACCCGATTTGGCTGGAGCAGCTTCCCTTTCTCGTCTCTCAGGGACCCCCTTCAGGGAGCCCCGTCACCCCCTGCCAAGGAAGACCCCTTACCTCTCCAGCTGCGGTGTGCCCCCCCCCCATCATACTAAACTGCCACTTGGGACTGGCCGGAAGGACACAGGACAGCTGCTGTGTGGCCTTGCTCAAGCCGCTTAACCTCTCTGAGCCTTTGCTTCCTACCCCCCCCCCAAAAAAAACAAAGTAAAACTGCTTGGTAGGTTGTTGACAGGACCAAGTACAGTCTCACACATACTCCGTGGGGCAGAATTAGGTACGAGTGGAACTGACCGGCTCAGCAAAAGCCCGGGAGAATCCAGAGAGCGGCAGGCACAGTGGATCCAGGAGTTCAGACCGAGTCATCGCGAGCATCCTACTCTGCTCCCTCCTGTACTGGCTCCGTTCACAGCAGACTGTCGCCATGGCAGCTGGCTGTCGGCTCATACGGTTCTGTCAGCAGTCCCCGCAGGCAAAGGGCCTCCTCTTCCCCGCAGACTCGCCAGAGCCCCCCTCCCCCCTCCCCAGCTTATCCCCTGCCTGGGCCATTCCCTGCCTTGCACCTGCAGACGGGAGCTCTGATTGGCCAGTGCTCAGTCTCAGTTTCACCCTGGGGTGGAGCTTGTAGAAGAGGGGGCTCCCCAAGGACACCGAGGGGCTTGGTGCCAGCATCCCCCCCCACGCTGCAAGTCCCACGAGGGTAGGGACCTTGCTCACCCTGCGGTCCCTGGCACCTGGGACAGTGCCTGCCGCTGGGTGGCGTGGGAACACAGGCCGAGGGTGGACGCCTGGGCTGTCCTCCACAGTGGACGTAAAACGATGCTCAGAGCCTGGCATCGGTCGCTCCCTGGAGGCCCTGGGTGCAGGTCTCCTGCTCTCTGAGGGTCACCTTCTGCCTCCTCCGTGTTGAACATCAGCCTGGCTGCAGAGGCCCTAGCAGGCTTAACGTACAGTCATTGTCATCATTGGGGATCACCTTGCATTCGCAGGTGTCATTCTCCAAGAACCACCTCATCCTCAGCTGACGTCTCATTGCTGGGCCCCGGGGCCTGTCTCCCTCTTGAGATGGAGCGGCAGACTGAGCTGTGATTGCATCAGGTGCAGACAAGGGGCGTAGTCCATCGTGCAGGGCTGCAGCGAGGGGCAGGCGGATGGTGCAGAAAGGGACCTCGCCTGGCACAGAGCCTAGCAAAGGGGAGCGCTCAGCAAAGGCTAGGTCCCTCTGGGTCCCCTCAAGTCAAGGTCTTGGAGCACATGCGTCTCAACCTTTGCATGGATAAATGGGAAGGCACGTAATTCTTTTTAAAGGTTTATTTATTCATTTGAAAGTCAGAGTGAGAGAGAGAGAGAGACAGATCTTCCATCTGCTGGTTCACTCCCTAAATGGCAACAATGGCCAGGGCTGGGCCAGGCTGAAGGCAGGAGCCAGGAACTCCAACCAGGTCTCCCATGTGGGTGGCAGGGGCCCAGGCACTTGGGTCATCCTCTGCTGCCTTCCCTACGGGCATTAGCAGGGAGCTGGGTTAGAAGTGGAGCAGCCGGGACTCGAACTGATAGCACTCAGGTAGGATACCAGCATGGCAGATGGAGACTTACACTGCGGCACCACCGTGCTGGCTCTGGTTAATTCATAATTGGCACACATGCAGGCACACACACACACACACACACACAAATACACATAGCCCTAGCAGAACCCCAGCGTAGGTGCTGAAAGTGGCCAAGATGCAGGAAATCAACAAGACGGCTTATCTCTCACAGCTACGGTGGGACCATCAGCGTGGGAGCACCAGGTGCTCCACCCCCATTGCTGAGGGGCGATACAGTGGTCCCCGTTGGTGACCACGCATACATTGGGCATGCGCACCAGAAGAAGTCAGGGCTCCGGGCCTCGGGCTCCGCACGTTTTGTAGCAGGCAATAAACGAGATAGCCTTGACCTACGTGAGTGCCTTGTGGGGCCGAGGACAGTGAGGCCTGGACGTGGTCAGCAAGGATGAGCAGGGGACTCAGCCTCTCATCACACAGCACGCATGCACCTGCCTTGTTCAAAGATGGGGTGACGGGCCTGCCCGGAAGGGGGCTCCCTGTTCCTGGAGGTGCTCATGCTTGCTGGGAGCTGGTGTGCGCTTGGGCTTCCGGTCTCCTCCTGTCCAGACCAGAGCTGCTGCAATGCTAATGTGCATGCAGATCCCCTGGGCAGCTCCTGGCAGGCGGATCCTGATCCTGGACTGGAGCTTGGGATCAATCACCTTCTAGCGAGGGCTCAGTGATGCGGTTTCTTTAAATTCTGGGATTCTGGGTAAGTTTGGGCAGACAGGGGTTGAGGAGAAAGGCAGGGAGGAATGGACAGCAAGGGAGGAGACTGTCAGGGAAGGAGGGGCTGGTGCTGGGGGCACGGACCCTTGTGGGCCCGCAGCCCCGCCCTCCCCAAGCCTCCTGTTTGGGGTCATGGTACAGTGGGACCCCCCACCCCGTGCCTGTCACTGAAAAAGAGCCCCGGGCTGCTTGGGCAGGCATGACTGCCTAGGCGGGGAGGGATGTGGGGTGAGAACCTTGCCTGGTACCCAGGAGGGGCGGGCATCCCGTGGCTGGCCCTGGGTTTCTGTCTCCCTCTGGGTGGGCTTGAGGGAGTTCCTTCTCTGGGCCTCCCTCTCCTTGTCTCGAAGGGAAGGGCTTGGGCCCGGTGGGCCGGGGTGTGCAGGTGGCAGTGAGAGGGGAGAGCACTCACGGTGACCTGGGTTCGAATCCGCCCACCTCCATCCACCCCTGTCCATCACCCTCCTCTCCATTCCTGTTGCTATGGCTGACCCGTGCTTGGAATTCTGGAGCCATGGGCCTTGGGGTGTTTGGACTTCAGGGTTCTCATCCACAGGAGAGCAGGTGCCTGGGAGGAGCCTCTGCCCGCACCTCCCCATTTGCTAACATGGGTGGGGAGGGGACTTGGGCTTGTTTTTTCAACTATGAACAGTAATAGGTATTTTATTTATTTGAAAGGCAGAGATGCAAAAACAGACAGAGATTTTCCCTCTGCGCCTCCTCCTATGTCTGCAACGGCTGAGGCTGGGCCCGGCTGAATCCAGGAGCCTGGAACTCAATCCGAGTCTCTCACGTGGGTGGCAGGGACCCGAGGGCTTGAGCCGTCACCTGCTGCCTCCTGGGAGGGGGGGCGTTAGTAGGAAGCTGGAATCTGGAACGGATCTGGGACTCAAACCCAGGGACTCCCCTATGGGATGTGGGTGTCCCAAGTGAAGTCTTAACTGCTACACCAAACACCCACCCAATTTTTTAGCTTTTCTTATGCAAAAAAATAAACTCCCACCTACCCGTAGCCCAGCCTCGACAATCAATAACTCCTAAGCATGGCTCGTCTATTCTGCAAATCGGACGTGTGTGCATCTGGTATATACAAGTGTACACACGTGTGTGCCTGGCCTGTGACACTGAATGCAGCCGGGGTGTGTTGAGTTTATGTAGCACATGTAGTAGTCAAAGGGTTTTGCAAGTGCTGACTCATGTATGGCTCATAACAGCCTTGCCAGGCAGGTGCTGTTAATCGTTCCAGAAACAGAGAGGTGAAGACACTCGCCCTGCATCACACAGACGTAAGGCGTGCGGCCGGAAGCTGAACCCTGGCAGCCTAGCGCCAGGGTCCCTGCTCTCATGCATCATTTTCCAGCGCTCCTGACTTTGATTTTGTGTTCATCACCAGTTCAGCCGTGCAGCAAACGGCCCTTGTGTGCTGACTTTGTAACGGTGGCAGGGGCCGCAGCAGTGAGCGGACAGCCATCGCCGCCTTCCGGGAGGGTCCCGTCGAGCTGGGCAGACAGATACTGGGGTCGCGTGTTGAGGAAGACACAGTGGACAGAAGTGTTAGCTCAGATCGCAGTGGGAGGGGGCCGCGGAAGGAAGGCCTGGAGAGGGTGGAAGAGCAGTCCACGTGTTTAGGGCAAAGCATTCCAGGCAGAGGGAACAGCCAGTGCGAAGGCTCAGGGCAGGAGGGTGCCATGCTGGAGGCTGGCAAGGCAGCCCATGGGGCTGTGCTGGGAGACGTGGGGAGCTGTGGGAGGTGACGTGGCTGAGGGGACGGGGGGCTCCAGGCCAGGGTGACACGCCACTCTTGCTGTGCAGGGTTGTGGGCCAGGGACTGCTTGGTCTGCTTTAGGTTGTAATGGGTTCACTCTGACTGTGGGGTGGGGAATGCACGGTAGACACAGAACGGAAGCCGGGAGACAGCTGGGTGCCCACGCAGCTACTCCAGGGGAAGGGAGTGGTGGCCAGGGCCAGGCTGGATGAAGTTCCTAGAAGTGACATTGCAGACAGAAGGTCATATAAGCATTTCTGGAGGTCCCCAGTGCCAACCCTAACCAGTTTATACTCCACCCAGCAATGCATGACGGATGATCCTGGGCTCGGGGGAGCTGGGGGCTTGCGCTGAATACCCTCACCCTTCCCACTTTGCTCTCCTGTAGGCCAGGGTACTGTGGATGGGTGCACTTTAAAACTGTACAGGGTGTGTGTTGTGGGACAGCGGGCTAAGCCACTGCTTGGAACAACCTGTATCCTGTGCTGGAGTGCCTGTTCCAGTTCTGGCCACTCTGCTTCTGATGCGGCTTCCTGCTGCTGCACCTGGGAGGCAGCAGATGATGGCTTAAGTGCTCGGGCCCCTGCCACCCTAGTGGGAGACCCCAGAGGGAGTTCCTGGCTCCTGGCTTTGGCCTGGTCCAGCCCTGGCTGTTGCAGGCACTTGGAGAGTGAACCAGTGGATAGAAGATCTCGCTCGCTCTCTCTTTCTCTGTGTCACTCTACCTTTCAAGTAGAAGAAAATAAATAAATAAGCAAGCATTAAGCATAAATAAGTATAAAGGCACAGGCAAAGTGCTGGACCCAGCTGCCGTGGGCCCGGGTCGATGGGCCTGTGCCCCCCTGGCAGGTGACAGTCACCACGAGGATGGCTTTGGCTGCACCCAACAGAGACCCTGGCCTGGGAAGGCTTTGTCCTAGCAGTGGACAAGACCCCAGTGTGGGGATGGACAGACTTGAGGGACTGAGATCTGGCCTGGTCCCTCCCCCTTCTCTGTTGGATGGTTTTGTTTGCATCTCCTCAAGGCCAGGGTGCCGATGACCTGGTCACAGGGAACATGTGGGACAGCTCGCCCACGACCTGCCCCTTACACGATTGCACACGTGTGTTCCCTGTAGGAAAGTGGCCCATTTCCCTGTGCGGGGGAGGTTGGGTGGCCAGGCGCTCGCCTGTCCCCTCCCTGGCTGTCAGCGTCCTAAATAAGCCTTCTCCCTCTCTTTGCTCTGAATCCTCACCCTCCGAGGCTTCTCCTGAGATGAGATCCTGGTTTGGTGACAGCTTGAGAGGGCGAAGCCATGTGACAGAGAGCACAGTGTGGGGCAGACGCCAGCGCCTCTTGGCTCGGCCCCGGGGTCCATCCGGGTCCTCACGGCTCGCTCCTTGGGCCTGGTGACTCTGGTACCACTCACCTGCTCCTGGGCGATGTAAGGGACGCAGCTCAGGAATAGCCAAGGGAAGAGATGTGCACGGCAAGGCCAGAAGAGCACAGAGCAGCCGCGACCCCGCCCGCCCCCCCACCTCCAGGTGTCTCCTGTCGGGGTACTTTTTTGAATCTTGCTGTGCCAGCATTTTTTGTGGATTGTATTTTTTTTTCTCTTTGCGCCCAGCCCTTCCCCCTCCCCATGGGTCAGTGGGTGTGGCTAAAAGTTCTGACCCCATCTACTCATTTGGTCTTTCTGGCAATCAGCTCCCTTAGGGGTCACCTTCATTTGCATAAACTCCAGCGTGACCCAAAGGGACTCCTTAGCAGTCACAAAAGCCCTTCCTATGGCTCAGGCAGGTCCAGGAATTTAGGTGCTCCGTGCCAGGAGCCAGATGCCAAGAACAAATATAAAGGTGCTTCCAAAGGATCGTGAAGAATGGAGTTAACAATTCAATTAATTTTGCTGCAGAGATTTTGAAATCCATGCAGACGGGGTGGGGGTGGTCTTTAAAAAGTTGGCAGGACGTACAAATTAAGAGAACACTGAGCATGAATTTCTGTAGCTCCCCGAGGAGGCTCTGCTCCGAGGAGCCGGCTTCTTCCTAAGCCTGCTTCCTGCCGGGTCCCCCACAGACCCTGGCTGCTGTGGCCAACAATGGCTGTGGGCTTTCTCACTCAAGTCAGGGAGTGAAAGCCCCGCCCTCCCCTTTGAGCGGGGCAAAGTGGGTCAGGTGTCCGACCTCGGAGGGCATTGTCCTTTGCTGGTTGGTTGAAGACCCGGTGGCTGATCCAGTCGCTGGGGTGGCAGGTGGCCTTGCCTCAACTGACGGGGAGCCCTGTCCTGGGGCTGGGCACGGGCTCAGCTCCTGCTCACCCCTGGTCCATCCTGTAGGGGAGGGTGACACTCAAGGGAGAGTCTGAGTGGGGAGGCAGGTGCCAGAGAAGCCAGTGGTAATGTCTGTCGTGGGGAGCGAACGCCCAGGTGAAGAAGTCAAACGTGACCAGCTCCTTGGACGTCCCTTTCATGCCCCGTTCCAGGAATTCCCAAGGAGAACCATGAACTTGATCTTTGACAGCATAGCTGTAGCAGGTTGGTTTGTAAACTTTATATAAATCAAACCATGCAGTGTGGACTCTTTTGTGGGAGGTGTGTTTCCATTCTTAGGATGACGTAGTTTGTTTATTCTCATTTCTGCGTAGTATTCTATCCACCATGCTATTTTTTTTTAACATAAAGAAGTTTTGTGAATGTGGTGCACTACAAATGAATGAACACCCCAAATTTCTTTGCTTTTGCTATGATAGCAACGTACCATTCTTTGAACCCTGGTCTATTCCTATGTTTATAAAACTAGAAGATAAACCAACTACTACTTAATGCCTGCAATCTTTTCAGTAATACAAAATCCTTCAAAACAGAATCACAAAGAACAAGAAGGGACCAACGTTGTGGCCCGGCAGGTTAGGCTGCCACTTGGGATCCCGTATCAGAGTGCAGGTTCAGTTCGCAGCCAGGATTCCCAGTCCAGCTCCCTGCTAATGTGCCCGTGAAGCAGCAGGTGTTGGGTCAAGAACGGGAGTCCCTGCTGCCTATGTGGGAGACCAGGATGGGGCTCCTGGCTCCTGGCTTTAGCACTGCCCAGCCCTGGCTGCGGTGGCCATTTGGGGAGTGAACCAGCAGATGGTACCCCTCTCTCTCTCTCTCTGCATGTCACTTAAGTAAACAAATCAGTCTTTTAAAAAGAACAGCAAAAGCAGAAATGCTTCACGGTAGAAATATGGGGGCCCTGATTAGACACTCGGTTGATTCGTCGTGCATGAAGTACGCATTGGGGGCCACTTCTGTGCTGGCTCCTCGACCCCAGTTTGGGTTCCTTCTTCTCCCTAATAAATTGATTGGGTCTTGGCATCCAATGACCAGCAGGTACAGGCGCAAGGGCCTTGGAACTCATCTCACCTAGCGATTCCTGAGCCAAGGGGGAGGGGGAGTTCTTTCCAGAGCTTCTAGTGCCATCTTTTCACACGTGCACACAGGGAAGACACAGCAGCAGCTGGCCCTGATGGTGCCCCCCGACTCCGTCTCCCCAGCCTGCGCACAAAAATCCACACCGTCACACCGAGACACTAGCTTGCCTCCCCATAACTTGTACCTTTCATAACCTTGACAGAGCCATGTGACATTGACATTGGGCAGACACTGGAGCTCACGTCAGGTGGGTGTTGGGGCCCAGCGGGTTCAGCGGCCGCTTGGGACCCCGGCATCTCCTATCGGAGGGCCTGGTCTATGTAGCCCGGCTGCTCCACTTCGCACGCAGCTTCCTGCTACTGCACACCCTGGAAGGCAGTGTGAGGCCCCAGCACTTGGGTGCCTGCTACCCACATGGGAGACCCGAACTTGGGCCTGACTCAGCCCCAGCTGGGTGTACATTTGGCAAGTGAACCAGTTGGTGCGTGAGCCCTCTCCCTATCCCTCTTTTCTCTCTGCCTCTCAACCTTTGAAATAAAAATAGATAAATAAATCTTTCTAAAAAAAAAAATTCCCAAGGGGCAGCGTTCCCGACCCTCGTCAGCCAAAGCCCGTGGTTTGCATGGGTTTGCGTGTGGGTTTTGGCAAACATGGGGACGCCCACCCACCATCACCACCTGCCGGGCCACTGCCCTGAAACCTGCTCCCTGCCCCTACCCAGGTGTCCCGCCCCTCCCCCTCCACCCCCTGGGCCTTTCACTCTCTCGATCATTTTGCCTTTCCCAGAATTTCCTAAAAGTGGAAGCAGACAATATGTAGACTTCTCAGATTGGAGAGAGAGAGAGAGAGAAACAGAGGGAGATGTCGAGAGAGCTCTTCCACCTGCTGGCTCACTCACCAGATCCAACAACTGGGCCTGGGCCGGGCCAAAACTGGGCGCCAGCACCCAATCTGGGTTTCCCCCATGGGTGGCATGAACCCCAACTACTGGAACCTTAGCAAGAAGCTGGAATCCTGGGCGGCGCTGGAGCTCAAACTCGGGCACTGCGCTAAGGGCTGTGGACACCTTGCCCGGCGTCTTGACTGCTGGACTAGACGCCACCCCCGCCTTGCATCTGTATCCAGCTGTGTGTCATGTGCACGTGCCCCGGGGTTGGGCACTCTTCTACTGCTCTCTAGGGTTCCGCTGCCTGCTGTATTTTGCCTGCCTTCCTGCTTTGGAGGCATGAATTCATTCCTGGCTTTTAGCACTGGAAGTCGGGCGGCTGAGGCCGTCTCTGCACGCGCTCGGTTATGTCCTTAGGGTGAATTCCTCCATGCGGGCCCTCTGCAAAGCTCCCGCTCCTTCCCAGGCTTTGAATGTGGTTGCCCGGCTGCCCTCCCGGAGGCTGGTGCCACTGACTCCCCATCATGATTGTATTTTTTAAGATTTATTTATTTGAAAGGCAGAGAAAGAGAGGTCTTCTACCCACTGGTTCACTCCCCAGCTGGCTGCAACAGCCAGAGCTGCGCCAATCCAAAGCCAGGAGCCAGGAGCTTCTTCAAGCTTTCCCACGTGGGTGCAGGGGCCCAAGGACTTGGGCCATCTTCTACTGTTTTCCCAGGCCATAGCAGAGAGCTGGATCAGAAGTGGAGCAACCAGGACCCGAACTGGCGCCCATATGGGATGCCAGCACTGCAGGCGGCGGCTTTACCTGCTACACCACAGTGCCAGCCCCAGTGAAGGGGTTTTAATGTCAAAAAATTTTCACCAGTGTGCACACCAGATGTCCATTACACTTAAATAATAATAAAAGCAATGATAACAATTAGCTAATATTTATAGAGTGCTTATGGCAGGCTGGGCTTTGTTGGGTATATAAAAGCCCCGTGGGATAGTTCCTATCAATCCCATTCAACAGATGGGAAAACTGAGGGGGAAAGCAGTGAAGTAATGACCTTGGGGTGACCCGGCTTGCAAGTGGCCGTGCTTGTATTGGTTGATCAGCAAAATACACAGCTGCCTGGGGCTTCCAAGAATTCAGTGACACTTTTAAAATCGGTTTATCTCGCAAGTTCTCTGCATTTGCAAATCCGTTCCACGCAGCAGTTCAAGGCACACATCATATGCGTCCCCTCTACAGGCGGTCCTTGCCGGATGTGTAAACTCCCCAGCTCCCTGTGAAAATCCCAAGCCCTCCCCACCCCACCCCCCGCTATGATTCACTGTTTAGTTGGATCTTGTATTTTTTTTTTTTTTGCAGGAAGGGGAAACTGAGGCTTAGAGCAAGGCAGGAACTTCCTCTGTGTCCCCTCAACAGTTACTGGCACAGCCAGGGCTGAGATCCAGGGTCTGGGTACCCAGCCCAGGGCTGTGTGTGACCGGGCCGGCCTAGAGCCCTTTGTACCTGGGAGCCATGGAGGACGTGGTGGGGAGGACCAGGGCCACCGCCGCCTTGCCAGATTCTCATGGAGCCGTCCTGCAGGGAGACCGAGCGGGCACAGACTCCCAGGCCCCCGGCCACACTGGCTGTCGGCTCGTCCAGCGTCCTGGCCCCCCGCCAAGGGTGAATACGGAGCTGCAGGCTCCTGGGCTGCCTTCTGCCCCCTCCCCTTGGGTTTGCATCTCATTGCTGTGTTTGCAGCAAGCTTAATCTCTGTGTGTGCAGACTGAGAGGAGCCAGCTACCAGGGAGCATTGCCAGCAGCAGGAGGCGGCCCACTGCCCCTCCCCCAGCCCCTCACCGGGCACCTAGGACGCTCTGTGGACAAGGCTGCTGGGCTTGGCCTGGCCCAGGCCTCACCGTGCTTGCCGAGAGGGACCCAGTGAAGGACACTAGCCTGTGCCTTCTCCCTGCCTGGAGGTTCACATGTCCTGCCACACCCCCTCTGCTTTCTCTCTGCTCCTGGGTCATGCACTATAGACACGGAGAAGGGTCCGGGGCCACTTGCACAACACTCACACAAGTGATGCTTGGTCCTGGACACTTCTGAGGATGGAAGGGGCGCTCCACTGTGTGTGCAGTCAACACCTGAGTGTCAAACAGTGAGAAGTCTGTATGCTGTTGTGTTTCCCTTTTCGCTTTGGCTCCCGGGAGGCTCAGAACTACATGACAATCTTGATTGCTCACTATCTTACGAGAGATCATTGCTGTTTGGTACCACTGTTTATCTGTGAGGTCTCTGCCACCCTTTTGGCTGCTACTCAGCTGTCCTGTTTAGCGTGCATTTGTGTTGCAAGATGTTGCAGATCTGCTGGGTCGTGAAGGTGAGATGTCAGTGAGACACAAGACATGGCAGGAAGTGGCCCAGAGACGCCTCTGCTCGGAAGGCTTTTCTCATGAGCGGATGGTGTTCCCAGGGTTGATTAGACCCAGAACGTGTGTTCCTCTTCTCCCAGGACCTGCCGGCTGTGTCTCCCCTGCCCTCCTGCCGGCCTCCGTCCCCACCTCCCCTCCCTCCTCTCCCTCTTCCTCCCCGTCTTTAATCCTCTCTGGTGTCCACCTCTCTCCTCTCTGCCTTTCCCCTCTGGTCTCATCCCCTCCCTCTCTTCTTCCTCCTCTTCTTCCCCGCCCCCGCCCCCCGCCTTGGAGCAGCCAGAAGCAGACTGAGCGTGCGTATTCTCCGTCAGCTCCTAGCGCCTGGCTCTCCCCAAGGCCCTGCTCCAGCTCGGTGTCACATGCAGAACCTGGCACCTCTGACTGTTTCCATTCCACCCAAGACGGCACTAGAGGCCCAGAGAGGGTGAGTGACGTGCTCACGGCCACACAGCGGGTCCTGCACAGCCCATTAGCGGAACCAGGCTGATCCCATCAAACCCCCCACCGTGCTCTGCCCCTTAGCGCCTGCCTCGCCAGCCCTGGCAGAGGTCACGGGCAAAGAGCCTTGTGGGGCAGAGAATTCAAAACATCCGCCAGCCAGCCAGCCAACCAGCCTTTCCATCTGTGATCTGCTCTTGAGCTGAGCGTCGGGGCGAGTGGGATGTGCTAGTGAGGCTGAGCTCAACCACGGGCCGTTTGGTCTCTGATTCGTTTGGCAACTACTTACTGAGAATATGCCCCATGCTCGGCTGGGCTGGGACGGGGTGAGGCGAGCCAGCACTTAGAGTGAATGTGGAAGGGGGGCCGGTCCTACAAGTGCACGCCCCCCGAGGCGGAGCGCGTCCTAAAAGCCGGCGCCCCCGTGCTTGGCTTGCCTTTTGGTCACCTTGGCCACGGTGGCAGGTGCCGTGGGAGGGGCTGGCAGCTCCGTGGCGGGCAACTGTGCTCACGGAGGTGGGGAGGGGGCTTCCCAAGAACTCATAAAGCGGTAGACAATGAAAAGCAGCACGGATCTCGAAATATCTTTGTAGCCAAAATAAAGTTGCCTTTTAGTTCCAGTTTCCATGCCCCTTTTGAACAGACATGGGAGGATTTCTGTCCTCACGGGGAGCGAGCCGATTCACATAACCATGCTGGCGCAGGGGGGTAAGGCACCACCTGGGACACTCACATCCCAGTCAGAGCGCCTGGGTGTGGCTGCGGCTCCGCGTCCAGCCCCAGCTTCCTGCCCGTGTGCACCCTGGGAGGCAGCCGGTGATGGCCCAAGTGCCTGGTTCCCCGCCACCCTCCTGGGAGGCTCCGGCTGAGGGGAATGTTATTTTCAGGTAGTTTCATTTACACACACTTCCAGTGCGTATGAAGTGCCCGTTTCAGCGCTCAGCAGTGCCCTGTCATCGGGACGCGGCCACACTCCCACGTCTGCGCGTGGGGATAGTCTGTGACGGTTTCACATGACAGGGGCAGAGGCGGGAGCTGTGACGAGACTGTGTGTGTGTGTGTGTGTGTGTGGTGTGTAGCTGTACAGAGACAGAGCAAAGGCCGGGAGGTGTGAGGAGCAGGGGCACCTGGAAGCAGGGTGCACAGGGGCTCCTCCTCTCTCAGAGCTCCCCCGCAGAGCTCGACATTGGCACAGCTGACGGCTCACCGAGGCGTGAGTGCCCAGCCCAACTGTAAGATGCCCATTGGGCTGGATGTCTGGAATGAGTTCTGAGCTCCCAGCATTGGCCTGGCTCAGCTCTGGCCATCGTGGCCATCTGGGGAGTGAACCAGCAGATGGGAGCACTGTGTGTGTGTGTGTCTGTCTGTCTGTCTCTGTCTCTCTGCCTTTCCTTCTCTCACTGTAACTCTGACTCTCAAATGAATAAGTACATCTTTAAAAAAAAAAAGTGAAAATTACAGATGAAAGCATTCGCAGAACTGCGCTCACCAAAGACCAGGCACAGTGCGACAAGTGCAGTGAAGTGGGACTTGGGCTAGGAGAGGACTGCAGGCAGAGGATGGTTTCCCAGGGGTGCTGCTGCGGGGTGGGGGGGCAGCCAGGTCACCCCATGGCGGGATGGAGCACGGGATACAGGTGGGGCCCTGTGCCGTGCTCCAGGGCGGCCAGGGCAGGGGAGCCCCTTGCAAAGCGCACCCCAAGCAGCGTGTTCTCAGAAGGTGCCCGTGTTGCAGATGGTTACCCCCGAACCCAAACGCAACGCACTCCAGTAGAAGGAACTCAAAGCCATCCCTTCTCAGCAGGATGTGCGGAGGCCGGGCCCAGCCCCCTGCGCACTCACACTTGTCTCTGTAGCACGGGGAGTCTCTCGCCAGCCACGTGTCCACATGAAAAAAGCCTGCCCGGAGCAGTCTGATGGGCTGCTGCAGGGGTGAGCGTGGGGCACCGGGGGTAAGCTGCCCCCTGGGACACCTGCGTGCCATTTCAGGGCGCCCGGGTTCACCTCCCAGCTTCCTGCACTTGTGCACCCTGGGAGGTAAGCAGCAGGCGAGGGCTCCAGTGCTGTGTCCCTGAACCCACACGGGAGACCTGGGATTGAGCTCCAGGATCCTGGCTTCAGCCTGGCAAAGCCCTGCCTGGTTTTTGCAGGCATCTGGGGCAAGTGAAACAGCAAATAGATCTTACTGTCTTCGCGCTCTCTGCCTTCCAAATAAGTCAGTAAGAAAAATAAATACATCGCATAACCTGCTGTATTAGATCAAGCTGCTGTGACCGAATGGCGGCCTGGGTGGCCTACACATTTTATTTCTCACAGTCCTGCAAGATCCAAGGTCAAGGTGCCAGGACCTGGGAACTGCCCTCTCACTGCCTCCTGCGGGGCAGAGGGCCCTGGGCTGTCCACCTCTTCCGGTGAGGGCACCTGGTCCCCCGAACGCACTTGCTCTGCATCTCCTGGTGGCCCTGTCTCCAAATACAATGGCGTGGAGCCTTCGGGGGTCCCTGCTCATCAGCGGGATTCGAACGCAGTGCCCAGGCTCCTAACCACCAGGCTTTCCCACCTGGAGGCTGGACTTGTGCGCTGTGGCCTGACCCCACCCCACGGTGGTCACCGAGATTGTGGCCAAAGAAGACAGGGATGGGGATACAGCAGGGACCCGAGGCAGAGCCACAGAGCTTGAATGTGGGGGTTGAGGGGGGGGGGGTTCTTCCGTTTCCAGACTCCTCCTGCACAGCCTAGGGCCCCTCATTTTCCAGCTCTAGGTTCTTGCCCCTGCGACCCCCAGCCCCTGGCCTCTCCATGCAGAGTGGGCCAGTTCCCAAGCTGGAGCCCCGCGCATGGCGCATCCTGGAGGCAAGGGGCGGGCAGGCGCCGCGTTCCCACCCGGGGCCCTGCAGGTGGGATGGCAGCAGGGGGGCGCTGCCGGCTCAGGACCCTGCTCAGGACCCCAGCTCCACAGCAGCCGCCGCCCCGCCCGCCAACTGCGTGCCCCGGGGCCGGCAAGAAGCCACATGCCCCGCAAGGAATGCCGGGCGGCCGGGCGGGGCGGGCGCCGGGGGCCGGGCCGAGCGTCCCGCCGCCCAGGCTGCCGAGAGCGCGAGCCTGCACCCCGCGCCCGGCCCCTGGCGCTCGCGCCGACGGGGCGCGCACGGGCTCCCGCGGAGGGGGCGCCCGGGGCTGGGCCGGCCCCTTGGGCGCGCCCCCGGCCCCGGCGCTCTTGGGAGGCGGAGGAGGAGGAGGAGGTGGTGGAGGAGGAGGAGGCCGTCCCGTGGCCCACACCCCTCCCAGCCGCCGGCGGCTTTGGGGCCCCGGTGGGGCGCAGGGGGCTGATTAGCCGAGGCGCAGGGGTGTGGCCAGCGGGGCCCCGGGGAGTGAGTCACACGCACCGCTCGCCCAGTCCCGGGGCCCGGCGCGGCACCAGCTTGAGCTGCCGCCCTGCTGGGGGCCCGGACGGGGTCCCGGGGGCTTGGCATGAGGACCCGGGGGTGCCGAGGGCGGGGCCGAAGCCCAGCGGTGGCGGTGGTGGAGGGCGGTAAGCCGCGGGCTGGAGGGGCTCCCCGAGACCGAGCGGGTGGCACCCTAGGCCCCGCCTGTCTACCTGCGCAGGGCCTGTGCCTTGGCAAGCTCTGCAGAGGGGGACTGGTTTCAGCTGCCTGCCCGCCTGGGCCCCAGTTGCACTGGAGTGGTCCCCTTCTCGCTCTCCTGGCCGACCTCTGTGCGTGGGCTCGCTGTGGGTGCCCCATGCCCTTTGCCCTTTGGCCATTGGCCTTGGGGTTCCCGGTGGGCGGTCCTTCCCAGCCCTGCCTCCTGGCCTAAGCTGCCCCTGGTCCCTGACCCCTTGGGGCTGGGTGGCTCCAGTCGTCCCCAGGACCAGCCCGGGATAGAAATGGCATTTCCTCTTGGCCCGGCTACAGCTGTTTTTGTTGTCTGTGTTCTCAAGCGGCTTCCTCTGGAGATGGCAGGGAGGGTAACCAGACTCCCAGGGACCCCTGCTTGCCCTCTCTGCCACTCACCCCTCTTCCCCTGTCTCTTTGATCGGCTTCCTGTGCCGGCCCTGCCTGCTGCTCCCCAGGACAGAATGACTGAGCACATGAAGGAGTGCCTGGCCCAGAGCAGGGCGGCCATGGGGGACATGGCGCCAGTGGTGAAGACGGAGGCCTGCTCGCCACTCCGCGACCAGGACTATGGCCAGCCCTGGTGAGGCCCTTGTGTGGGGACTGGGGAGGGCGACAGGGTGGAGGGTGTGGCTGGCTGGCTTGCTGGGTTGGGGACTCTGGGGAAAGGCACAGTCTCTGCCCACCCTCCTTATCCCTGCTCTGGGCTGGAGCTGAGCCCAGACTCCCTCGAAGCACTCAGGTGAGGCCTGGGAGAGGCCTGGGCACCCATGTTAGAGCTCCAGTCTCCCACACCCCCTGCACGGGACGGCAGTCGACGGGGGCCCCTCTGCCCACTGCTCTCCCTGTCGCCCCCAGCCAGGTCCCCCAGCATCCCTTCCCACCGGCAGTCCTTCTCTGATGGACTCTCTTTGCTTTCTTTGCTGGCCCCTGCCCTGGCCAGCTCTAGGAGACCAGACCCCTCCGCCATGGAAGTTGAGCACAAGAAGCTAAAGGGGAAGCGAGACCTCCTGATGCCCAAGAGCTTCCAGCAAGTGGACTTCTGGTGTAAGTGGGGCTGCAGCCTCCTGCCCCTCCCCCTCCCTCGCTCCCGCTCCCGTCCCTGGGCTGGGAATTTGCATCCAAGGCACTAAGGACAGGTACTGGCACTCACCTGTGAAGGACCAGGTGCAGGTCCGGGCCTCGTGGAGCTATTGGGGTGGCCATTGTTGCTGCCATCTCCCAGGTGGGAATGCACCTGCCTCGGGTCCTGTAGCTCACGGATGCACGGTATCGGTTCAGATCCAGACCCACCGGCCTCTAAGGCCGCACTCGTCTCTGCTTGTTCAGACTGAAGTCAAGGGCACCACTGGCTTCCTTGGCCTTGGCAGGTGCATTCTTTGAGCCCCGGGGTGGGAGGGGAGTTAGGGTTATTGCTACGATGGCCTGGGGGGCTGGGGTAGTGGAGGGCCTGGCACTCCCCAGGGGCCTGCCATCTGCTCCCTGCTGCCCAAGCTGTCCTTGGGGTGGGGCTCCCGTCAACCCCTCACCTTCTTTGCCGCCACCACTGAAGCCCCCTCTCTCTTCCTTGCTTCCCCGCAGTCTGCGAGTCCTGCCAGGAGTACTTCGTGGACGAATGCCCAAACCACGGCCCCCCGGTGTTTGTGTCCGACACGCCGGTGCCCGTGGGCATCCCAGACCGGGCGGCCCTCACCATCCCGCAGGGCCTGGAGGTGGTCCAGGAGGCCAGCGGCGAGAGCGACGTGCGCTGCATCAATGACGTCATCCCCAAGGGCCGCATCTTCGGCCCCTACGAGGGGCAGATCGCCGCCCAGGACAAGTCAGCGGGCTTCTTCTCCTGGCTGGTGAGTGGCCCCGGGCGTGGAGGGGAGCCAGCAGGGGGAGCCACGTGCTGGCCCCAGAGCTGTTTCTGCCATCTCTTCTGGATGCAAGGATCTTGCTGGCCCCTTGCCTTGGGTGAGTGTTTGTGGCCCTTGGTGTCCCAGGGCTGGGCCCAGGGAGCCCCCTCCCCCACACACCAGTGGTCGTTGGCACATGTGCAGAAGTCAGGGTGGTTTTCCCATAATCCTCCTGTGTGGGTCTGGTGGAGCATTGCGTGGCTTGCTTTTTTTAAGATTTATTTGTTTATTTGAAAGGCAGAGTTATAGACAGGCAGAAGCAGAGAACGAGAGAGAGAGAGAGGTCTTCCATCCTCTGGTTCACTCCCCAGATGGCCATAATGGCTAGAGCTGGGCTGATCCGAAGCCAGGAGCCAGGAGCTTCCTCTGGGTCTCCTACATGGATGCAGGGGCCCAGGGACTTGGGCCGTCTCCTACTGCTATCCTAGACCATAGCAGAGAGCTGGATCGGAAGTGGAGCAGCCGGCGCTAGACCCGGCGCCCATATGGGATGCCGGCACTGCAGGTGGCAGCTTTACCAGCTATGCCACAGCGCCGGCCTCTGTGTGGCATTCATAAAGGGTTCCCCGACCCTTGACCCAGGGTGGGTGACTTGGAGCCACAGGCTGGGAGGAGGTAAGGCGTGGTTACAGCTGAGAAAAGCAGTGCGTGCAAGTGCGCGGGGCTGAGCCCTGCTCTCAGGGTCCGGAGGGTCTGGCCGGCTGACAGGCTGGGACGAGCCCCAGCACACAGAGTGTTGGGACTGACAAGGGAATGCATACGGGGCGCCTGGCAGTGTTCGTGGTACCCGAGGTGATGCCCAGAGCCCACCGAGCTCTTAGGGTCAACCGCTTTGCTGCTTACTTCTGACTGTGACCTTGGGTGAGACCTTGACTTCTGTGTGCCTGCTTTATAGCATGGGGACCACAGTAGCTGCTGGGGACTCTATAAAAGGAGTCAGCGTGGTCAGGTTCTTAGGATTCTGCTTGCACGAAGTCAACACCCAGTGACTCTCCGCTATTACTGTTGCCATCATCATCGCTGGCCTGTTGGAGGGTTTGGGGTTTCCTTTAGCCTAGGAGGTGATGAGTAGGTCACAGTGCATCTGGACAGGGGGACAAAAGAAAGCTGTGTGTGGACAGCAGAGCTGGGAGAGAGGACCTTGGAGAAATCAGGTCTGGCAGAGGCTGGGGAATGCCTCAGGGTATGGACGCAGCCCTAGGTCGGAAAAGGCTTCCTGAGGGCTGAGCTGTGACCGAAGGAAGAGAGTGTCCACCGTGAAGATGGGTGAGGGGCATCCAGGTTGCTGGAACAGCATGAGCCAAGGCCCTGTGGCAGAAGAGAACATGGCCTGTCTGAGCAACCAGGCCGTCAGCATAGCTGGATTGCAGCAAACACAGCGGAACATGGGAAGAGACGGAGGCTTGGCCCCGTGGGGCACGATGGGCCAAGTTAAGGCCTTGGCTCTTCATGGGAAGAACAGCAAGGAACCTTCGGATTGTTTGGCGTTGGAGTGAGGGTGGCGGTGACCCGATGGCATTTATGTTTTGAAAGGGGGTCTGGGTGCAGCCTGGGTGAGCTGGTTAAAGAGGGGGGAGGGGCGGCATTGGTCTAGGTGAGAGCCCCTCCCATGTCGTGGTCAGACAGCCTTGGCGGGGAAGCCCGGGCTCGGGTGTGATGTCTGGGTGGTGACATCGGGCGGGCAGTTGGATGGAAGAGTCTGGCGCTCGGATCACCTGGGCACAGTCAGAGGGCGGGGCTGTGGGGGACAGCACCAAGGAAGGAGGGGCCGATCCAGACCTGCAGAGGGCCTGGGACTGAGCACAGAGCGCCCGTGGTGCAGAAGGAGTGTGAGTGGCCCGAGCGGTGTGTGTGCCGGCAGACGAGCGAGGACAGCGGCTGCGAAGGCTACAGTGGCTGCCACGCCGCCATCCGCTGGGCAGCTGAGCGAACAAAGGGTGAAAAATGTCTTTGCTGGATTTAGTGCTGGGGAGGCCGCTGGCGACTTCAGCAAGAGATGCACCGTGATTAGGTCGAGGGGTCTCCACGCAGGGCGAACCCCTGCACTTGGCACATTTGGCTTTGTCTAGAGACGTGTTTGGCGGGGGGGGCGGAAACAACGAGGTGTGAGGTCTGCTCCTGGCATCCACAAAGTCAAAGGCGGGGGTCCTGGTCGACATTTTGCCGTGTGCAGCGGTGCCCTCCACGGCAGTTATCTGCAGAAGCCCTGTGGGAGCATGCGGCCTTGGAGGCGACCAGCAGGCTCGCTTCTGGGAGGCTGGGCTGCGGGTGAGCTCAGGCACGGAGGAGACAGAGGAGGTGAAGGTGGAGTGGCGGCTCCTGCAATCCTCGGGGCCGAGGGGCTTGGTGAGAGAGGCCTTGGCAGCCCCAGAAGCCACTGGATGCAGGCAGAGGTGGGGCAGGTGGAGGATTGGAGCAGATGGAGGCCGAGTAGTAGCCCCAGGCAGGTGCCTGTGTCCCGGTTGCCAGAAGCTGTGTGCTTCGTGTCCTATGGCGAAAGGGAGTTTGCGGGTGGGGTTAAGTGAAGGCTTTGGTGTGGGGAGCTGACCTTGGAGCATCCGACTGACCACAGCGTACGCGTGAGCCTCTCTCTACGAGGGAGACACATGGCCCAAATCAGAGAGCGAGAGGTTGGCAGGTGCTGCCCTGCTGGCCTGGAAGACAGAGGAGGGAGCCAGGAGCCACGGGATGCAGGTGGCTCCTGAAGCCAGACAACGCCAGGACACGGGGTCTCCCCGGAAGGAGGCAGCACCGCCCACACCTTGGCAGTAGCACCCATGACCTCTAGAACCAGAGGAGGATCCATTAGTGGGGTTTAGAGCTGGTGTTGGTGGCCAGTGGTAACAGCAGCATGGGAGACGGCCGCGGTGGCCCGTGGGTATGGAGGACATGGTCAAATCATGCGGCCAGGTGGACAGGCGGCCTGGGACTGGGGAGAACCCAGAAGGCGAGCTCAGGTTGGGGTGGGTGCAGCTCAGAGCCCCCACGAGGTGTTTCTTCTCCCAGAGCTGGTGAGAAGTGGGGAGGGGGAGGGGCAGCGCTGTCTCAGACCCAGAAACTTGGGGACAGCAGGAAGGTCTTGGTGCACGTGCCAGGAGTAGATTCCCGGCCGGAGCTACTGCCACAGATGGAGCAATGAGGGTGGGGGTGGGGAGAGGGAGCCAGCAAGGGTGGTGGCTTGTTTTTTTTTTTTTTTAAGATTCATTTATGTATCTGAAAGAGTAACAGAGAGAGAGAGAGATATCCTCCATCTCCTGGTTCACTCCCCAAATGGTTGCAATGGCTGGGGCTGGGCCAGGCTGAAGCCAGGAGCCAGGCGCCAGAAGCTTCCTCCAGGTATCCCACGAGGGTGCAGGGGCCCAAGCAGCTGTCTTTCCAGGTGCACCAGCAGGGAGCTGGATGGGAAGTGGGGCAGCCAAGACTCCAACCAGGGGCACCAGATTCTGTCCCGGTTGCCCCTCTTCCAGGCCAGCTCTCTGCTGTGGCCAGGGAGTGCAGTGGAGGATGGCCCAGGTGCTTGGGCCCTGCACCCCATGGGAGACCAGGAAAAGCACCTGGCTCCTGGCTCCTGCCATCGGATCAGCGCGGTGCGCCAGCCGCAGCGCGCCGGCCGCGGTGGCCATTGGAGGGTGAACCAACGGCAAAGGAAGACCTTTCTCTCTGTCTCTCTCTCTCACTGTCCACTCTGCCTGTCAAAAAAGACTCCAACCAGCGCCCGTATGGGATGCTGGCACTGCAGATGGAGACTTAACCTGCTGTACCGCAGCACCAGCCCTGGGTGACTGGTTCTAAAAATCTGGTTGCCCTCTGAGCAGTTACTGTGTGTCCGCTGCATACCAGGCCACTCTGTCATTTCGTAGTCCACTCTTCGCCACGACAGGGCTGCCGGGAGCTGCGCTGCCTGGCTGGTTCAGTGGAGACACACAGGCCCCAAGAGGTTAAGCGACAGCCCCGACCGGCACACGGCAGGCCTTGGTCCCTTCAAAGATGGCGCTCTCCCACGCACCAGGGAGTGGAGCAGTTGGTGTGAGGCCATTGTGGTGCGGGTCCAGAGTCAACCCAGCCTCACAGAGACAGGGAGACAGAGCAGCCCCAAGGCCATACGCTGGGCGCGGGGAGCCCTGCCCATAACAGACACGTGTGAGGTTTGCGCTGTGCTTTATGGAGCTCGTGGTTCGGTTACGAGGAGCAGGGCTCACGGCGGATAGGAGGGGAGGAAGCTGATTTCCAGCCAAGCAAGCCCGAAGCAGACCTGGAGCACAGGGCGGAAGGCGGGGAGAGGGGGCTGCTTTTCACAGGACAGATCAGAGGAGAGACAGGAGGGTGGACAGGAGTCCGACACAGGAAGCCACGGACGCTCAGCCTGCAGGAGGACCGTGAGGGAAAGTCTGGCCCTGCCCAGCGTGGGCTGCTTGGGTGCCCTTCCCCCGCTGCTGGAGCCTGTGCCCCGGGACAGCCCAGCCGGGGAACGCTGGGAGTTGCCAAAGTGCATTCTGCCCGGCTCGCTCCCCGGCATGGCCTGGGTGGGAGGAGACGAAGGGTAGGAAGTCCTGGCGCTGGCAGCCTCACTATGGACAACCCCACCAGCCAGGGTGGGTGTGGCCTGTGGCCGGGGTCGGGGTCGGCATACATCCTGGGCCATCCGGAGGTTTGGAGGTCAAGGAGGTTCCTTCCCAGGGCTTGGGAGCTGCAGCAAGTGCAGGGGTGGGTGTCGGCAGGGAGGGGCTGGAGGTGGCCGGACAGTGTGGAGGCTTTGACCAACTTCGTGATCCCGAGTGGTGAGAGGCATTGTGGGCCTGGGGAGGACAGGCGCTGGAAATGACTCACGGAACAGGTGCTGTAGTGTGTGTGTGTGTGCACATGAGTGCATGCGTGCGTGTACATGTGTGCACATGCATGTGTGTGCGTGTGTGTGTGTGTTGCATGTCCAGGATTCAGCTGGGAAGAGGCAGGCGTGAGGGGCCGCTCTGCCTGCTCAGGTGCTGGTTGGAGAGACAGGGAGCCTTGGGCTGAACCGTGGCGCCCGATTTTGGACCAGGGCCTGGAAACTCTACACCCTAAATAAACTGCGGTCATTTGTCAAATCCTGTCGCAAAGCTTTATGTGCTGTTGTCTTTTCTTGACATTCTGAGTACCTCCAAACGCTGGCTTCCATCCCACAATGCGCGATTCTGCCCGCGGCGCCTCGGGGCCGTGTGCATACTCCACTCGGGTAGAAATGGTGACGGTGTCACGGTGGGCGTGGCCGTCGTCCGTGTTTAGTGAGCACTTACTCGTGTCCGGGGCTGCGCGTGGCATAGTCAAGTCCCATCTTATTTGGCCCAACAACAATTCCGTGACGCAGGCATTGTTTGACCCATTACGCAGCCGAGAAGAGGGAAGCTTGGAGAGTCGTGTTGCACAAAGCTAGTGCAGAGTTGGACTGGGGTTCTAGCCGCAGAATCCCCCTTCTCATTCCACCCCTGGTTCAGTCCGCCTCCCTTGGCACACCTCTGCCTACCGCTGGCCTGGGTTGACTCTTCGCTACTCTCCTTTTCCTGCCCGGCACAAGTTCCCTCTCCAGCCCCTCTTACCCAACAAGAGAGGTGCTCCTACCGTGTGCTGCGTGGGAGCCAGGGCCTGGGTTTGCATGGACCCAGCGGCCATTTCTTCTCTGAATCTCTCCTGAGTGGCCTGGCCTGCCACGTGTGAGTTTGACGCTCACTTCTGGTTGTTAGAAAAGAAATGTCCCTTCCTCAGCTTTCTCACCGCCTTGGAAGTTCTGAATGCTTAGATCATTGCCAAGGTCATCCAGACACTGCAGGCCACGGGCGGGCGACGCCGCGAGCACCGGGCCTGGGGGTGCCACACGGCCGTGTGGGTTGATCAAGAGGCAAAAGACAGGAGAGGCCGGCGCAGAATCCGCTCAGACCCTTCTTGTTCCAGAAGGGATTTAGGGCTGCCTCGCAGGATGCATAAAACATGCGTTGACAGTGCCTACAGCTGGGGGAGAGAGGGAAGGAGGACGAAGGCAGAGACCCCGAGTGGAGCCGGGAGCGAGGTTAATGGCGTGCACCATGATGTAGCTTTGTAGGTCCCAGATCCGGCCGCCGCAGGGAAGGGGGCGCCTGGGAAGCTTCTGGTGCTTTCTGTCCATGCCACGTGAGATACCAGGCAGCCCTGAGGGGTCGGCCCTTCAGGGTGCTGCTCCTGGGCAGGTTTCCTGGGGGCCTCACACAGAGGATGCTATGGGATAGACCCGCCTACCCCTGCCATTCAGCCTGCCGTCTGCCCGATTCTCACTGTTGTAGGGAGAAGCAGATGGGAGGTGGTCTTTTCAGTGTTTCCTGTTTCAGCATTGATTGTAAAACAGATTTCTTTTAAACTTGGACTTGGATGTGCAAAAGCTCATGGCCCATCCTCGAGAATGGAGGGTCTTGGAGACCCTGTGTGCCTGGGCTATGTGGGAACGTAAGCAGATGATTGCAACAGCCCAAGTGTGGGGGAGCTCGGAGAAGCAAGGGTTCATGGGTCCGTCCAGGGAGAAGAGACGGGCGTTTGAGACAGGATGGGAGTGAACTTGGGCACTCGGTGTGAGTGAGGAGTGTCATGCTTGTTTGTTAGTGTCTATGAAAATCTTTTTTTTTTTTTTTTTGACAGGCAGAGTGGACAGTGAGAGAGAGACAGAGAGAAAGGTCTTCCTTTTGCCGTTGGTTCACCCTCCAATGGCCGCCACGGCTGGCGCGCTGTGGCCGGCGCACCGCGCTGATCCGATGGCAGGAGCCAGGTGCTTCTTCTGGTCTCCCATGGGGTGCAGGGCCCAAGCACTTGGGCCATCCTCCACTGCACTCCCGGGCCAGAGCACAGAGCTGGCCTGGAAGAGGGGCAACCGGGAAAGAATCCGGCTCCCCAACCGGGACTAGAACCCTGTGTGCCAAGCGTCGCTAGGTGGAGGATTAGCCTATTGAGCCACGGCGCCGGCCGAAAATCTTTTTTCTTAACTCTCTGTTTCTTTTATTATTATTTTAATTTATTAGAGAGGCTCAGAGGGAGGGAGAGAGATAGCGAGAGCAAGCTCCTATCTGCTGGTTCACTCCCCAGATGGCCATATGGCCAGGGCTAGGCCAGGCCAACCCTGAGAGCTCAGAACTCATTCCAGGTCTCCTGCGTCTTGGCAGGAACCCAGGAGCTGAGTGATCACCGGCCCCTCCCAGGGTCTCCACTGGCAGGAAGCTGGGGTCAGGAATCGGAGCTGGGTGTTGAATCCTGACACAACATGTGAGACATGGGCGTCTTACAGTTGGGCTGGACACTCACGCCTCGGTGAGCCGTCAGCTGTGCCAATGTCGAGCTCTGCGGGGGAGCTCTGAGAGAGGAGGAGCCCCCATGCACCCTGCTTCCAGGTGCCCCTGCTCCTCACACCTCCCGGCCTTTGCTCTGTCTCTGTACAGCTGCACACACCACACACACACACACAGTCTCGTCACAGCTCCCGCCTCTGCCCCTGTCATGTGAAACCGTCACAGACTATCCCCACGCGCAGACGTGGGAGCGTGGCCGCGTCCCGATGACAGGTCACTGCTGAGCGCTGAAACGGGCACTTCATACACACTGGAAGTGCATGTAAATGAAACTACCTGAAAATAATATTTTCCCATCGTTGGAGAAAAACAAATAAATGCCCAAGCGTCCTTGGGCCTGAGGCTATATGAGAACAGGTGCAGAGGAGCTAGCTGTCCACAGCCTGTGGCCCCCGGCCCGGGGCAGCCCTGCCTCAAGGACAGGCCTGGTTCAGCCGGGGTCTCCAGCAGCCCCGAGTACTGGCCCTTAGCTTCCCCTGGCCAGGACTCAGCACCGTAGCTCGCGAGGGTCATCACGGCTCCTTAGTCTCCTTTCTTCCTCGAGGGTCCCTGGTGCTGTTTTTCTTCTCTGATGTCGGCACTGCTGAAGACTCCAGGCCAGTGGCTTGTAGAAAGTTCCACCATTTAGATTTGTCTGCTCGTTGTCTCGTGATAGATTCAGGTCCCACGTGTTTGGCACAGGTGATATTGTGTCTTTCTCACTGCCTGGTGTCTGGAGGCGCATGGTGTTAGTTTGGTTCGTCATTTACCCGATAGTTTTGGTGACTATGGATGATTCTTGTCCGTGCCAGTTACTGCTTACTGTTCGTGCTTTCCAAAGATTTTTCTATTGCTTCCATTCCTTCTCCATTTATTGCTTGACACTGTTCTGTTTCAAAAAAAATTTGACCTCCTCTGTCGCTCCCCCTCTTCATGGAGGAACGACACTAAACCCTGCGTTGTTCTTTTGTCTGCTCGGCCCTTCCCGGGTTTGCTGCTGGTTCTTCCCGGGTTGGCTACCGTCCCTTCCACCTCCGTGGAAGGGCGGTTCCCCCTGCCACTTTCCCCACTTCCGCGGAGGAGCGGCACACCGCCGGCCGGCTCTCTCGGGGGCTGCACAGGTGTTCCTTCAGATGTTCCCCTTAGATGTTCCCCTTAGATGTTCCTGGTGCATGCCGTCTCTCTCCTCCTTTATAGTCCTCTTCCACCAATCCCAACTCTGCTACCCACACGCCGAGTATGCTGCTCTCCCCCAATCAGGAGCAGGTCCTACAGTTTATTGGCTGAACTGGAGGCAGCTGTGTAGAAGCTGTTTCCTCCTCTCCCAGCGCCATATTGTGGGAGAGCAGATGCATAGAATAAGTCTTAATTCCAGTAACTTAGTCTAGTCCGGGCTGCTCCCAGTTGCTCCCCACACTCCTCTACCTTCCCGCCGATTTAAAAACCACTTCCAGTGTCCACATAGACTCTCCAGTTCTTTTCTGTTCAGTGTGCTGTGGGCCATTTCAGTCATTGTTCACCTTGATGTTGAAATCGCCCTGGGCCTGGCCCGTGGGAACTCTTTCAGACTGGGTCCTCATCCTCTTGTGGCGGGATGATCTCAGTTCTTATCTCACGCTGAAGAATATCCACTCGGGACTGGGATAGTGAGTAAGGCGAGATTTACTGAAAGCGAGAACCTGCCGCACCTGTCAGGAGGGGGCTCCAAGGGAGGAGTCACCAAAGAAGCTGGTTCCGGCTTTTTTATACACGAGGCGCTCTCTGATTGGCCCCTTACTGAAACGTGAGTACAGATTTCACCAATCAAGGGGAGGAGTAAAATAATAGCTGATCAGAAGACAGGAGTAACTACCAATCAGGAGGCCAGAATAACAGCATGGGATCAGACCCCTCTTAACATCGGAAGCATTAAATAGGCTCTGGCTGTGTAGCTGTTTTGTAAATAATTGGTTATTAAGTCCTACAACAAGCCAGGGAGCTCCTCCCGAAACATCTCCTATGCCGGTGGACCAGTCCTGACCGAGGCGGAGTCTGCAGTTCTCAGGATCTCAGAGAGTGGATGCTGAGCTGGCCCGGTGTCCCCAGGAGGGCCCAGGCTCTGACCGGCCCGTCCTCACCCCTCCCCCGGCCCCCGGCGGCTCTGCTGCAGCTGCCTCTCACTCGTGTTGTGTCCAGGCTCACGGAATGCCAGAATTGCATTCATTTTATTTTAACAGTTCAGAAAAAGATAATAAACACAAAGCCAGGTCAACACAGAATTGCTTTTTTTTTTTTTAAGATGTATTTATTTTACTTGAAAGTCAGAGTTCCACAGAGAGAGAAGGAGAGGCAGAGAGAGAGAGGTCTTCCATCTGTTGGTTCACTCCCCAATTGGCTGCAATGGCCGGAGCTACACCAATCTGAAGCCAGGATCCAGGAGCTTCTTCCAGGTCTCCCACGTGGGTGCAGGAGCCCAAGGACTTGGGCCATCTTCTACTGCATTTCCAGGCCATAGCAGAGAGCTGGATGGGAAGTGGAGCAGCTGGGACTCGAACCAGCGCCCATATGGGATGCCTGCACTGTAGACGACGGCTTTACCTGCTGCGTCATAGCGCTGGCCCAACACAGAATTTCTTATAACTTGTCAGCAGCCTTAAACCAAAACAGGGATAAGCATGAAGCCTTGTAGTTAAGCCCTCCCCTCCCGCCCACCCGTCGCAGATCAGGGCACCTGGGTTTGACACCTGCCGTGGCCCTGACTCCCGCTTCCTGCTGGTGCAGACCCTGGGAGGCAGCGGAGAGGGCTGAGTTCCTGCCACTCCCGTGGGAGACCTGGGTGGAGTTCCCGGCTCCCAGCTTCCACCGCGCCTCTCCCTTGGCCCTTGTGCCGGGCACTGTTGTTGCACGGAAACCACATAGCTGATTATAAGGCCAGTGTGGCAGGGACAGCCAGGGCGCCGATTCCTGCGTGTGTGCGATGCCAGTGCTTTTTCACACTGCGAGCTAGCTTTATTGTCCACTCTTTGTCTCTGTGTGAGACCCTGGGAAAGCTTGTGTTAATGTTAACTGCCCCACGGTCCCTAGGCCTTTATTTAGCCAGAATCTAACAGTGACCTGTTAAGGTTACAGCTTGGCTCCCAGCGAGTGGCAATAACTGGTGTTGCCTGGTCAGCTGTTCCCGGGGAGGCGGCTGCCTCTGTGTAGTGCCACAGGAGAGGGCTCCGCGAGGCCGGCTGCGGGAGTAGCGAGCTGAGGCTGTGCGGACCACGCGGTGTCTGTGGCGGGTACAGGTGTTTTCTGGCTTCTGCGGGTTCCGGTTGACTGCAGTCCCCCGTGGAGCCCCCTGTGTGGTCAACCTTGGCCTGGCAGATCTGGCGAGGCTGTGCCGGGCGGCCTGGAGCCGGAAGCTCTTCTGCGTTTCAAGACGCCATGTGCATCGTGTTCGGTAACATCCCCCAGCCACGCAAGTCACGTGGCTGAGCGCACCGGCAAGGAGCCGAGGGATTCAGCCGCCCGTGGAATGGAGACAGTGCAGAGTCCCTGGCAGAGGCTGTGATGGGGCTGGGTGAAGAGCTGAGGCTGAGAATTCACTGGCACGGGTGCCAGCTGGGGCAACACCCCGGAAGTCATGGTGATTCCCTTGGATCGAATCATTTTTTTTTTTAAGAAAATGAAAACATTGGGGCCAGCACTGTGGCAAAGCAGGTAAAGCCGCCACCTGCAGTGCTGGCATCCCATGTGGGCACCAGGTCAAGTCCCAGCTGCTCCACTTCCTCTCTGCTATGGCCTGGGAAAGCAGTGGAGGATGGCCCAAGTCCTTGGGCCCCTGCACCCACATGGGAGACCCCGAAGAAGCTCCTGGCTTCCGGCTTTGGATTGGCACAGCTCAGGCCATTGCGGCCATCTGGAGAGTGAACCAGCGGGTGGAAGACCTCTCTCTCTCTCTTTCTCTCTCTGCCTCTCTGTAACTCTGCCTTTCAAATAAATAAATAAATATTTTTCTAAAATGAAAACATGGACTTACGAATTTCTAGAACATTCAGCTCTTGAGATCATGTTCAAAGACTGTCGTGTGGGAAGCGCTGGTTTCCAGCCGGCGCCGTGGCTCTGACGGCCCGGGAGTTGGGGGTTCCCGGTGTGTACACGTTCCCCACAGAGACGTCTGATCTGCGCTCCCTGAACCCAGGTTGGCACCCTGTGCCCCTGTGGGTCCTCAGCAAATGCTGCCCGCGGCAGAGTGACCACAAGAACCACAAGAGTCCCAGCCACCGCGACAGCTGCCATTTACCGCGTCCCAGACGATGTGTGCGTCTCATGCCCTGGTGCTCCCACAGTAGGGCTGGGGGTCATGGCCATTGCCTCCTCCGTACAACAGGCAACTTGGGCGTAAGAGGCTGAGGGTGTACGGCTGACCGTGGGGCTAAACTTGGAGCCAGAGCTCGGCTCACCATCTCCCAGCCCGAGCTGTGCACATCCGGGGGCGCCCACGTGGTATCCCCTCGGGCGTCTTCCTGTGGGCCTCTCCTGGGAACACTTGGCGTGGGGTGTGAAGCTCAGTCCTCTCCCTGCTGTAGTTGCTGCTGTGTGACCTTCGACAGATTTGATCCTTTTAACAGCTTTATTGAGATGTAACTCACGTGCCATGGAGTTCACCCATTTAAAGCGTCAGCTTGCATGGGTTTTAGTGTAGACACGGATAGCTGCAGCCATCACCACAGTCCATTTTAGGTTAGTTCTTCCCCTTAAGAAGAAATCCCAGGGCTGGCGCTGTGGCGCAGTAGGTTAATCTTCTGCCTGTGGCGTCAAAATCCCATATGGACGCTGGTTCAAGTCCCAGCTACTCCACTTCCGATCCAGCTCCCTGCTATGGCCTGGGAAAGCACTGGAGGATGACCCAAGTCCTTGGGCCCCTGTACACACATGGGAGACCCGGAAGAAGCTCCTGGCTCCTGGCTTCAGATCGGCACATTTCCAGCTGTTGCGGCCATCTGGGGAGTGAACCAGCAGATGGAAGACTTCTCTCTCTGTTTCTCCCTCTCTCTGCCTGTAACTCTGCCTCTCAAATAAATAATAAATAAAATCTTGGAAAAAAAAAAAAAGCAATGCTGTCTCTTTCAGCAGCTGTTTCCCTCTGCCCCTCCCCCCAGCCATGGCAGCCGCTGCTCCACTTTCCCAGTGTGCCCCGCTGTCCTGGGAACACGCTCACATGGTGCATGGCCTGTTGTGGCTGGCGCACCGTCTCTCTGGTTATTGGAGGAGAGTGGTCCATGATGGATGTGCAGGTTGTGCACTGAACAACTGCCTAGGGTGCTTCTCACGTCAGTTAACCGCTTTCCTGTACCACGTTCACCTGGTTTCAAGCTTGTTTCTCTCCAGCTTACATTTGTGCTACCTCCTCGATCTCTTTCCCACCCGTGCCCAAGAACGTTTGTGGAAATTGCAACTAAGATGGGATTCAGGCCGGTCTCTCTGATGGCCGCTTCTCGGGCTGCTCCCCAGGGGCCTGTTCTGGAACTTGACCGTGGCCTCTGTCTTCACCAGCGAGCACTCCCCTTGCAGAGGAGGGAGGCCCTGTGCCATCGGGGCTGGGGGCGGGGGTGGGGGAGGGGACGCATTGTTCCTAAGGCTGGCTCCCTACGCGGGACGTCATTTCCAGGCAGAGCCAGGGGCCTGTGACGGGAAGGACTGGCTGGGCTGGTTACAGGGCTCCCTGCTCTGAGGTCCCTGGGCTGCCTGCCGTGCGGGCTCCACCACCTGCCGGAAGCGTGTCTTTGGGCCTCGCCACCTGTTTCCGCCAGTCCCCTGCACAGTCTGATGTCGAGAGTGGGTGTGAATCAGTGTCTGTCACAGGCCTGGTGCCGGCAGGTGATGGACAGGTCACAGGCCGCCGTGTGGTCCTCTGTTCCTTCATGTGTGCTTCAGGCAAAGCTGTGGCTGGAGAAAGAGAGAGAGAGAGAGAGAGAGAGAGAGAGAGAGAGAGAGAGAGATAGATAGATAGATAGATAGATCTTCCCTCCACTGGTTCATTCCTCAAATGCTCATGACACCTGGGACTGGGCCAGGCTGAAGCCGGGAGCCAGGAGCTCAATCCAGGTCTCGCACGTGGGCGGCAGGGGCCCAGCCAAGTGAGCCTCCCAGGGTGCGCATCGGCAGGAAGCCGGGGCAGAGGGAAGGGAGCTGGGACCCAGCCAGGCCTCCCGAGTGGTGTCTTGCCCACTGCACCAAGTGCCTGTCCTATACCGGCCTTTGTAAGTACTGAGTTCCAGGCTCCTGGCTTTAACCTGGCCCAGCCCTGGCTGTCATGGGCGTTTGGGGAGGAGATGAGCAGGTGGAGGATCTCTGTCTCTGCCTCTCATATAACATGAAAAATAAATAAATAAAGGAAGCAGACCCTGCCATTTATGAAGCTGAATGAACGCAGAGGCCAGCGGGCTATGCGAGATAAGCCAAGCACACAAGCGGAAATACTGCCTGATGTCTCTTAGCTGTGGGATCTCGGGTCATGGGACTCCGGGAAGCAGAGCGGCCGATGGCGATTCCCAGGGCCTGGGAGGGAGGAGGTGGGGGCGCTGGTCAGAGGCACAGGCACAGTTTCAGTTCTGCCCGGGGCACCGGGCCCAGAGATCTAGTGCCCAGCATGGCACCCTGGCAGCGACACCGTGTTATGCTGAAGCCCACACTGCACGGTGGATCATATGCGATGTGCCACCACCGTACTCTTCCTCCTCCTGGTGATGTGGCAGACTGTGGTGATGCTGTCACAGATGTAGACTGTGTTTTGTTTTTTTTTTTTAAGATTTATTTATTTGAAAGACACAGTTATAGAGAGAGAGAGAACCAGAGAGAGAGGTCTTCCATCCGCTGGTTCACTCCCTCAAGTGACCACAAAGGCCAGAGCTGTGCTGATCCAAACCCAGGAGCCAGAAGCTTCTTCCAGGTCTCCCACGCAAGTTCAGGGGCCCAAGGACTTGGGTCTTCTTCTACTGCTTTCCCAGGCCATAGCAGAGAGCTGGATCGGAAGTGGAGCAGCCAGGACTAGAACCTGCACCCATATGGGATGCTGGTGCTGCAGGCTGGGGCTTTAACCTGCTGCACCAGAGCGCTGGTCCCAGATGTATGTTTTTTAAATCAATGGGTAAATGGATGCTTTTTAATTTTCCTTTTTTTTAAAAAGAGAGAGAGAGAGAGCTTCTGTCTACTGGTTCATTCTCCAGATGCGCACAGCAGCTGGGGCTGGGCCAGGCTGAAATTAGGAGCTCAGAAGTCCATGCAGGTCTCCCACATGGGCAAGTCCTTGAGCCGTCACCTGCTGCCTGCCAGGGTGTGCGTTAGCAGGAAGCTGGAACCGGAAGCAGAGCCGGGACTCAAACCCGGGTTTGCAAAATGGTGCACGCGCATCCCAAGTGGTGCCTTAACTGCTGTGCCCGACACCCACCCCCACGGGAATGTACTTCCAGCCAGGCTCATCCGGTTGTGTGTGCGGCTTTCTATAGGTCAATGATACCTTAATGAAGTGGCTTTTTCAAAAAAGGAGCTCGCTTAACAGTCGTTGCAGAGCAATAGAAGGAAGCACTGGTGTCTTATCAGTTGAATCAGCAGCTGGGCGCCCTTGTGGTTCTGCACCCTTAGGAGGTCATACTCACGTTCCAGCGGTCACAGCGCGCCGCCCACATCTTAAGAGATTTCCCGACGCGTCCTGCAGCACCAGGTTAGGAACCCGAGGGAGGCCGCTGTCCAGCTGAAAGGTCCTTCATTTGCTATTGCTGGACGTGGCCAAGGCCAGAGTTCAAGTTCAAGATCAGGCCGGCCTCTTTAGCTCTCTGCTCTTCAGTCAGCCCATCGGAGAGCAGCTGGAGAACAGGGGCGCCACTGTCGCCCTCCTGGAGTTTCTGGGGAAGGCCCATCCGATGTGTGGGTGAGCCGTGGGCATGTGGATGGCCTCATGGGTCATTTTTGTGACTGCTTTGTTCCATGAGGAGGTGCAGGGTTGGAGAGCAGCTCGCTTGACGGATCTGGTGCGTTCCTGGAAAGTTGCATGCAACTCGGTTGCTTCGAATCCCAGCGGTAGGTGTGGCGGCACTGGCTGCCCCAGCGCGGAGGCGAAGACGACTCGGGGTGGAGCGCTCCTCCTTGTGAGGCGCTACCTGTGTAGCTCCAGGGTGCTGAAGGCAGAGGCGGGACCGAAAGTCCTGGGCTGGGCATGGGGGTGGGGTCTCAGAGGGGCTGGGTCAATTCCAATGGGGTCATTAGAGAGTGTTGGGGCTTATGCATTCCCCCTACAGAGAGCTTAAAGTGTGTGCTGTACCATCAGAGACTGAACTTGAACTCCAGCCCCTCCAAGTACCCCTTCCACGGCCTGGAGCAAGTTACCTAAGGACCCCAAACCTCAGCTTCCTCCCCTGTAAGGTGTGAGTGATCCCGCACTGTGGTGTCAGTCGAGAGAGAGAGAATGCACTGGCGTATCCGGGTGCCCGGCACAGTGAAGTGGCTCCCTGAGTGACAGCTATGGCCGATGTTTCATTATTGCCATTTTCATTCGTTATTGCCGCGGTCGCTTGTGGACGGCGTGGGACCCAATGGGCCAGCACTCATGCTTTGTATTTTCTCTGAGCATCCGTCCACGTGGACATGTACGACCTTGGTCTTAGGATTCGAAGGTCATTTAGGACAGATTTCTACCTGGGGGCGGGCAGAGTCCTCTCTTCACCCCTTCCCCGCCCCCCACAGCAGGTCCCCTTTGGTTATCCCCAGCGGCGGGAAGCTCACCACCTCTCAGGCTCGGGGCGGTTCTGCTTGCTTGCTCTGTGGCCAGGCAGGCCTCTGTCCCCCTGAGTGCCTGCCCGGTGTGGCCGGCCTTCCCAGCGTGTTCAGCGACTCTGCCTCCTCCGGGCCATCCTTCTCTGGGCTAAGGGGACCCCTCCCCACCCCTCGCCATCTGGCTGCCCTTGTCTGGTCAGGTCCCGTTTTTTTCTTCTTGCAGCACTGCTCAGAGCTTCTGGAATGGTCCAAGAAGTACTAGGTTCAGAGAGGCCAAGGAGGTGGCCTTGAGAGAGAAGATGAGAAGGCTGGGAGACCGGCCTGCGGGGCGCTGGTCCCGAGCATCTGGTCATTATTGCGCCTGTCTCAGTCCCAGGACTGGAGGTCCCCGGGGTGGCCCAGGGCCATCAGTGAGGGGCCCCCGGGTTTGCAGGCCCTGCCCGCCCCCGGCACCCTGCATAGAACATGACCTCCTTTTTCAGTGTAGACTCTATAGCGCCCAGGGGGCTCCCCGGCTGACTCCTCCCAGGGCCGTGCTACAGCCCTCACAAGTTCCCATCCCAGTGCCGACTGCGGCCGCCCTACCCCGCCCCCACCTGCGCTTTCTGAGCGTAAAGGTACCATCTGCCCGGAGCCCTGGTTTATCCCCAGATCTTGTCACTGTCATGTTTGCTGAATGAATGAATGCTTGTTCTGAGAATCCTGATTGGTGGGTGTTGGGGTTTGGGTCTTGCTTTGAGAATCCTGATTGGTGGGTGTTAGGGTTTACATTACTGTATGTTAATATCAGACTTTTAGCATTAATGGGTTGAGGATGGAGCTCAGCCCAGCCGTGGGGTCTGAAGGTGGGGCCTTGGAAAGTGATTGGATTGGAGGGGGTCGTTAGGGTGGAGCCCTGTGATTGACAGGGACTCAGAGTGGTTTTGAGAGGCCATGTGGAGGGGAGACAACCAGGGTGCCCGCTGAGCTTGAGGCTGGCTGCGAGGTTCCCTCCCAACACAATGCCCCCTCTGCCACCCTCGTCAGATGCCGGACCAGCAGGGCCGCCCAGTCTGAGACTGGGAAGCTCTAAAACTGCCAGATGGCGTAAACCTCGCTCCTTCCCGAGTGCCTTCTCTCGGGTGTTGTAGCTCAGCCAGTGCAGAGTGGGTGAGTACAACGGGAGAGACCACCCGAGAAACACCTCCTCGGAAAATCTCCGGGCTTGGCCCAGCGACACAGATCTTAGGCGGCTCCCGACCCTCCCAGCTGCAAAAGGCTGATTGGAACCCGGTGTCGCCCTGCCCGGCTCCCACCACCCAGAAGTCAGTAACAGTCACAGTGCTAGTTGTGGCCATTTCCTGTGTTGTGACCACAGTGTTGCAAGGTTTCGTCCCATTTCACAGATAGGGAAACTGAGGCATGGCCAGTGAAGCCACCTGCCCACCGCCACTGGGCTTGTTGGAGGGGACACTGAAGTTCTCCTCAGATCCTCCGACCCCACCACGTGCTCCTCCTGCTGGCTTCAGGACCCTAGGGGGCGCTTGTCCCCGGGGAGAGAGAGCCAGCCGAGCTGATGCTGCAGGCTGGTGAGTGTTGGAGTGGTTCAGGGTTCTAGGCGACTCCGGGGAGGACCCTGTGGGCTGGAGCGAGCGTCCTCCAGGCAGTGTCCGGTCTCGTAAACAGACGGGGAAGCAGAAGCGCCTCCACCCTGCCCGTTGCCCTCTTCTGGTGGAAGCAGCGTTGCGTTTGCAATGTATCTCCTAGACTTTCTGTGCTCCTCAACCGGAGCATGCGCTGTGCGGCGAGTGTTTGACCACCTGCTGGGGACGCTCACCGGGGACTGCAAGCCAAATTCCATGTTGCAAAGACTCCCACCTCAGCCCATTTCAGGGTACTCTCATGAAACCACCGACTTTGGAGCTGCAAGGACCACAGTGCATGGGCACAGTTGATGACGGTGGTCCCAGAAGCGTAGGGGATGGGAAAAGGTGGTGAAGCAGGAGAGAGTGGTAGCTTCTTCAGAAAGATTTACTTATTTATTTGAAAGAGCTACTGAGAGAGGGAGAGGAAGAGAGAGAGAGACAGAGACAGAGATCTTCCGTATACTGGTTCACACTCCAGATGGCCACAATAGCCAGGACTGGGCTACACCAAAGCCAGGAGCCAGGAGCTTCTTCCAGGTCTCCCACATGCGTGACAAGGACACAAGCACTTGGGCCATCTTCTGCTGCTTTCCCAGGCCATTAGCAGGGAGCTGGATCAGAAGTGGAGCAGCCGGGACTTGAACTGGCACCCATAGGGATGCTGGCATCACAGGCAGAGGCTTTACCCACTATGCCAGAATGCCGATCCCTTGAGCATTACCTTTTAAAAGGATATAATACGTTTAAATCATTTGGTTTTTAGTAATGGCTGTATTTAACAACTGATTCAGAAACACCCTGAAAATGTAATCCTTATTAGTGATCAGTGCAAGCCAGCCCCGTGATACCACTCATTTCCTTTTTACTAATATATTTACCTTGTAGAAGCTCTTGCTCCCCATTTAACTTACGCTTTGCTTAAAAAGCTCTTCATCCGGCCGGCGCCGCAGCTCACTAGGCTAATCCTCCGCCTAGCGGCACCGGCACACCGGGTTCTAGTCCCGGTCGGGGCGCCGGATTCTGTCCCGGTTGCCCCTCTTCCAGGCCAGCTCTCTGCTGTGGCCAGGGAGTGCAGTGGAGGATGGCCCAAGTGCTTGGGCCCTGCACCCCATGGGAGACCAGGAAAAGCACCTGGCTCCTGGCTCCTGCCATCGGATCAGCGCGGTGCGCCGGCCGCAGCGCGCCGGCCGCGGGGGCCATTGGAGGGTGAACCAACGGCAAAGGAAGACCTTTCTCTCTGTCTCTCTCTCTCACTGTCCACTCTGCCTGTCAAAAAAAAAAAAAAAAAAAAAAAAAAAAGCTCTTCATCCAATCACTCATTCATTGGCTCCACAGTGGCCTCCCACGTGTGGCGCACTGTTAGGAACGGGGCCACCATTGTGGGCGCGGTGGCCCTGCCCTTTGCCTTCCTTAGCTCCCAGTGTGGTGGGAGAGACGGTCCATGAGCAGACCAACAGGTAGGCAGGGCCCGTGAGCCACGTATGCGCTTGCTGGCGCTGGGGTTCTACAGGAGGACCAGTGATAGGGAGAGAGGGAGAGAGCACAGGGCAGTGGCAGGGAGAACTCGCTACAGGTTCAGGCCGTGGGTGGGGTCCTCCCTGGCGCCAACCACATCCAAGACCCCGAAGGTAGGCAGGAGCCCGGCATCCAAGGCGTAGTGGGGCTGAGTTGGCAAAGGTGCCATCTGCTTGGGCAGGCCCATGTACAGACCCGCGTGCTGTCCTGTACACTTGATGGACAGTGCTCCTGGGAGTGGCCGTGGGCAACCCTGGAGGCAGCAAGGGGAGGAGAAGGAGTTAGAGGCTAGTGAGGGGCTTCACCTGCTTCTGGGGGCTTTCCTGAAGCCAAAGGAGAGAGCGATGTGGGATCAATCTCACTGGTGTTGGCTTCTGTGGGTTGTAGCCACTGAGCACGGGGTGTCGGCTGCTGTATGCTCTATCATTCAGGAATGCCTTGACTATTTCATGGTCAATACCTTTTTCTTTAAGAATAGGGAGAGGAGGGTCTAGGCAGTGGAGCTCAAGTTCAATGTTAAGGCTCAGGCGTCTTGGCTGCAGGAGAGTGACGGGGGCAGAGAGAGGCCCAAGGTCGGTCAGAGAGGCAGGCAGGGACCAGGGACTGGGCTGCAGCCCTCTGTGTGGGACCACAGATTGTGATCTGGCCTGGCCGATGTGGACAGAAGATGACTCTGCCGCTTCGAGCAGAAGGCTGGGGGAGGGGTGGCTGAGACCGGCACGAGCGGGGTTGCTTGGGAGCCTAAGCTTGTGAGAGGTCTGTACTTGGCCATAGTCAAAGAGAGAATTAGCGAACTGGAAGAGCGTCCTGAGGAAATTACCTAGCAGGGTGCAGCGAGCACAAGACAACCATGGGGTTAGGCC
Organism: Oryctolagus cuniculus; assembly: GCF_051225735.1. Taxonomy (NCBI): domain Eukaryota; kingdom Metazoa; phylum Chordata; class Mammalia; order Lagomorpha; family Leporidae; genus Oryctolagus; species Oryctolagus cuniculus. The sequence goes on along the minus strand of NC_142867.1, from coordinate 20,522,748 downwards.
AGGGAGGGCCCGGCCTGCTGCTCCCCTGCCTGTGGGATAGAGAGCTGCCGACCTCAGGGCACCGCGCCACTGAGCTAGCTTGTCAGAGCTCATCAAGCTGCACGTGCTGTGGCAGTCACACCTCCGGGAAGTTACTGGAAGGGTGAGCACAAGGGGCAGGTGCCCCACGCTCACTATACCTGGGTTGCGTTCCTGGCTCTGACTCCTGACTCCAGGGCCCAGCTGAACACTGGGTTAACAGGGATGGTGAGACAGAGCTGTTTTCACAAAGAAAAGCCGGCCCCATCCCAGACCTCGGGGATGTGAACATTTGGAGGTTGGGCAGGGGAGGGGCCCTCTCCCATCCCACCTGCCCAGTCCTGTGGGTGGCCTCTGTCTCCCGTAGAGTTTTTATATAATATATGACGGTGGGGGGCGGGGGTGAGTGGACTGAACTTTTGTGCTTGCGATGTGAGGCTCTTGGACATGGTGCTGTTGGTCACGTGGCCAGCATTCCATCAGCACCAAGGAAGAGGACAGTCCCAGCCCTGTGCTGCCATCTCCCAGGAAGTCAGGGGCTCCCGTGCCGCCCCCAGTGCCACAGCGAGAAGGGGCGGGAGCAGCACGCAGGGACTTCTGACCCCAGCTTGGGTTTCAGTTGGGTAGCAGCGAGGGTGAGCAGGGAGTGAGACAGTGGATGGGGCCGGGCCCAGGGCCCCGGGTCGGGAAGAGGGCCCCCGGGAAGGAGAGCTCCCGTCTGGGAAGGCCCATCCTGGACTCTGTCTGTCTTGCAGATCGTGGACAAGAACAGCCGCTACAAGTCCATTGATGGCTCGGATGAGACTAAAGCCAACTGGATGAGGTGAGTCCTCTCTGCTGGTTGCCTGGGGGCCCAGCCTGGCCCCTGGGAAGGAGGCCGAGGCAGTGGGGGGAGGCCTCCAGCGGCGGAGGCCCCCGGTGGCTCCGGGACCTGCAGGGTTTGGAGCGGGTCTGACTCTGGGGGTCTTGCCATCACTCAGGCTTTCTTGGGGCAGCTCTGGAGGAGGGCTGTGGCCAGGGCAGTGTGATGGGTGTGGCGTACCCAGGCCCCAGGAGGGGGCAGCAGAGTGCCCCCCCATCTGGGAGCATGGCACCTTCTCCTGGGACAGACCCCTGCTGGGGCACTGCAGGAGCCAGTCCCGGCAGCCCCATGGAAGAGGAGGCATCTGGCCAAGCCCATAGCTTGGTTTCCACCCGGGCTTGCTGCCTCTCCGGAGTGGTTCTGCCCCAGTCCCCAGTCCAGCATTTGGAATAGAAGGAGGGTCTGTAATGACCAGCCAGGAGAGCGCAGGAGCCTGGGCCGGGGTCACTCCCTGGTGGCTGAACAGAGCCTGGGGCCGCGTAGCCTGCCTATGTGTGTGCTGTGCCTGTGCCGAGCGTGGTGACTGTGCAATTCCATGACCCGCGTGCACAGGGACTGGCAGGTGGACCGGTAACTGTGGTGGTAGGGACTTCCTGGGCGGGACTTGCTGAGTGAGGAAGAAGTGGTTGGGGGCTGGAAGCCATGGCGAGGTGCCCTTCCTGGTGGCTCCCTGCTGGCCTGTGCGCTCCACCAGAGACCCCCTGAGGGATGGAGCCATGCTCTCCCCTTCTCTGGGCACTTGGCTTCATCTTCATCTTTGTGGGGGGAGCGGTCTGCAGCGCCAGTCAACAGGGGCGGCTTTCCCGCCCACGCTGGGCCCGGGGTGGCTCAGCACACACAGGTGCTCCCCACGCACTGTGCACCTGCTCTGCCTCAGACCCCGTGCCGGGCGCCCGAAGTGGCCCTGGGTTTCCCACCCGCCAGGCATGCCGCTGCCTGGAGGAAGCTTCGTTGAGGGCCTTCCTTGAGGGCCAGGGTTTGGGCTGGGGCACTGTGAGCAGGTGGAGCCGGGTCCTGCCCCCTGGCCATGCCCCCTCGCCTGTGCTGCTCCAGGCTGGCCGCTGTCCGGCTCTCCGGCACCGCCCACACTCCTTAGCCATCTCAGGGCTTCTGCCTCAGGGACAGGGCTCTCCCCTAGGCCTGAAGGAGGGGGTTCCTCACCGGACCTCACACCGCCATTGCCTGGTACCCCAGTGTGGCTGACTCAGGCGGGCTGGGTGGAGCCTGGGGGGCTGGGTGTGGTCAGGCTCTCCACGGTGCCTCTGTGCTGAGCTGGGGTTTGCTCAAGGTGGCAGAACAAGGCTGGGGACCTGCGGCACAGAGAACCAGGCGGAGCGTGGTGGGCGTGTCCTGGCGTGGCTGGGGGTCTCTTCCAGGCCTGCTCTCAGCCGGGTCCTGATCCAAGACAGTGCCTGCGTGGCCAGAGCCAGCGGCTGTCGTCTAGAGAAGGCTTGATGGGGAGGGGTGCAGGTTCATTGCCATGGAGACGCGCCGCTGCTGGCAGTTGGGGGAGGGGAGGGGCGAGCCGGTTTATCCTGGGCACCCTCTCCCCCACCGTGTACAGCTCATGTTGGGAGCTTTGATTTCGGGGCAGCTCGACTTCGTGCGGCCACTGCCGTGTGCGTGGTGGTCTGGAACCAGGGGCTGCCTGTGCCCCAGAGACAGCTGGTGATGCCTCGACTCTGCAGGTGGGCGCACCTGCTTTCTGTCAAGGGCGAGGGCTCTGACCCCACCCTGCACGGGTGCTCCCTCTCACTCCAGTCCCCTGGCCTCATGCGGCAGTGCTGGTGACACTGAGGGACCTGCGGTGAACCCGCCCAACAGCCCCTCAAGGTTTGCCCAAGGATGCTTGCTTTGTCATGCCGGGTGCCCCAGCCTTTCCCTTCCAGGCTCCAGGTTGGCATGGCGGGGGAGGTCAGGGCCATGGGCTCGTGGTGGCGCTGGCCCCTGGCTGCTGGCTTGGTTCTGGGGGCAGTGAGTGTAGAGTTAGGCTCTGGACTTCCCTCCATGCCCCGGCGTGCTGTCTGGGGTGAGCTTTATGGACTTCCTACTGCTAAAGGGCGGACAGAACCACAGTGCGGGGAAGTGGAGTTCCAAAGCCATGGCAGGTGCCGGGTCTGAGGGACGGGCCCAGGGCCCCGGCTGCACGGTCAGAGTGGAGGCCAAGGACATCACTCCTGGCTTCTCAGTGGACTGTGGTGGGCTCCTCGAATTCCACAAGACAGCCGTACCCCAAAAGGAACTGCTGGCAGCACCCCTGTGGGAGGCGAGCCTGTGTCCTGCGTGGCTTCAGAGGTGGGGACTTGGGGGAAGGGTACAGGGGATGGGAAGGTAGTGACACAGTAAGCTTTCAGGACCGCGCCCTGGTCAGGGGTGGCACCAGTCTCGTGCTGTGGCCTTTGTCAGCAGGGTCCCCGTGTCATGTCTCCCGTGGCCCTCCCTGCCACCCTGTGGCTCCATGCCGTGGGTCCCTGAGCGCCTCCTGGGGCTTTCCAACTCTCTTCCATCGTCGCCACGCCTCTCCCTCCTTCCCAAGTGCCCCCCAGAGCCCGCTGTGCCCGTGTTCCCATCCCTTGTGGGGAGAACAAGGTGGGAGAGGCGGCATAGGCCGGAGCTGCCCGCCCTCCCCGGCCTTTGAGAGGTAAGGCAGGGGCTGACACTGAAGGCGGCCACGCCGAGTCCACACTCCCACCCGCCTGTGGGATGGGCGTCTCCTCCAGCCGCCCTGCCCGCCGCTGGATAGCGGAGGGGACACTCAGTCTCAGGAGGGTGTGGTGGGGGGCCGGGCTGCCCCAGGTGCCTCCTGGCCCCCCCGGCCGTTGGCCGGCCATTAGGAAGAAGAAGGCCCACGCGCGCTGATGGTCCTTTACCCAATTGTGCTTTGTGGGGTATTCAACCCAAGGAACGTGGCGCCCCTGGCTGAGCGCAAGAGGAAGCCCAAGTTCTCCAAGGAGGAGTTGGACGTTCTGGTCACCGAGGTGACCCACCACGAAGCCGTTCTCTTTGGGCGGGAGACCATGCGGCTGTCCCATGCCGACAGGGACAAGATTTGGGAAGGCATAGCCCGGAAGGTCACCTCGGCCAGCCAGGTCCCCCGCTCCGTCAAGGACATTAAGCACAGGTGGGATGACCTGAAGCGGAGGACCAAGGACAAGCTGGCGCTCATGCGGCAGTCCCTGGCGGGCCCCGGGCCGGGCGGCCGCGGCCCCACCATCGTGCTCACCGCCCACGAGAGGGCCATCGAGTCGGCACTGCTCACGGCCCGGGCCGGGCACGGCTTCGCCAGGGCGGAGCTGGACGTCGCGGACAGCCCATGCACAAGCTGTGAGTATTGGGCTCCCTGCTTGGGGATGGTGGCCCGTGACCTCCCCTCCCCCCTCCCCTCCCCCCCTCCTCCTGTCCTTCTGTACCTTGTCCCCCTGTCCTCCCCTGCTGCCAGTGGGGGTAGAGATGGGGGGGAGCAGAGCCGTGGGTGTCCCACCTGCCTGGGGCCCTGTTCCCAGGCACTTCCTGGCCACGTGGGAGTCCGCCAGCAGCAGGGCGGGGGCTTCACGCTCAGCTCTCAGTGGGACATCCTTCGTGGCTCCTGCACGAGGGGCCCGTTTCCCTTCTGCATTTGGCCCTGGGCCTGCAGCAGCCGCCCTGTGCTGGGGGAGGAGGGGCGGGGAGCCGCTCCCCTGGGAAGGGGACAGCCAGGCTAGGAGGGGGAGGGCGAGCGAGAGTTAAGCAGGCGGGGTGGGGCGCGCGAGGGGCGCTGAGCAGGGGCGCGGAGGCCGGCCTGCTGAGAACAGCATGTACGAGGCCCCGCATCAGGAAGGCGTTTGGCACGTTCCAGGAGCAGCGAGAAGCCAGGGCAGCCGGGAGTGTGGCGGGCGTGGGGGAGGGGCCGAGAGGAGGCCGGCCGCCCTGGGATCCCATTCTCTCTCTCTGCCTCTGGTCCTGGTTGCTCTTTCTCTGCCTGCCGCCTGCACTCCTGTCTTCTGTGCCTTGCTGCGTTCCCCGTTCCCTGCCACGTCTGCTGCTGGCTGTCCTGAGACTGTTCCCAGACCCGCACCCCACCCCCACCCCTGTTCTTGCCAGCCCCCTTCTCCCTCTCTGCTGCCCTGTCTCTGATGGACCCGGAGGTGGGGGGGAGGGGGCGGCTCTAGGGCTGCAGTTCTAGGAGGGCTCACTAGAGGGAGCAGTGCAGGCCCTCCTGTGCCGCGCTGCACCCCACCCACCCTGGGTCAGCCCCCACTGGAGGCCAGGAGCTGGCCCAAGGGGCTCCAGGGAAGCCTGCTGCCCTGCCCGGGGCACGTGGTGCACAGAGACCCACCAGGCCCCTTGCCTTTGGGATCTGCTCACTTCCTGTTGGCCCGGAGCTCCCGACAGGTGGACAGTCCTGGACCCAGGTTTCCAGGACTGGAAAGGCCCTTGGGGGCCCTGGTATCCAGACCAGGAAGCTAAGCTCCAGGAAGGGACGCGGGCCCAAGGTCAACGCAGAACCAGAACTCGAACCCGGGTCTGCCAGCTCCCTGTGAAGCAGGGAGGGGGTGTCTCCGGGAGTCCCAGGGGGATTCCATCCAATCTAGAGGAAGAAAAGGGGGGCCAGTAGCCCCTGAAGTCTTTCCTTGAATCACCAAAGGCAAAGAGAGGCAGCCCAGGCAGGGAGGCCTTCCCCCCCAGCCCAGCCGGCCCTGCCTGCCCGGCCGGCAGGCAGCTGTCCCAGCACTGGCCAGGGGCTTGGTGCAGGAGGTGCAGCATCTCCTCACTGGCCTCACTCCTAACAAGCTTGGTCATGCCAGGTTCCGGGATCCCAGGGGACAGCCACTGCCCTGCTGAGCAGGGTCAGGAGGCACCAGGCTCTTCCTGCGCTGGCCCAAATGAGACACAAAGCAGCCTGCAGGATAAACCTATCGCCCCTGTCACCACCCCCTGCAGGGGGTTCTGAATTGAGCGAGCGTTTGTCATCCTACCGCAGGAATCAGCTTCTCTCTTGGAAGGCTGAACCCTCTTCTGTGTGGGTCTGGGCCCTGCCCTCTGTCCAGCCTCGAGTCAGTTGCCATGAATGGGGGCACAGGTGCCTGACAGGGAGACGCTGTCCTTCCTAGTCCAACACCAGCCCTGGCCTGCAGTCTCCTGCCTGCTGGTGCCCCCTTGTGGTGATTTTAAGGATGCAGGTTCCAGCAAGGCCACAAGGTGGCGCCAAGTAGTCAGGATTGGCCTCCGCAGACTTGGAGCTCAGCGCGGGGGCTGGGGGTGCAGCACAGCTGTCCATGGAGAGCCTCCCCCCGACCCCCCGCGCCCCCCGTCCCTTTCGGCTTTTTGCAAAGTGCCCTCATGCATGTTGCCGCGTACTCCCTGCCTCACAGCCTGGCTAGGTGACGTAGGTAGGCAAGAGCTGAAGTGGTGCGGTCGCTGGCATTGGGGTCCGTGGGTCCCTGGCCAGGGCAGTCTCCCACTGGCGTGCAGAGGAGAGGAACTGGGAGCGATTCAGGCTCGCCCTTCTCCCGGCGCGCCTCCGGGATTTGGGGGACAGGGATTTCTCCATAGGTGGGCGCCAGGATAGGCTAGGTGTCAGGCGCTGGGGGTGTTTTCAGGAGCGGATCCGAGCCCAGGGCCGCCCCCTTCATCCCCCTTGTAACCCGTGGTCCTTTTGTGTCTCTGTTCCCAAGATGACGAAGAGGACGAGGTGCCCGGGCCCTCGCGGCAGCCACTTCACGTGCCCCTGCAGCGGTCACTGGAGGAAGAGGCCCACCTGGCCAGGCCTGCCCTGCTCCGCTCCTCCTCCTCCTCCGACCAGTGCGAGCCGGTGGGCCCCAAGCCGGAGGCCCTGCCCCGACCCTCGCCCCAGGCCGCCTGCAGGACCCCGCGGCCCCACCCCAGCCCGCCCACCACGGGCCTCGAGTGGCAGCTCCTGCACACCCACGTGCAGCAGACCGAGCTGTTCCGGCAGTTCTGCCAGGAGCTGGTGGCCGTGCACCGGGACATGGCCAGCAGCCTGCACGTCGTGGGCCAGGCCATGGCCGAGCTGAGCGGCCGCATCGGGCAGATGTGCCAGACGCTGACGGAGATCCGGGATGGGGTTCAGGCAGCTCAGCGGGCGCCAGTGGGCGAGGCAGCCCCTGCAGGCTCCGCCCCCCAGGCCCCCGCAGCGCCCCCACCGGAGCCCCCGCAAACTCCTACGACACCAGCCCCGGTCCGGACGACCCGATCGCGGAAGAGAAAGCACAATTTCTAACGCGGCTGGTCTGCGCTCCGAGGAAGGTGGATGCGCCTGGGAGCTGCAGCGGCGGCCCTAGGAGGACCTCGGAGGGCGCAGTCGGCTGCCCTGGGCTCCCAGCGCCTCCTCTCCTTTGGCACAGGGGGCTCCCGACGCGAGCAAAGCTGCCTGCTTGATGCTTGCTTGGCCTGGAGGTTCAGCCTCCCTTGGTCTGTGCCCCAGGGAGTGGGCTGTGCGCCATGCGGAGCCGACGCGGCCGCAGCCCCATGGAGCCATGCGGAGCGGCGATGGCACCCGCCTCCCGCGCTGGCCCCGCCCAGACCCCTTGGGTTCTCTCTGCTGTTTGCAGGGGGGAGGCGTGGAGGAGAGGGCAAGCTCAGCCTTCACAGGAGGGAGCTTCCCTCCCCGCCACGGCCCCCTGCTTACCCTCCTCGTGTGCGTGCGCGTGCGCTCCGCTGCTGTGCTTGCCTTTGGGGGAGCGGGGAGACGGATGAGGCTCCTCCCTGCGTTTGTGGATCCGTGATCTGAGTGGGTTGATGTCTGGGACTGCCAGAGAGGCAGCCGGGTCAGGTGTGACTGCGTTCCGTAGATGACAGATGACCGCAGCCAGTTAGCCACAGGGCCGGCTCGGGGGCGATGTGCCAGCTCCCCTGGTCAGAGGCCAGATACAGAGTAGTGGGAGGCAGGGGTCGTGCTGCTTGCCTGGCCTCAGCCTCAGCTATGTCGGGTCATAGCAGCCCTTGGCGGGTGAGGCTGGCATCCCACGTTGGCCCTAAGGCTCAGGGCCAGTGGCTGGGGAGAGGCGCGCCCAGGGCAGCCGGAAGGCAGCCTATCGGGCTTCCGAAAGAACCCAGAGCCCAGCAGGGCTCGCGTCCCGTCCCTGGTTCCAGCATGCCTTGCCTCTGCTTGCTTGGGCTGCATCCGTGCGCGCTGGCGACATACATGCCTGGAGCTTCAGGTTTCATTTTGGGAGCTGGGTGGGGGAGAGTTGGGCTTTTAGCCTTAGGGAGGGAGGTGGCAGCAGCCGGTGCAAGCTTGTAGCTCTGCCCTGGCGCAGCTCTGCAGCTGTGTCCTCTTCGCTCTCTAGGTGGAGGACCGCCCCCTTCCCCTGCCTCCTCCCATCCAGCCCTCTGCAGCCAGAGCCAGGGCTGGGAGGATCTCTGTGCCGCGTGCCTGCAAGGCTGCTGCTGACCCCAGGCCCAGTTTTGCGCCCTGTAGGGAGCACGGAAGGCCTCCGTGACACCCCTGTGCCCCTGGCTCCATCTCCCCATTCTCTGCTTCTTTGGGGGTTCCTGCTCCCCCAGTCTGAACACTGTCCTGTCCGAACAGCCCGAGGGCTGGGTTCTTGCCTGGAGTTGCTCCGCCCTCCGACGCTGGAACCCCAGATTGCCTTCCAAAGCATTTTTGTTAAGATGGCAATAAAAAGAAATCAGTCTCACACTTGGAACACACCCAGGCTCCAGGATCTTTCTTTGGTGTGTCTTCTCTCTCTCTCTCTTCGCTGCCCGTGAAAGCCTCGAGGGCCCGAAGCTGGGGTTAGACAGCAGGGAGAGGCGAGTGGCACCTGGGGCTCAGGTGCCTCTCGTACGTCCCGGCTTCCGTAAGCTCCCAGGCCCCACAGAGAGGGGCGTGGCAGGAGACACGGCATGCATACAAGAGACCGGCCACTTGTAGGGCACCCCCTCTGCACATCACGAGTAAGACGCCACCGAGTGTGTTCTACTGTGTGCGTGCCTGGGGGCAGGGGAGTGTGCTGCCTGTGCCGGCAGGGAACTCTGGGGGCTGTCCACACCCGGTGTCTTTTAGGGACCACCTGGAGGCGTGAGCGTTGCTAGGCCACCTCCCCGAAGCCGCAAGGCTTCACCTGCCTGGGACCGAGGCTCCTCAAAGTAATGGAACTGCTCCCCTGGGGCCCGCCCCAGCTGGGCAGCAGCCCGATGCCAGCCTCACAGACAGCTGCCCCCCCCCCAGTCTTGTCCGGAAGCTTCTAGAAGCTTCTCCCCCCCTTTGGCCTCTTAGGATGCAGGCTGTCCTCTGTGGTTCTTGGCTATGGAAGTCAGGGCCAGCCACAGTGCACTCAGCGGTGCCTGGCCGGCCTCTCCTTTGGGTCCTGGGGAGGGAAGGGGCCTGGGGAGAAGCCAGGAAAGATAGACGCAGAGGAAAAGGAGGCCAAGAGACCACGGGGGCGTCCGTGGGGCAGTGGAGCCAGCAGGTTAGAGCAGGAAGAGGAGGCGAAGCTGGGGGGTGGGAAGCAAGCCCGAGACTGCTCTGCGGTGCGGGGACACAACCCAGGGCCTCCCAGCCCAGAGCCCTAAGTGTGTAGCCCAGCCCGTGAGGACAAAGCACAGCCTCTTCTGGTTTCTGCCTCCCTTCCATCAGCCAGGCGTGGGCGGAGCTTGGCCTTGGCCCATCCCCCCAACAAGAACAGGGCCCCTTGGGTGAACTGAGAGTCACTTTGGGACCCAGCTAGCACATATGGCGCCCTTGATAGGACCCAGTGGGTGGGGTCTCAGAGCTGTTGTCTTCCTGCTTCTCTGGGACCCGGGGCTGCATAGTCATCGTGGAAGGTTTCGTCCAGGACCCGCCCTGACCCCCGCTGCCAGCTCACCGCGTTGCCCCTGTCCAAGGCCCCCATCCCTGTGGGCCGGATGTGAAGGGTGATTAACTACGTGGGTGTTTCTCAGGTCCCGGTGGACATGCTCAGTGCCCTCTCCCCAGGGAGGTGGTGGCCTGGTAACTCCCGCAGCCTGGTACCCGGCTGCTCAGCCACAGTGAGCAGACAGCTGTCTTGCTCTCCTGTTTGGCGGGGGGGGCTCCTGAGTGCCTCCAGCCATGTAGTGGGACAGGTGTGGACCTTCCTGCAGGGCTTGCCATGGATGGGGGCGGGGCAGAAGGATTCGGGGACTGGGTCAAGCCAGCAGGTGTCACTGCAGAGGAGAGGACAGGCAGCAGGGGGGTGCAGGTGGCTGGCTCCAGTTAGCATTTCAATCCCTGCCGAGCAGAGCCGCAGGATCCACGGGCTGGGCACTGCGCATGGCCGCACAGGTTCTGCTAGCTTCTGAAAGTGCTTTGCAGTCTGTGCAGAGCCGTGGGGGTCTCTTTGCAAAGACCGACCCCCTCGGGGAGGAGAGCACCAGGTGATAGAAAGGGAGTCGGCCGGGATCGTTCTGATCCGTTAGCGGTTTGCTCCCCACGTCGCTCTTTGGAGCCAAGAAACCCCGGATCGTAGTAGTTTGAGAGCTGGGCAAACACATTGCTTGCGTGGAGAGCTGCATGGGCGGCGGCTTGAAGACTGAGGGGAGGGGGAAGGTGGTATTCGTCGTGTTCTGTGCGGCCGATTCTCGGGGGAGGACGGGTGAATGGTTTGTCTCCCGTCTCTGGCAGCAGGGAAGCCAGGACTGCCTCAGTTCCGTTCTGTGCTGCCGCCGCTAGGGCGATTTTTCTTGGTTGTCAAACCCCGGACTCCCACTCCCGTGGGGATTGGAAATGGCACATTCAGGTGTGGAGACAGGGCAGCCTGTGGTTGGAGAGTTGGGGTTGCGTGGTAGGAATCTGGACTGGCTTCTCTTGGCCTGAGAGCCTTTGGGTTTGTTTGTTTGTTTGTTTGTTTTTTGCTGACAAAGTCACCGCAGGAAAAGCGTGGGAATCGCCCTATTGTCCTCACCGCTCAGGGAGACCAAATCCTTGACCAGATGCCGATGGGGACACTGAACTGTAGGGGTGAAACCCTGGTGCAGATGAACAAGTATCACACCCTGAGGGTGGGGCTGGCTTCTCTCCAAAGAGCAAAGTGGCCAGAGCTCCCGTTTGCTCCCCGCTCTGCCTCGTTCTCGCCCCACGCTGGGGCTCTGCTCTCCCTCCGCTTGTCACAGTGGGGTCACCCCTGGACTCCAGGAGCTCCCTGCTCGGGCGGCTCAGCCTGCAGCAGGGCTGGGCAAAGCAGGCTCCGCAGGGGACTGCCCAGATGGGAAGGGTGGGATGGACAGGAGGCGGCAGGCACTGTGCCCGGGGCATCTCCAATGAAGATGCACGGTGCTCCTGGCCACCGCCACTCCCGCCGCCTCCTGGGATTGGCGTTTGTGGACTTCTTGTCTTTGTGTATGTGTGTGGGAGGATGAGTGGAGGAGGAATCATACTTCCTTACTGGGAGGGAAAACTTGGAAAGTGCAGGAAATTGCAAACACGATCCACCTGTCACGGGTAATCACTGTTAAAACATTGGTGTTATTTTCTCTAGGTAGTGGAACAAGGCTTGTTTTGAAAGCATCAGCGAAAGCGTGGTATAAATAGCTTTCACTCCTCTCACTCTGTCTCGGCGCCGTTTCTCCTGGCATGAACGCGTCTTTGTTAAACATTTTCCTATAGGGGCAGGCGTTGCGTCACGGTGCATTAAGCCCCCGCCTGGGATCTCCATATTCCACTTGGGGGGCTGACACTGAATCTCTATCTCTGCTCCTGAACCAGCTTCCTGCTGACGCACGCCCCAGGAGGCAGCCGGTGATGGCGCAAGGACTTGTGTCCCTGCACCCATGTGGGGGACCCGGATGGAGCTCCTGGCTCCTGGCTTCAGCCTGGCCCAGCCGTGGCTGTTGCGGGCTGTGGGGGAGTCAGTCAGTGGGTGGAAGTCTCTCTTTTTCTGTTGCTCTGCCTTGCAAAGAAATCAAAATAACTAGATAAACTGTAAAAAGTGTTTTTCTGCCGATGAGTAACATTCCAGTGGTGACTGTTCTGTCGTTTATGAAATTATTTTTCCAGTCTGAGACGTTCAGCTGCTTTTCCTTTGGCACTGTTAAAAACAGGGGAATCAGGCCGGCGCTGTGGGGTAGTGCGTTAGCAGTGCAAACATCCCATATGGGCGCTGGTTCAAGTCCCGGCTGCTCCACTTCTGATCCAGCTCCCTGCTATGGCCTGGGAAAGCAGCAGAAGATGGCCCAGGTTCTTGGGCCCCTGCACCCACGTGGGAGACCAGAGGAAGCTGCTGGCTCCTGGCTTCCAGTTGGCTTGGCTCTGGCCATGGTGACCATTTGGGGAGTGAACCAGCGGATGGAAGACCTCTCTCTCTGTCTTCCCCCGTCTCTCTAACTATGCCTTTCAAATAAATGAATAAATCTTAAAAGCAATGGAAAAGGAAAATTGGGAGAAGAGCATCCTGGGCTACCAGGCTTACATCCCTGGTACACTTATCACTCTTGATCTGTGTGGCCAACTTATTTCCCAAAGGATGGCGCCAGCTGCTTAGGCACTGCCTGTCCACAAGGGGTCTTTCGGTCTGCCTTGGCCAGTTCAGAGCCTACCCTTTTTTAAAAAAAGATACACGGGGGTACAGGGTGCTGCTTTGCTTGTCTTTGCTCATCAGTGATGTTGAATACTTTCCGTTTGTTGTGCATTTGAACGTGAATTAGCATATCCCCTGGACAGTTTGGTCCACAGTCCCCTGAGCTACCCTGCCAGCAGACATTGAGACAAATCATAGCACAGATCAAAGAAGCTGAGTTTTTTGACTACAGTTTGCCTAGTTGCTTGCGTAGCCCAGACCATAGGTCTCCAAATCATTGCCTCCCCCACTTTGTTCTAGGTGCACCTCCCCTTCTCAGCAGGTGTCAGAGCATGCGCACTTGTCCCCCCTCCCCCCCAGGGGGTCAGGTCAGATGTTAGGGAGAGTGGATGACGGTCATGGATTTCGGGGGGAGCTGCCCGCACTTTAAGGGTTATCCGGGCTTCGCTGGGTTTTTACTTTGTCTGCCCACCTAAGAGCTGTGAGTTACTGTGGGAGGCGCACGGGGCCACCAGGCTCCAGCTCCTGTTTCCTAGCTGTGTGACCTTGAACAAGACACTCAGCCTCCTTTCCTTAGCTCAGGTCATTCGGTTCGATGAGCCCGTGGTTGGCAACTTTCCCTGTCTCTCGTTCATCTTCTTCCTCTGTCCCCATTGGAGCCTCTGCTCCTAACGGCTCGGAACTTTAACACGAATCCTTTGATCTCATGGGCTCTCTTGTCGCGTGCTCTGTTTCTGCTGGGCTTTGCGAAATGCGGAAACAGGCCAAGGACCCCAGCCCTGCGCCCCCGGAGGCCTGCAGAGCTCTGGCAGGGATGCTGGCTGGAGCTGGTGCTCCTGTCCTGGGCGGGGCGGCTGCTCCCTAGACTGCCCCGTGTGCGGGTGGTGGACGCCCGCCCAGCACTGGGCCCGGCCCCGGCGGGAGTGGCCCGTGCGTGCTTACCTGTCGCCCCTCGCCCCCAGGTACGTGGTCATCTCTCGGGAGGAGCAGGAGCAGAACCTTCTGGCCTTCCAGCACAATGAGCACATCTACTTCCGGGCGTGCCGGGACATCCGGGCTGGGGAGCGGCTGCGGGTCTGGTACAGCGGCGACTACATGAAGCGGCTGCACAGCATGTCCCAGGAGACCATCCACCGGAACCTGGCCAGAGGTGAGTGCGCTACGGGCAGGGGCCACCCCTGCACACCGGCGGGCCAGACGGTGCCCGGAACACCCAGAGCATCTTGCAGGAGCTCCTGGCCCAGTCTACGTGGCCACCCTAGCAGGGTCCCCCTCCCCAAGAAATGGCCTGAGACACATACCTGTAGCGCAGAGTGTCAGGGAGAGCCAAGTCCCCGGAGCCAAGCCAAGGAGCTTCGCTAGCGGCTTCCTCGACTGGGATGGATAAAAACATGGCGCGCGCTACTGGGGAACATTTACAGCAAGTCCCCCCCACCCCGTCCCCGTGTCACAGCACGGCAGTAGCATGGACCCCATAAGTGGGCTGTGAGGCCAGACAGCCCATGGTCAGAGCAGTGCCGGCCTTGGCCAGGGTGAGCTGTCAGCTGTCATCTGAGTCATTAGCCCCACGCTACAAACACACAGACGGAGCAGCAGAGGAGCCCAGTGACGCAGCCAGGGTCACATGGCTGGGAGGGCACGGCTGTGTTCCTAGCCCACGTCTCTTGGGGCCTGTCAGGGTGGGGACCTTCTGTTCTGCCAACGGGACCGTTTGGGTACTTAAACATCGCTTGTGGGCCATTCCAAATGTTCAGCTCAAAAGTGAATCTGCTGGAAATGGACTGGATTCCGTGTCCTGCCTGCAGGTGCCTTGGCAGGGCCAGGCCCAGTGATTGGCAGGCCTCAAACGGCCCGGATGTCCCCCCACCCTGCAGCCCCTAAGTTGTAACCCACAGAGTTTAATGGCCTCCAGTCCTGGCCCCGTGACAGGAGGTGACAGGTCAGGCTCTGTGGGAAGAGGAAGGCTGGAAGGTGATAGACATTTCCATTTAAATGAGTCATGTACAAATGACTTGCAGTCCCTGGGGCCAGCCCCAAGCCCTCGCCTCTGGATCCCATTGTCAGCCTGGTCCGGGGTGAACCCTTGAGTCCAGATCTTTCCTCGTCAATCGTAGGACGAAGGCCACACACACATCCACATCCCCAAAGTGCATCTGCTCTCAGCCACGCAGGCTGTGCCCAAAGCCTCACCATCTTGTGTTCCTGCCCGGAAATCGAGTTCCGTCTGGGACAGAAGTGGGGAAGAGAGAAAGCCGGGTGGGGAGTGACCCCTTTCCACACTCTATCTGTGGCACCAAAACAGAACAAAGCCAGGCGTGGACATCGAGTATACCTGGCTTGGTAGAAGAGTGGGTGGGCCCAGAAGCCGGACCCCTGGCTCACCCTCTCCGGAGCCGGGTGGGGCCCTCGCTGCTCACACATGGGAAGGAGTGGGCTTCCGGGAGGAGATCCCGTGGCTTCCGCTTTACCTCGGGAGGCATCGGCGGCACAGCAGGTGCTCGGTGAATCTTTGTTGCCTGGATTAAAGCCAAAGTGAACAAAGAGAATCAAGACTCCCAAAGAACCCTCCCACCCGCCAAGAAGGAGATGGAGAGAAGTCCTGTCTGAAGACACAGGTTTCGGCCCTGGGTGAATTCTTGTGGATCTGTGATGTGCCCACCCTTCAACATCTTCTCCAAAGCACCCCAAGCTGCCTCGTCCTCAGAGAGGACCCAGGGGCCCAGCTCAGGGAAGGCCGTGAGCTCTCAGCCATGGTTCAGAGGAGTTGGCTCCGCTTATCAGCTCATGGGAAGACGCTGGAGGAGGGAGTGTTGTTCCTGGCCAGGCCGAGCAACGGGAGACAGGGAGGAAGTGGGAAGCCAGAGAGGGGACAGTGGCAGAGGCGTGGGTGGCCTTGGCCCTGAAGCCCTCGGGAGCAGCGGTGGAGCACGGGGGCGTTTGGCTGTGTGTCTCTGTGGCCCGTGGCGTTAGCACCCTCTGGTCACCTGTGGCGTTGGCCCCATAGACAGACTGGAAGGAGACCCTCTCTGCCCCATCGCTCAGGTCTCACGTGGGAGGAGGCATGTTGGATTTTGGAGACTGGCGCCCCAGTGAAAGGTAGGGCCTGGGTGATTCGTCCTTATTCAGGAAGGACATTGGCTGGAGCCGGGACCTGCTTCCTGCGGAGAATCTAGAATATTCCTTGGTGCTTACCTTTGAAGCGCAGGGTGCATCGATGCTTCCACCCAAATACTTGGGTGCCATCCGATCTGCGCTGAGCCACTGATTTCCCTGAAGCTGCTGTGTTTTTTTCTCCTCGTATTTCAAAGAGGCTCCGGAATCAAATTCATACTGCTTAAAGGCCATTTGCAGCTCCCAGATTTTTCCAGAAGCCTCAAGGACAGAAAGGTCTCCTGTTCATCCTAGGAAATTTGGACGACTTTGTTTCCGGAGACGCAGGGTCTCCCCGGCCATGCGCAGCCTTGGCCTCTCTGCATCCCCAGCTGTTTGCTGCCCCATTGGTTCTGGAGGAAGAGAAAGGGTGGTGCTGATGTTCACAGATTCTGCACGGACAGATTCTACAGGTTCTACATCTGATCTGTCCCACAGACACAGCGCCTGGTTGAAAAGGTGCCCTCTCCCTGGCCTCGGGGCGTTATAGAGCTGCGGGCCGGGAGAACAGCTAGAGTTCCAGAAGCCTCGGCGGGCAGGAGGGAGAGGGGGCAGCCTGGGCCGCTGCCTGTAGGCGCTGTTACCTGTAGGGAACTGGGGGTCGGGCCTGGGGCAGACAGGCCTCAGTGCCCCATGCCGACCGTGGGAAGCCATGCACAGAATGTCCACTCGTGAGGGCCCTTGGCCTTTGCTCAGAGGCCTCTGGGAAATGCAGCTTTCAGAAGCCTCATTCAAACACGCTCAGCGGCACGTCACCCCTGAGCCAGGGAGCCCCTGAGGTGCCTGAGCCCCCACGGGCTACCGTCAGGCCCTCCGAGGGCTGAAGGGTTCCCCTGCCTGGCGAGCTTCTCTCTCCTTGCAGAGGGCCAGCACTTCTACAGCAGGTTGGGAAAACATGGGGGTGACTTCTAAGAATCGGGCTGGAGCAGTCTGGGTTGGGGGAGCTCACCAGAGTCTCTGGAAGTCATATAAAGAAACTCAAGAATGAACTGAATCCATTCACATGATAGAAAGAAATAGAAAAGGAGCTGTCTTTTGAAGTAGCAGGTAAGGACACACAGCTGTATTTCAGATCGCCTCGGGTCATTGTGACAACCTTGTCCTTTATCTCTTCCGAGGCGGCAGTAGGTGGAGCCATCCCCCGCTTCCTGTTTTTTTGGGAGGGGCCTCGGTGGTCAGCAAGAACCCTCAAATCCCAGGTGCGCTCTCGCCCATGTTCCAGTGTCCCGAGGGTGGGAGGGTTAGACAGGAGAGCCGCCGAAGAGCGGACTTTGCCCTAAGTGAGCTGTGCCCTGAACAGCCGAGGAGGAAGGAGTGGCGCTCGCCCGTGAGTCGCGTGCGTACCTTTTGCCAAGTCCAAGCAGAGGGCTCCTGATTGCTGGGGCTGGAGGGGGAGCTCAGAGGTCAGGGGTGTCAGCGCTGGCTCGGCCCAGAGATATGGTCCCGCCCACTGGTTAGACCAGGTGCCAGGTCACTCTCCAGGGCCAGAGGGTGGCAAGCCCATCACCCTCACCTATGGTGCTCTCTCAGCGTAGACATTGTAGACGTGGAACTTCCTTGCGACCGCACTGAGAACTGCACCCTCGGGTCCCGTGACTCCAGGCGTGGTCCGCGGCTCCCTTTCTGTAGCCCCTGTCCCAAGACCAGACCCCGCCAGGGCCGTCCTCCGCAGGCCTGCGTGGTTCTCTGTGGGTTTCTCCGCCCCCAGGGTTTTCCCCACTTCCTTACACCCTGGTTTTCCTTCCTAGGAGAGAAGAGGTTGCAGAGGGAGAAGTCTGAGCAGGCTCTGGATAGCACAGAAGACCTGAGGGGCCCCACTCAGCTCCCCGTGTTGAGACAGGGCAAAAGTCCCTACAAGCGGGGTTTGGACGAGGGGGACGCGCACCCCCAGGCCAAGAAGAAGAAGATTGACCTCATTTTCAAGGACGTGCTGGAGGCCTCGCTGGAATCCGCAAAGGGCGAAGCCCGCCAGCTGGCCCTGAGCACCTCGCTGGTTATCAGGAAAGTCCCCAAGTACCAGGACGGCGCCTACAGCCCGTGCGCAGCGGCCGTGACGCATGGCGTGCCCAGCGTCAGCCGGACCCAGGGGGAAGGGGACTGGAAGGCCCCCGCGGGGGGTCCCAAGGAGCCAGGCCCCTTGGAAGACGAAGAAGAGGAGCCTACGTCATTCAAGGCCGACAGTCCCGCCGAGGCCTCCCTCGCGTCTGACCCACACGAGCTCCCCACCACGTCCTTTTGCCCTAACTGTATCCGCTTGAAGAAGAAGGTCCGGGAACTGCAGGCGGAACTGGACTTGCTTAAGTCCGGAAAGCTCCCCGAGCCCCCTGTCCTGCCGCCCCAGGGCCTGGAGCTCCCGGAGTTCTCAGACCCCGCAGGTAAGTTGTCGTGGAGGAGGGGCGAGCATGTGGCAGGCCTTGCAGAGGGGAGCCTGGTGCTCTCTCTGCTGGGACCACCTCTCCAGGGAACCCGCGGAGGGGTGACCCCTGTGGGTGGCGGCCCCCATCCTCAGCTGGCCCTGGGGGGACGCCTCACCTGTTGCCCTTGTACCCTCCTTGTCAATAAAGGAAGTTCCGCCGCAGGAGGGGTGTGTGCTGTGTTCTTGACCCATTGCCTCGCTCTGGTCCCCCTGCCGTCCTGCCCCAAAGCCCAGCACCTCAAGGCAGTCCCTGTCCCCCCACCCCCACTCCCCAAGTCCCAAGCCGGCTGTCCTGGGCTGGGGGGAAGATCTTGCAGCCACCCAGACTCAGTCCAGGAACACAGTTTTGTTCTTGTCTTTCTGCATCTCTGAGCTGCCCCCACGTGAGCTGCCTGAAGTTTCAGAAGGATGGAGAGAGGCAGGGTGGGGTGGGGAATCCTGGTTGCATGCTTTGCGCCTTGCCGCTGGTCGCCTGGATCTTAGTGTTTTATTCGATGGCAGCGCCCGGCCACCTGCCCGCCTGCAGCCGAGTTCCACGGCCCTTCCTCGGCCTCCCACCTCCCTTAGGTCACAGCGAGGTGTCTCAGCCACTCAAAGCCAGCCTCCAAGGTCACCTGTGGCCTGCTCCTGAAATCGCTGGGGGCCACATTCCCATTAGCGGTAGGCAGGCAAGTGCCGAGCCCTGGCGGTACAACCGGCAAACCTGCGGGTGCTTTTCCTCCCTGCTCGCCTAGCTGGTGCTGCCCGTGGCCGTGGACCATCCCCACGAGTGGAGGGGGGAAGGACAACACATGGGGCGTGGTGGTGCTGGTGACAGAAGATTACCCAGCGGGTATTCAGACTCCCACGCGGAGAACAGGGGGGCTTACCCCTAACTTCCGGGCTGGGAGTCGATCTGTTGTAGGTTTCAGCCCGACTTTGGGTTCCGGTGGGCGTGCGCCTGTCTTCCGGGCAGCATTTCCCGGTCGTTTATGGAAAAGGCATCGGCGTTCCACCCGCTGGGTGTAAACGTGTCTCTCCCATTTGTGTTCCAGCCTCAGAGGGCGCCATCTGTGGCCCCGCCGTCCTGGAAGACGACGACCAGGAGGTCGATTCGGCAGACGAGTCCGTCTCCAACGACATGGCGGCTGCGGCCGACGAGCCCTCCAAGCTGTCGTCGGCCACGGGGCGCAGGATCCGGCGCTTCAAGCAGGAGTGGCTGAAGAAGTTCTGGTTCCTGCGGTACTCGCCGACCCTGAACGAGATGTGGTGCCACGTGTGCCGCCAGTACACCGTGCAGTCCTCGCGCACCTCGGCCTTCATCATCGGTTCCAAGCAGTTCAAGATCCACACCATCAAACTGCACAGCCAGAGCAACCTGCACAAGAAGTGCCTGCAGCTCTACAAGCTGCGCATGCACCCCGAGAAGACGGAGGAGATGTGCCGCAACATGACCCTGCTCTTCAACACCGCCTACCACCTGGCGCTCGAGGGCCGGCCCTACCTGGACTTCCGGCCGCTGGCCGAGCTACTGCGCAAGTGCGAGCTCAAAGTGGTGGACCAGTACATGAACGAGGGAGACTGCCAGATCCTCATCCACCACATCGCCCGCGCGCTGCGGGAGGACCTGGTGGAGCGCATCCGCCAGTCGCCGTGCCTCAGCCTCATCCTGGACGGGCAGAGTGACGACCTGCTGGCCGACACGGTGGCCGTGTACGTGCAGTACACCAGCAGCGACGGGCCCCCGGCCACGGAGTTCCTGTCCCTGCAGGAGCTGGCCTTCTCCGGCACGGAGAGCTACCTCCAGGCCCTTGACCGGGCCTTGGCCGGCCTGGGCATCCGGCTGCACGACGAGAAGCCGACCGTGGGCCTGGGCGTGGACGGGGCCAACATCACGGCCAGCCTGCGCGCCAGCATGTTCATGACCATCCGCAAGACGCTGCCCTGGCTGCTCTGCCTGCCCTTCATGGTGCACCGGCCGCACCTGGAGATCCTGGACGCCATCAGCGGGAAGGAGCTGCCCTGCCTCGAGGAGCTGGAGAGCAACCTGAAGCAGCTGCTGAGCTTCTACCGCTACTCGCCCCGCCTCCTGGGCGAGCTGCGCGCCACGGCCGCCACGCTGTGCGAGGAGACCGAGTTCCTGGGCGACATCCGGGCCGTGCGGTGGATCATCGGCGAGCAGAACGTCCTCAACGCGCTCATCAAGGACTACCTGGAGGTGGTGGCGCACCTGAAAGACATCAGCAGCCAGACGCAGCGGGCGGACGCCTCGGCCATCGCCCTGGCCCTGCTGCAGTTCCTCATGGACTACCAGTCCATCAAGCTCATCTACTTCCTGCTGGACGTGATCGCCGTGCTCTCGCGCCTGGCCTACGTCTTCCAGGGCGAGTACCTGCTGGTGTCGCAGGTGGACGACAGGATGGAGGAGGCCATCCAGGAGATCAGCCGGCTGGCCGACTCCCCCGGCGAGTACCTGCAGGAGTTCGAGGAGAACTTCCGCGAGAGTTTCAACGGCATCGCCGTCAAGAACCTCAGGGTGGCCGAGGCCAAGTTCCAGTCCATCAGGGAGAAGATCTGCCAGAAGACCCAGGTCATCCTGGCCCAGAGGTTCGACTCCCGCAGCCGTGTCTTCGTCAAGGCGTGCCAGGTGTTCGACCTGGCCACCTGGCCGCGCAGCAGCGAGGAGCTGGTGAGCTACGGCAAGGAAGACATGGTGCAGATCTTCGATCACCTGGAGGCCATTCCAGCCTTCTCGCGAGACCTCTGCAGGGAAGGGCTGGACCCCCGGGGCACCCTGCTCGTGGAGTGGCGGGAGCTCAAGGCCGACTACTACGCCAAGAACGGCTTCAAAGACCTCATCAACCACATCTGCAAGTACAAGCAGAGGTTTCCGCTCTTGAACAAGATCATCCAGGTCCTGAAGGTCCTGCCCACGTCCACGGCTTGCTGCGAGAAGGGCCGCACCGCCCTCCAGCGCGTGCGCAAGAACCACCGCTCCCGCCTCACCCTGGAGCAGCTCAGCGACCTGCTGACCATCGCCGTGAACGGGCCGCCCATCGCCAGCTTCGACGCCAAGCGGGCCCTGGACAGCTGGTTCGAGGAGAAGTCCGGCAACAGCTACGCGCTGTCGGCCGAGGTCCTCAGCCGCATGTCGGCCCTGGAACAGAAGCCGGTGCTGCAGACCCTGGACCACGCGGCCGACTTCTACCCGGACATGTAAGGGGGCCGGCGCCGCAGAGCTCATTAAGCTGGTGAATATTTTTTTAATCTATACTCCTAAGCTTTGATATATTATATAAATATATATTATATTATATTATATATAAATATCTATAAACCCACACTGAAAAATTTTTTTAAGAACCAAGGTGACACGTGCACCGGAAGCTCCCGGGAGCTTTCAGAAAGCAACAGTGGCGGACACACATGGACTCTAAATGTCTACAACATTTGGCAGCTGCAACATACGTGGTAACTCATTTTTCCCTTCCAGGAGCATGCGCTGGGGCCACCCGTGTTCCCGCCCAGCCACACGGGGGCGCTGTGGTTGCCTCTGGGTCGTACCTTCCGCCTTCCAGTCGTGTCCTTGGGGTCAGGATGGTCTCGCCCGTCTCTTTTTCCGTTCCGTTTGACGAGAGGGAGGGATGTCTCTGCGTTCCTCACCGAACTTCTGTTGGTTCTTTGATTGCCACAGGGTGGGGGTGGGACGGAGGGGTCTGGGTGGGATGCTGATGTCCCCCCCCCCCCACCTCAACTTCAATTTTTTTTTTTGCTTTTTTTTTTTTTTTAATTCAGTTCCCAGTGAAGCTTCCTACAATGTCCTTTAAACAAAGTGGGGGGTCACACAGTGGCTCCCACTCTCTTCCTCCCTCTGTCACCTGTCCCCGCCCTGGGTTGTCCCTTCTGCCTTCCAGCCCCCTGCGTAGAGGAGGTGTGACCTGTTACACGGAAGGCGAAACCTCCTTCCATCCGGGGTGGCAGGGGGAAGGGGGGGCAAGCTCTGTGCATTCCTGGTTTTTCATGGTGCAGGTAAAACAAGTGAATTCCATTCAGACCCAGGGGTGGGGGGTGAGGGGGTGGTGGATACCAAGAGCCAAGAAGTCCAGTCCCCAAAAGGGCATCGATTCTTGGCTAAACACAAGTCCAAGGACAAGTATCCATTCACTTTACATCAACTGCTTATTCTCTGTCTCTACAGTCCATACAATGTGTTGGGGAAAGGGGGAGGCGGGATTTTCTTTTTTCCTTCAGTGACCCAGAGATGCCTGCAAAAATAGTTCAGTGACAGGAGACGCCCACGCAGGTGGGCAACAGACGGAGCCCCCGTCTGGTGCCAGAGCCTGGTGGGAAGGTGCGGGAAAGCAGGGCGTGTCTATGCCTGGGAACTGTGTTTGTTCTGGAACAGGGTAGAAATGTCCTAAGGAAAAGGAAAAAAAAAAAAGTAGGTCAGGACTCTGAGCCTACACACACACGCACACACACACACACGCACACACACACACACCCGTGATATAAGCTTTAGAAACAGCCGCTTGCCCACTCCCTGGGGCAAGCAGTGGTTTAAGCTAGAGGAGTCCACTCAGTACTCTCATCCATTGAACTACCGGTATACCTCGCAAGGGAGCTTTGCAAACCTGTGCGTGAGCAGTTGGCAAACAGTTCGCGTCTCTACATCTGATTCATGCGTATCTGATATGCAGAGATCCTCGGACGCAGATGCAGGGCGTGTCCGTGCCACGGAGGAAGCTCTCGGTTTCTGTCCCCCGGGGTCCCTGGCAGAGGGTGGCGAGGCCCCGGTGCCCTCCACCTGCTTGGCCCAGACATCCCAGAACTGTGGTGGCTTCCTTCCTTCTTGATGTGTCTCGTGTCCGGGGCCCCGTGCCACCATCGGAAACGTCATCAACACTGAACCCCCACAGATCCCGTCCCCCTCACCCCCATGGTCTTGGTGCTAAGATAACTTTAGAATCATTGCTGCTAGCCAGTAGCTTTTCATTATATAAATATATTATATATATTATATATTATTTTTGAAACATTTTTGTTTATTTTCAACAGTGATGTAGCATGTTTAAAAAAAAAACATGAAAAAAACAAAATACTGGGTTCCTTCAACTGTCCCACTGCCAGGCTTCATATGCTGCCTTCCTCAACAGATCAGTGCACCCCTGCCTGGCGACAACCACCCTCTCTGTCCCCACCCCGGTCTCCCACTTGCGTCCGCACCCTCCTCTGAGCCAGGAGAGTTGGCATGAGCTGGCAAGGAAAGATCCACAGTCGCCTTTGTGATGCTGTGATGTTCCCAGCCTCGTTCCCTGCTCCCACTGTAGCTGGCGTCTCCCTGCACCTGCTCCTCCCACCTGGGCCAGCGCCTCCCTGGGGTCAGGTGAGGATGCTGTTCCAAAGCACAAGGTCCCATCTCGCCCCGCTCCTGCCTGGGACTTCCTCTTCCCTCCCTGGCTCAGAGGAGTTTCGTGCAACATCACCAAGACTGAGATAGGTCAAGGGCAGCGATGGCTGGCAAGGTGGGGCAGAGACAGTAGGTTGGGATCCTTTCTTCTCGCCAACAGTTGCCTTAACACCTTCTCCTCCTCACCCACTACATGAGGACCCCTATCCCAAGGGGGTGTCCTCAGGCCACTCCTGTAAAAGCCAGGAGGAGAGAATCGTGTCCGAGTGAGCAGCTAATCAGGGCTGTATTGTTCCCTGTCAAGGTCACAGCCAGAAGGAGCTCAGATCTTTGGCTAGCAGGGGAGAGTCCTGTGGGCCAACTGCATTTCCCCCGGAGAGCTGGGGGCTGCGGGCAGCAGCCCGAGTTGGCAGGGGGCACCTGCTGAGCCATCCCCTCGGAGAAACCTGAGCTCCAGACGGTCTTGCCTCCAGGACTGGGAGCTCATGGCTTCTGCTGGTTTCACCAGGGCTGTGCTGTCGCTGGCATCCTGTAGGCTACCTCGCCTTGAGACGGGCGTCACCAGGAAGCCGCAGGGGTAACCCACCACTGCAGGTGGTACAGGCTCCTTTCTCCGCCCGAGGGCTCCCCAGAGGCTCAGGGGCTTCTCACCTATGGTTTCCTCATCTTTCTGCCTCCTGGAAGATGGGTTGGGTTGATGGGATCCTTGGGATCCAGCCCAGGGAACCACTGCTTGGCAAGGGCTGATCGCCTTTGATGGGCATAAAAACCTGTGGACACGCTGTGCTGCGCGTTCCCAGCGTGGCCGCTGCAGATGGGGTGGAGCCCGTGAACTCAGCTCCCTAAATCTCGGGAGGGACTCTGGGCTGGGACTTGCCCTCATCGCTGACTTCCTTTGGCTCTTGGAGCGGCTGGGAAGTGAGATCGCCTCTAAGGTCCAGGTTGGTGGCCGGCCGTGCCAGGCAGACTGGCTGCAGAGCCTGGGAGCCTGAGGCCCTTAGGGTTCAAACCACACGCCCTTCCTTCATGGTCGGGGTAAAGCAATTCGTGGCCACCGAGTGTCCGTGACACAGGAGGACAGCCAGCCTCATGTGTGCCTCTCGTCACATCTGGGATCCCGAGTTCTGCCTGCTTGGTGGGAGATGAGCACCCAGGCGCACCCTCATCCCCCACCCTCACTTAGGGAATGAGAGCAGGCTTGGCCTCCAGAGAGACCACGCTTGGGTGGTCGCAGCTGGCACTTGGCGGCTGCTGACCTCAGCCCTTCTCTGTGTCTCTGAGTTGCTTTGCCCAGTCCCTCCCTCCCCCGGGTCACACATCAGGTGCTTAGGCCAACCTTTGGTTTGGAGAAAGGACCTTGTGGTTGTTGAAGG
This sequence comes from Oryctolagus cuniculus, assembly GCF_051225735.1. Lineage (NCBI taxonomy): Eukaryota > Metazoa > Chordata > Mammalia > Lagomorpha > Leporidae > Oryctolagus > Oryctolagus cuniculus. The sequence goes on along the minus strand of NC_142867.1, from coordinate 20,498,063 downwards.
TGGCAGGGGGATGTTACGATGGAGAAAACGGGAAAGGAACTAGAAGGTTGAACCCGGCAGTGGGGAGGCTGGGAGGGGCTCCAGGCGCCCCCTAGCTGGTGCTGTAGGTATGGCATCGTGTTTGCTGCCCCTGGAGTGGGCTGGGACCCAGCAGGTGGCCCAAGTGGTTGAAGGGTCACTTCTGCCTGCTGGTGACCTCCTGCCTTCCTTCTTTCTGTCCGCTTTGGGAAAAGGAATTCTGTACCTAGATCTGCTTTTGGTCGATGGTCTGGGTTGACTTAGTCCCTACGTGCAGCCTGGGCAGAAGGCTCATGGGACACCTCTGCCCCTTCAAGGGGCAGGCCTAACTGGGCCAGGCTAGGCCAGCTGGCCGGAGTGGGCAGGCTGGACTTCCTTCTACGGGATAGGAGGAGCATTCGGGGGCATCTGGGTTGGGAATGCCCATTCCCGAGGCCAGGCTCCGGGGCTGGTGTGCAGGAGACTGGGCAGGTGCCTCACCTACGGGGAGCTGTGCCTCCCCTCGCGCACTGCTGGTCATCAGGTTGATGTAGCTGTGATTCTTTAAGGAGCCTTTGAGGTGAGCTTTGCAGGTTAGCCAGAGGGAGGAAAAGTGCCCTTGTGGGAGGAAAAATGGTACGGCCCTCCCCCCCTCCCCCGTCCCTTCAAGTGGTATCGCCCTGGAAATACCTATGCAATCCAGTCTCCCTAGGAGACAGTGCATGGAGGCAGGGGTAGGTGCAGTGTGTGATGCAGATGCTACAGCATTTATGTTGTATATATGGACATATACAGTACGTCTACACACAGAGTAAGAGCAAATCACGTCTATATATCTATAAATAATATCCTATATATTTATACGTTTCTATGTTTTAAATAGATATAAAGAGAGTCTATAGAGCTGGCCAAGGGAACATCGGTTGCCTGCAGGAAGAAGGGGGCGGGAAAAACGTGGAAGCGGGGCTCCCCACCCTGTGCTGGAGGGGAGAGGAGCTAGACCCCCCCGGCCCTCCGTGCACTTTCTCTCCTTTCCGCAGGCTTGGCCTGAGGCTGGAAGGAGATACCCCCGCCCCTCCCAATCCCCGCTCCAGCCGAAATGCCCCCTCCTCTCCCACGCCCCGCCAAGCGCACGCTTAGGTGGTCGCCAGCTGCTCGGCCTCTAAGCCCTGGCGGAAGGATCCCTCCAGGAGCCGCCCCAGCACGTAGCAGCTTGGGGGGCGCTAGGAAAGGGGGCCCGACCCCTGAGGCCCCCTAGAGGCCATGCCCAGAGGTGCAGCCGTCCTGTTGGCTGGGGCACAGGGGGAAAGAGAGGTGGGCAGCGTGAGAGTCTGGCCCTACGGCGCCCGCACCCCCCAACTTCCCCGCGGCTTTCTGGCCAAAGTGTGGGGGCATCAGCCAACGGGGAAAAGTGGGAGAGACCCCCCACCCCCGCCGCTCCGCACACTCCCAAACTCAGCGGCGGCCCCCGCACCTGGGCCGTACTCAGGACCACGCCGTCCCCTCCTGGCGCGCGGGGTCTCGGCCCCCCGCCCCGCCCTCACAGGCGCGGGGAGCTCCCCGACACTGTTCCGATTCTGTGACCGAGGCCAAGGCCGCGCTAGGGGGTGGGGTGGAGGGCTGTCCCCAGCCCGAGCCCAGCCCTGACGCGAGTCCAAAGCCCGTTCACTTCCAGTCCACTCTGTCTCATGTCTTCGCCCTGTTGGCGGGAGAGAGGGCTCCGAGGGGTCCCGTGGTGGGACTGCCCCCCACCCTTGAGCCACCTCGGCCCCCCTGTCCTGCCCTTCCTCACCATCCTACCAAGTACCTCAGTCTCCAGCAGACCCACCCTGCACCTGCAGGCCGGGGCCGGATCTGCTGTGCCAGTGCCCACGCCCCTCCGAGCCACAGCCGGCTGCCCACCCGGGTCTCGGGGCCCCCACTGCAGCGGCTCGGACCTCCGGCAAGGGGCTGGGCACCCCCAGGTAGCAATCCCACAATGCACTGTACCTCAGAGAGAGTGTGCCAGGGGCGCGCCAAGGGCTCACAGGACAAAGACCAGGCTGCCCTGCGGCACCCCTGGGTGGTCCCTTCAGGCTGCTGGGTCCCTCTCAGCCCCCGCCTCTCTCCTCCTCTCCACCCCCACGCTACTGAACGTTTGCATTTGGACCACACAGGCAAAATGAAGTGGGGGTGGGGGGGGATAGCTAGGAGTCTATTATCACATCCGTATACGCGTGTTGATACTTTCTTTCTGAAACAGTAAACTCCCTCGATGTCATTATTTCGCAGACTCCGCTTTATAGTACCTGTGTGACGAATCCTAGAACACTGGATACGAATAGAGCTATGTTGGTTTATCATATTCTGTACACAGACTTTCCTTTGTCATATTAGCCTTGTAATGTAAGAAGATTGTTAATAAAAGCATCTAAATGTACTCGCCACGCCTGCCTCTCTGCCTCTCTCCCACGCCTGCCCTCTGGAGGAAGTGGAATGGACCCTGCCGATTCACTCCCCGCAATGCTCACCGCCACTGACTCCCTCCCCCCACCGGGAGCCAGCTACGCAATCCCGGTCTCCCAAGCAGGCAGCAGGAAGCTGACCGCTTGCAACATCCGGGCTGCTTCCCAGGGTCTGCAGTAGCAGAGGCTGAATCGGGAGCCAGGGCCAGGAGGGGGACCCAGGCGCTCGGAGGTGAGATGCAGGCCTGCCTGTGGTGGCAGAGTGCTGGGAGGCGCAGGGCAGCAGGTGGCCAGAGACCGGGAGCGCGCGCGCGTGTGTGTGTGTGTGTATGTGTGTGTGTCTTCTGGTTTCTCTCTGTCCTCATAAAACTGAGGATCCCATCATGGGGGCTGGACCTGCATGGGCTGACCTGCTGGCCACACACACACACACACACACACACCCTGCAAAGGCCCCAGCTCTGGACACCATGCTGGAATTCAGCGTCCACCCTCTCAGCTCTTCACAGTGGGGGCCAAATTTCAATGCATGGGTGCATAAAGGCTTGGGGGACCCACTTCCGGCCGGTCATCTCCCGGCCCTGCCCACCTTTCAGGCCACAGGAAGTGTGACAGAGAACAGGTGAAATCCATTTACTGCCTCGTGTGTGTAACCCGAGAGAACCTCTTGGCGGAAGCACGCAGAGTGGCTGCAGGTGAGCTGTGGACCGAATGCGCCCCCCCCCCCACACCTGCTTTGTGTGCCTCTCACTCCAGCCCAGTCCCTGGAGAGGGGACTTCGCTCAAGGGTTTGCCAGTGGGATGGAGGTGCGTGAGGAGTGATGCTTGAGAAAGAAGGTGGGCCGGCCGGCGCCGCGGCTCACTAGGCTAATCCTCCGCCTTGCGGCGCCGGCACACCGGGTTCTAGTCCCGGTCGGGGCACTGGATTCTGTCCTGGTTGTCCCTCTTCCAGGCCAGCTCTCTGCTGTGGCCAGGGAGTGCAGTGGAGGATGGCCCAAGTGCTTGGGCCCTGCACCCCATGGGAGACCAGGAGAAGCACCTGGCTCCTGCCATCGGATCAGCGTGGTGCGCCGGCCGCAGTGCGCTGGCTGCGGTGGCCATTGGAGGGTGAACCAACAGCAAAGGAAGACCTTTCTCTCTGTCTCTCTCTCTCACTGTCCACTCTGCCTGTCAAAAAAAAAAAAAAAAGGTGGGCATGAATTGGATAAAGGTCTGGGTGGGGCCTCCTGGTTTTCTCCTGGAGATGCCGCCTCGCTGCCCTAGGACCCCGCACCTTTGGGTGGTGACCTCTTCTTTCCAGTGCTGGCCGTCTCCTCCCAGCCCCAACTGACCACTTAGAGGCTTCTTGTGGTGAACGCCCCTGTGGAATGTTCTAGTTCTCTTCTTCCCAGAGGGTAAGCAGGGAACCAAGGAGCAAAGGGACCCAGAGGTCCATGGCTGACCAGCCAGCCAGCTAGGGGGACCGGGCAGCCCCCTGCCCCCTGCAGAGCCACCCAGATTGGCCCCACATTTGCAGCTGTATCTGTAACAGGTTAGTGGTCTCGTCCCCAGGGAGCAAGGCTGCCCTTGGCTGTGAGGTTGTTTCCCAAAGTGGGGCTGGGATGATGGTGTGGGGTAGGTCTGTCCTACGCCCTCCTCTCTCTCTCTCTCTCTCTCTCTCTCTCTCTCTCTCTCTCTATATATATATATATATATATATATATATATATATATATTTATCTTCTCCTGCGCACCCCTCCAAGGTTCAAGGGCAAGTTGAATTCACCCCAGAGAGAGTCCTCCAGAGACGGAGACGGGCTGGCATCCTGAGACCTGGATGGTTGCTATGCGACCTTTCCAAGGATGATCTTTTCACCGTGCAGATCTGATGTTGGTGCCCTCTTTCTGTCTGACACTCTCTGGTACTTTCCCATTCAGCCCAGGTTCCTCCATCAAGCCCAGCCACTGCCCACCGCCTGGTCTGGCATACTCTTTTTCTGCTTGGGGGTCTTGCACCCCCTGAGTCCCTCGGCTTGGGCCCGGATACCCCCGGATGACTGCATGCTGAGTTTGTCTCTTCTTCCAGCTCTCAGCAAAAATGCCAGTGCCTCCATGCGGTCTCTCCTGACTACCTTGTCCAAACAGCCACCCGGGGCAGCGACCTTCACTCCTGGGGAAGCTGTGGTGTGCATGTGTGCGTGTGGTTGCTTCCTGTTTGTCCGCTCCAGATTGTGCTGCCCTGCCTGGGCCACTGAGCCCTTGAACCAGGGAGTACTGAACGCAAGCAACTCCTGATGGCCGTGTGGTTCCAGCAGCGTGGTAGGGGCCAAAGCTAAAGGCTCGGATTCTAACACATCACCTCTCTCCGTCTGTTTTCCCATTTGATCACTGTGACTTTAACCCCTGACCGCTGGTTGCATCTGCCCTTGAGCCAGCCCCTTCCCTAGACAGCTCAAGGTTGTCCGTGTGGTGCCTACTTGATTCTCCCTCCACTCCAACCTGCTCTTGCCCCTTGGACAACGCCCTGGTGTCTTGCGATTCTCCAGTGTGAGAGAACTTTCCTACTCACCGATTCTTGGAGCCCAGGTTGCATTCTGAAGCTACTGCAACCACCCAATAAAGACCCTCGGTCACCGGCTGTACCCAGAGCCCAGGCGCCAGCCCAGCTCAGGGATTCCTGGGTGCTGATTGTTTATCGCCATGGTGGTGGCCTCTTGGTTCAGGATGAGATGAGCCCTAGGAAGTACTGGGGTTTCCTGCTGTCATCTTCTTTCACCCAGGACTCTTGGGGCTACACTGAGTGGGGAGTTGCCTGTGGCTTTGACTGCAGAGTCCCCGACACCTCCTCCTGCGTGGGGATCCCCGTCCCTTCTCAGAAAGACCCTCGGGCAGCCTCTGCTTCCAACAGCTCATCCCCCACGCCGTGGCCCTGCAGAGGCTGTGTTTCTGCTGGCTGTGGGTGGGTTTGTCCTTGCGTGGGTCCCAGGTTTCTGAAACAGGATTTCTGCCATCCCCGGTTTGTCTACTGGCTGAACTGAAATAGCAAGAAGGAGCTTAGGGAAGCTGGGACGGGAATGTGTGCCCTCCTGTGGCTGGGGACCAGCTGCCACAGGGCCCCGCCCCCAAGGTGGCTCCCGTTAGACCGGTTTCCATGGCAACGTGTGGCTTCCAGCGCCAAGACTGGCTTCCTCCCTGCCTTCTCCCAGGTAGGTGCGGCCATCTGTGGCTTAGAAAAGCTTTTGGCTCATCTGTGGGCATTAAGGAGAGTGTGGGGGTGGCTTTCCGGGACTTCTATTAAGAAAATGCTCAGCTCTCTGAATCCGCCCCAGCCACATCCCGTGGCTTCCTCCTTGCCAGGCATCTGCCCCAGGAGGGAGACGGAACAGATGCCAGCGTTCAGAGCCTCAAGGTGTTGGTGCTTCTCCCACCTGGCTGTGAGCAGACAGGGCGTGAGAAGCCCCAGGCTCAGCCCCAGGTACGCTTGCGTGTTGTCCCCGGCAGGGGGTGGCCAGCAGGAGGGGCTCTGGGGGACACACTGGGGCATCACAGACCTGGGGCAGGCAAGGCAGCACCACATGGGCGTGGCTGCAGTTTGCTTTGTGCACAAGATGCGAGGCCAGAGCTGTGGGTCCGAACTGCGTGGCTGCTGCTCTCCATCAGAGAATCACCAAAGGGTCAAGCCACGGGGCCTGAAAGAGCCAAATTCATTTCACAGGCGTGGAAACTGAGGCCCGGCTGGGGGGAGGGCGGGGGCAGGCTTGCGGGCCCTGACGCGGGCAGTGGCAGTGGACATGCTCGCACTGGGTCTGCTGTGGAAGGCGCTTCACTGGCGAGCCCCGTGCCCGGCGGTGAGTGGTCTTCCCGTTCCTCTTCCACATAAAGCCAGACCCTTACCCGGAGGTGGGGGTGGGGGGCACATCCCTAGTCACCTGTGACCGTACCATCTACGGGATCAGGCTCATAAGATAAAAGCCACTCATCTTAAGAAAATGAAGAGCCTGGTTGCCATTAAAATCTGGGCGTGTGTACATAGGGTAAAGAGTGACTCGCACAGACGTGGGAGTGAAGACAGCACAGAGCTCTGTGCGTGGATCGTTTATCCTGCTTCGCAACCTGTAACAGTGACTTTAAACTTCACCCTTGTCCTCTCGCTTGGTGCCGGGGCCTCTTCCTCCAGGGGCTGAGGCTGCAGCGGTGACCAAGAAGACACAGGGAGACAGGACCCCAGGAGTCCCCTCGTCCCTGCCTGCTTTGTCTGGAGCTGCCGTTTGGAACTTTGCATGCATGGGAGAGTTTCTTTCACACTGGTAAAGAAAGAGAATCGCTATTTCTGCCTCATTTTTTCCTCTCAGGAGGGAAGTTAAGGCCCCCAAAGGTCTCCATGAACCCCTGTGTCCCCTTGAACTCAGCCCTCAGGCAAGGCCACGGTACATGAGTGTGTGCGTGTCCCCCATGCACACGCCACTCTGCCATCTAGCATTCCACATACTTCCATTTTGATCCGTGCACAGGAATGTCCACAGCAACACTTTCTGTGACCACAAAGGTAAAAAAAAATAAGGCAACAAAGTGTCAGTCAACAGAACACCATGTAGTATATCCGTACTGTGGAATATTATACAGCATTTAAAAAGAAATGAACTAGCACTACGTATGTCTGGCTGGATGAGGCTCAAAGTTTTATGGTAAGGAAAGGCATGAGAATTTCAGGGAGATTTCAACACACATGTGAAATACAGCATGGTGTTCAGAGTTTCCATGTACTTGCCGTCGAAATATGAAGGCATGCTTGGGATGAGAGACCCCACGTTCAAGATCATGGCCTCCCAAGGAGAATGTGGTGAAGGGGACTCCAACCGCAATAGTCAAGTTTTACTAGAATTGGCAGCGGCTCACAGGTGACTTGGGGAGGTTTTTTCCCCTGCATTTTATGTGTCTCAACTATTACGTAAACAGAAGAAGGCAAAACAGCAGGCGGCTGACCCTGTGGAAGTTATTTATTTGCTACTGCAAGGTTTTTACTCCAAAATGTGACACCGGATGGCGACGACAGTGTCTCATGCGTCTTTTTGTGCTTCGGTTCATGACTGAAAAAACACGCACACACTTAGCACTTGACAACAAGGAACAAATCACAAGGACTGGGTCTCTCTTCCCGGGGGTGGGGAGGGGGTGGCCACAGCCACCTTCCGCCCAGGACCCCTGTCCACCCTCCAGGAGTGGACTGAACGCTGGCTCTCCCCGCCCGCTCACCCCGCCTCCCTTCCCTGGGGGAGACTTGCCCCTCAATCCAGGGTCACACCTCCGATGGAAATGCTGGTTCCAGGGCTCCATGGCGCACGTGCTGACCGGAGGCAGGAGGCGGAGGCACGGGGGGTGAATGAATTCCTGTGTTCATGTCTATAAGGGACCAGGTCGCCTGCGGGACAGCGAGCACCCAGCTGGGACGGTCTCCCACCCTGCCATCACCTCTGCTTCGTGCTCCTCCCTGGCCAAGAGCAAGGCGCCCCTTCCCACAGTGATCAGAGGTCGTCCCACCGGCCCAACCACTCTCAATGGCTAGCAAATGGCCAGTGTGTCTGGGACATGTGACTGAAGTTTTCCGTTTGGCAATGTGAGCATCTCTGGGTAATTTCAGATCCACCAAGACGGAGTTTCGGAGGAGAAGCCCAGCATTTCTCTCTTCTTTTCTCTCACTACATTTGCAGCGAGAGCTGTGGTTGCATTAGACAAACAGTGAGACTCGTTGTCACGCACTTCTAGCCCAATCTCTATGATGTCTGGGGTCTAGCATTGAGCACCCGGCTAACGTTTCTATGCTTTGAAATCTATCGTCTTCTCTCCCCTGCCCCCATCCATCACTGATTCATTCAACAAATATTTATTGAGTACTCAAGAGACAGGGCCATCCTAGAAACTTGGAACACACCAGTGAATGTGGACCCAAACTCCCTGCAAAACGCATCCACTTCTATCGGTCCTTGCAGCGTGAGATGCTGGCTGGCAAACCAGGCATTGGCTCCTGTCAGGGGAAAACCTTCCTTTGGATTCTGGAAGATGGAAACTTTGAGATCCAAAGAAATGATTGCCTTGTGATGGAAGGACCAGATGGGGTGGACACCCTGGGATCGAGGGCCCCGCCCAAGCTTCCCACAGATGTCCTTCGATGGGGCCGGAAGGCAGGTGCACAGGTGTAGAAGGAAGCAGGACAGGGGTTCTGGCTGAATACTTAAATTCTGGGGGTTTTAGGTCTGGAATCCAAGCTCTTCCAGACTGGAGCAGCAGCTGTTACCAAGGAAAGAATGCTGGTCGCCTCGCCCAGGAAATGGTTACCCTCTCTGTGCCATCCTGGCCACAAAGAAGGCAAGGAGTCTCTGAAACACGTTCTAAGAAGCCACCACCAAGAGCTTCGCCCCGGAAGGAAGGGAAAGAAGAAACCGGCAAGGGCCCTTCCGGGCACCCAAAGAGTTTCCCCGATGGAGAGATGGAATGTTTTTTCCCTGTTTCTCCAGACAGGGGGTCGGCGTTGTTTCTAAGGCTCTCCTCTTTCTGTGCAGAAAGGAAAAATGATGGCCAGCGGGGCTCAGCTCTGCCCCAGATTCTCAGGGGGAAGCCAGGGATGGCCTGACTCAGGAACGCCTTCTTAGACCGGGGGCCTGAGCTGGCATCTGCAGGGCCGGAGTTTGGAGAACAGTGCAGGAGGCGTCTAAGAGTCTGCGGCAAATTCTCGTTATCTTTGAGTTCCTTTTTCCAGGAACTTTCGGAAGCCACTTTGCATCCAAAGGTCCAAATGCAGAATCTGTGCTCCTGGAAGTATCTAGAAGGTTCTGGCACTTTCTGGGCATTCTCAATTGCCAACTTGCAGTTCAAGACACTAGGCCAGCTTAAAGATGACCGGCAAGTGGACTCAGGGCTTGTCCTTAGCCAGGGAGCACTTACAGCTCTATATCATCTACCTCACCATTCAGGGACAGCAACCGCGTCACTGGTTCTGTCCCGCACGCCCCACGCCGAGGCTCTGACGGGCACCGGCCCAGGAATCCTGGCTCCTAGCGGAGTGTTCTCCACTTCATGAGGCTCATGACAGAGTTAATCAACGGCGTGCACATCTACTGGGAATAACAAAGTAGGAATTCAAAACCAAGCTGTCTCTTTTCAATGATTAAACTAGTGAGTCGTGAACGCTGAGGGAGCCAGGCGTGGCTACCAGAGCCCTCGTTTCCTATGGAAGGCTCTCTCCCATGGCCGTTTTCCTGTAGCCAGACGCAACGGGCTGAGCTGATCATGAAGTTTCCTTCTGAAGTGGCTAGAAAGCAGAGAGGGGCGGGCAGGTCTGTCTCAGAGGGTCCCATGGCGGTGCTGGTGGTCTTGACACTGGGCACTCAGAATCCAACCCAGCCATCAGTGAGGGTCTTCATCAGACACGGTCTTCCCAAGATGAGCAGACTGATTTTGAGATAAAACCATAAAGTTCTGGGGCCAGCACTGTGTTGTAGTGGGTAAAGCCACTGCCTGCAGCACCGGCATCCCATATGGGTGTTGGTTCGAGTCCCGGCTGCTCCACTTCCAATCCATCTCTCTGCTGTGGCTTGGGAAAGCAGTAGAAGATGGCCCAAGTCCTTGGGCCCCTGCACCCACGTGAGAGACCCAGAAGAAGCTCCTGGCTCCTGGCTTCGGATCAGCGCAGCTCCAGTTGTTGCAGCCATTTGGGGAGTGAAGAAGTGGATGGAAGACCTCTCTCTCTCTCTCTCTCTCTCTTTCTCTCTCTGCCTCTGCCTCTCTGTAACTCTGCCTTACAAATAAATGAATAAATCTTTAAAAAAAAAAAAACTTACAGTTCTTCAATAAAAAGCACAACATCTGGTCCCAGAGCAGAATCTCAAAACCCGAGTTAAAATAAGATAATTACATTTTTAAGCTGCACATTTCACATTGATGATGGTCAAAGTGTCCAGTGCTGGGACTGGGGCCGCCATGTGGTGCTGGAGCGTGCGGCTGGAAACCTTGCTAGAATGTGGGGGAAAGGATTCTCCACGTGCGGCGCTTCTACCTCTGCATCGGAACCACCTGGTGCTTGCTAAAGCACGCGGGCTCCTGGACTCGGAGCAGGTATGCTCACGTGGCACGCCTGCTCGGGGGTGGGGTGGGGCCTCGAGAGCTGCTGGTGGTCCTCTCCACACTGGAGCTTGAGAATGGCTGGTCTGACTGTTTGGAGCTTGATGGAGCGCTGGCTAAGGTTTCCCGCCCCACCCGGACAAGCTCAACTTGCGGGAGCTGGCCCAGGAGACTTAGTCCCACGTCGCTTTGGGAATGCTTCATTTTTAAACCCCCCTTTCCCCCTTGCACCTGTGACTCCACAATTGAAGCTTTCCCCGCACCTGGCTGCCACCCACCTGCAACACCTGTTCAGTGCCTTTCTCAGGGACACCCCTGACATCCTGGCTGCACCCTCCAACCCTGCCAGGCTTGTGTTTTAGAGGCGGGAATGGGACGCCTGGGGAGTCAGGCCCTGGCCTTTGCCTGTCCCTGTCTCTGTCTTCTGGGTGTCAGAATGAGGAAGGGGCACAGACAGACAGGAGACTGCAGAGGATGGGGTGGTGCCGGAGCTGGGAGGCGGGCGGGTGGCCGGCTACAGGTGCAGCTGGTGCCACATGGCAATCTGCCGGCGTGGGTTTTTGAGCATCTCCTCCCAGTGGCTGCGCTCGGAGCCCGAGGCGTGCAGGCCCAGGCTGCAGTGGCCGAGCGCACAGCTCTGCCCCTCCTCGTCCTGGCCCAGCACCGCCAGCTCCACGCTGGAGGCCCGCAGCAGGTCATCCGGCAGCTCAAACATGATCATCTCGTTCCATACGGGGTTGATCTTGTGCTTGGCCCGTTTCGTCTGCTTCTTCTTCAGCTTCTGAGCCTGGTGCTTCAAAGTCACCTTGACTGAGACATCTGGGGGAAAAGGGGAGGAGAAATGAGTCAGAGAGGAAGGCCAAGAATGACTTCTGCCTGCCCTCTGCATCCCCATTGGACGGCACTGGGCCATGTGTCGTCCAACAATTAAGTGCCTGCCCCACGGCGGGGCTGGCCTGGACAGGAAGATACGGTGGAAGTCACATCCCAGAGAACCCACACTCCTGTGCAGGAAATGGACAGTATCCAGCCAGAATCCCTTATCCCAAATGCTTGGGACCAGAAGTGTTTGGAATTTGGGATGTTTTCAGATTTGGGGATAATGTTGCATATCTGTCGTGGGGTACCTTGGGTGTAGCACCCAAGTCAGAATACAGGAATCACTCCTGTTTCAAATACGCCTTACACAATAGGCTGATGGTGATGCCATGCAATATTTTTAATCATTTTGCACACAAAGCAAAGTTTTGTGGTGCGAAAGAATCTGCCTGTGCTGCCATATCAGTGTGCCAAGAGCTTTGGGGTTTGGAGTCTTCCGATGTCCCCGTTGGGATCAAGGACACTCAGCCTATCTTGTAATCTATAAGAAGGGCTCTTGCCATGAGCCCTTCCCGGTGACTTCAGGCCTCCAGATCAAAGCAGGTGCACAAACAACTTAGGGCTCCTGCGGCTTGCTTTGCAACTCAGCCCAGGAAACAAAGCCACCTCCATTTCTTCTTCCCCTCAACTCTCCCTCCCAGCATCTTTGTCTACTATTAAAACAGCAGTCCCCCACTCCCACCCCAGTACCCGCGCTGTGTCTGGGTGGGTTAAGCCGCCACCTGCAACTCTGACATCCCATCTGAGCACCAGTTCCAGCCCCAGCCGCTCCACTTCTGATCCGGCTCCCTGCTAGTGTGCCTGGGAAAGCAGCAGAGGATAGCCCACGCCCTTCAGCCCCTGCACCCACGTCGGAGACCCAGATGGTCTTCAACCTGGCCCAACCCCAGCTGTTTCAGCCATTTGGAGAGTGAACAGTGGTGAACGGCTAGTCGGCTGGTTTCCTCTCACGTGTACTTCTGTCAAACTTGACTTGAGAACCCTAACTTCACAGGGTGTAGACAGACTGCCTGGGTTCCCTGGGCACAGAGCTGACCCCACCACCTGCCCTGGAAACCCACACGTGTGTCCCCAGAGGCACTTTCACAACACAGCACAAGCCTTGGGACCTAATTACTGTTTCATTAGTCAAGGTTCCCCCAGCTAATGTGCGAGTCATTGTGACTTCCCTGGTGATTCATTTATTTCAAGAGAGGTCTTGAGAGACAAAGCGCTGTGCTGTCCTTGTCCCGGGACCTACCAGAAGTGTTGACAAAAGATCAAGAGATTTGTCTGCAGGGGGATGCAAAGAGGCCCAGGAACCTGCCAGCCAGGTTCACGTTTCCAACTTCATTCACCCCAAATCTTTTGCTCAGAGATTCCGAATGCAGAAGCAGCAATTTTTTCTTTGTGCGGCTATTAATAGAGATTTATTTATATCCCGATAGGAGCATTTGGCTCCTGGTCCAGGTATTACTCCGCCAGCCCAGGCTGCTTTCCTGCTCTATAAAGGGAAGCCTGTTTTGGTCCCTGGACCTGGGAGCTGTGCCTGGGGATGCAGACGGAGAGAGCAGGCCTCTGGAAAATTCTGGAACATTACAGAGGGATTTATTCGGGTATAGGGGGCACTGACTCCTGAAGCCTCCGGCCCCGGCTCCCGTGCCCACACACCTTCTGCTGTCACCCACACTCAGCTGCTGTGGGGTGGCAGTTGGCCAAGGTTGAGAAGAGAGAAGAGCCTGGTGTAGGGGTGGGGAGTGCCGTGGCCACCAGCCGCGACCTTGGGAGGGGAAGGAGCCGGGTCTTCTGAGATGGCCCAGCCAGACCTGGGTGATGTAGACAAGATCAAGTTCTCCCTCCAGCCCAGGTCGCCCACTCCCTGGCTATAGTCTGGCCCATGGCTTCCGGTAAGCCCCGGTTAGGGGCTGATGGATCTCCCAGTAGCTGTCCAAGGTGATGAGTCCAGGTAGTGCCCACCCGGGTCCTGGGGAATGAGATTGGCCCAGGAGTGAACTGAAATAAGCGTGCCCTTGAGGACTGGTTTGTGGGCTTGGGGTGGGGGACACGGCTAGAGCAGCTCCGTGCGTGGAGCACGTGGAGCGTGGTTCACCTCCCTGCTCGGCCGTCTCCGTCTCCTCCCGGGTGCCGCTCCCTTGCACGCATTCCTTGGCTCCTGCCCCGGCACCTCACTCACCCTTCCCCAGGAGCTCCTTGGACTGGTGAGAGTGCAGGTTCTTGGCTTTGATCAGCACCACCAGAAGGCGGTTGGCAGCTGGGAGGTAGCTGATGGACAGAAGAATCTCTCCGCCCCCTGCAGACGACTCCTGGAACACAAGAGGAGACACAGGAGGCCACTGCCTCCAGGGTGGCTTCCGGCTTATCCACTGATGCCAAGACTGGGGTGGCGCTCGGCGTGCACCCAACAGGCACCCTTGAAACCATTCACCCATCAGCGCCGGCTTCTCTACCCTCACCGATGGGAGCTGGCTACTGAGGAGCTGTCCTTGGCGTGTGCCATCCACCGCGGTCTGCTGGTGGCCACAGGTGACATTTGTCACAGGTCATCTATTTAAATCTAATACAGAAAACAGTGCAAAGAGGTGCCATGCAGGATGGGGCAGGGGCAGAGAGCTGGAAGTCCCCTTCCCCTTCACATCCCACCCCCTTTCCTGCCTCCCCCACCAAATTCCTGGGGTGCTCCAGGGAACCCCAGGTGAGAACCACTGCTTGGCCGCCAGGTTCCTGGGGGTGGTGGGGAACTGTAATTTGTTACTTTGTTTGAGAAGCTAATTCCAGCCCCTGTAGGCTTGAAGAGTGGCTCCTGCCGTCTAATAAAGCAGGCCAGGGGCGGCCAGAGTCATAGGGTGGACAGAACAGACGTCAACAAAATGCAGAGTGGAGCACCGGTAGGTAGCGAACCAAGGACTCCCGCTAAGAACCACCTGTGCCGCCGCCTCCAGGAAGCATCCAGACACTTCTGCCCGTGTATGCAGCTCGCCGGGGCGCCTGCAGGCAAACTCCGACACGGGTCTGTCTGGATGCCAGCAAACCCACCGAGGCACCCAACCACCCAGGATTCCTGCCAGGCGGTGGGTGCTGGGCCGTATTCCGCGCTCCAGGGAGAGCTGGTAGGGAAGAGAGGGGACTGTGGGAAGGTGTGGCTGAAGGCCATGGCAAGTCCCGCCTTGGGAGCCCAAAGCAGAGGCCCCTCCCTCAAAATCCTGGGGAGGAGGAGGGAGCCGTGTGGCTGCTACCCCAAGACGGGGTGGGAATTGGGGGGGGGGGCGTGGAGGGGGGGTCCTGCCAGACGTCACACCTCTCAGTCTTGTCCCCGTTTCTCAGCTGTGCAATGAGGAATTTGAAATCCATGTGCACAACAGGTGTTCATGGAAATGAAGAAACTGTGCATGGATTTCATCCTTTTTTTTTTTTTTTTTTTGCACCACACTAAAGTGATCTTTGAATTCCGTGTCACACACATTTTTGGAAAGACTGTCATCTATAGCATCAGGCAGTGTTACATGCTAGGAAGAGATGCAGCTATCAGGGGACTGGATGAGAAGGTGCAGGCGGGGAGGCCTCCCTAAAGCTCACAGCTCACACTTGCCACGCCCACTGCCAAGACCACAGCTGCTGTTCATAACCCAGCACAGACTCCAGAGCCAGACCACCAGGGGCTGAGTTCCAATCATGCTGATACTTCCTGTGTGGCCTCAGGCAAGTTACTCAACTTCTCTGGGCCCCCAGCGCCTCCTAGGTAACATGGGAGTAACAGCAGCTCCGCCGCACGGGTTGGGTGTGTGTATTTGGTGGCGTGCAGCAGTGTCGTGCACACGTCGAGGGCTGGGGAGCCGTGTGCTGCGACTGGCCCCATCAGGGCAGTGCAAGCACTCTTTCAGGAAAGCATTGCGCGGGGAGCACTGTCTCCGGGCTCTGGCTCAGCCCCTGCCTGTACACACAGACCTCTCGTCCTGGAAAAATGTCTCCCACCGGACTCTAGGGCTTCACCCAGCCTTAGGTGACTGAGCCTGGTGATCCCAGAGCCTTGGCAGTGACACAAATGATCATTTATTAAATTAATCAACGTTTATTCAACACCTACTATGTGCTGCACACAACTGCATTGTGTGTGCACCAGCATGTCAGCTCCACTAAGGAACCCTTCACCAGGCATCCCCTGCACCCTGCACACAGTAGGTGCACGATGATTCACAAGGCCACTTCCAATCATTCACGGAAAAATGGGATTATGAGATAAGCTTATATTTTGGTGCAAAGGATTTTGAAATCCATACCAAAAAGTGTGTGGAAATGCATGTTATGAAAGAACTGTGGGTGGATCTCAAAGCTCTTAGCACCCAAATAAGGCTGCAATGATTTTTTTCAGTTCTATTCTCCATGAACTTTTGGAAGTACCATTGAATTTGTGGGAAAAAAAAAGGCAAGGCATTGCATTTTGTGCTGGCAAACACCCTAACCAGGCTTCCGGTCATGCTTCCCTCACGGTGCAGGAAGCGCTGCTCTCGGGGACCTGCCTGTCTGGGGTTATAGAGCCAGTGAGCGGCGAAGCTGAGTCGTGAAGGGAGGTTCCCACCACGGCCAAGCCCGCGTCCTGGATCTTCCTCCATGCGCTGTCTGCCCCAGGCCTCTCACTACACAGCGATTCCTTCCTGGCACCCAGCGGGGTGGGAACACAGCAGCGATGGACTCCAGGTCACCTCTTGGGGGTGCACAAATGGCCCGCGCTGCAGCTGCACAACCATCAGCTTTGGAGGGAGAAGCCAGCACCTGGGAGCCCCCGCGGGACCACCCACCTGCACACAGGGCGAGGCCCCAGGCAGCCTGGCTGCCAACAGCCCCTGCTGCCTTAGCACTGCCGCTTTACAAACCGAACAGCCAAGATCTCCCTGTCTCTCCCTGGTGCCCCCACCCTCCCTCTCCCCCTGAGCTTCTCAATGAATCATTCAAGGCTGCGCTCTCCGTGGGTCGTAACTGTGGCCCCTGGTGACGCACAAGCCACTTTTGGCTGCACACGCCACTTGTGAATGAGTGGCTTCCGGTGGACTGGAGACACTGCTGCCACCTCTGTTAACTCATTCTTGCCCAGACAAAACAAAACACCTGGCTGCTGTATTGCAGGCTCCATCTACCTGGTGCAAACCAGCCTGCACCCCGACCTGGGCGAGGAGCTCCCTGGCCTGGCCTGGCCTGGGTCGCTCTCCTGTCACTGTGAACTCACAATGTCACCTCCGACTTGTGACTCCACGCCACCCTCTGCAATGGCTCATACAGGTGAGTCCAAGCCGAGGTGAGAGGACATGGGTGGAGCAGGTGCAGCACAGCTAATATGATGACTGCTAGGAGGCACGAGCCAGGTGGGCCCGGCTTCATCATTGCCACAGGCAGGGCTTGAGCTGTTGGCACGGGGCCCAGGACACTGTAGAAGCTGGGCAAGATGCTGGATTGAATCGATGGTTTCTGCTTATATCGGCTCAGGGTGGTAGCAGGCAAGGTGGCCAGATTTCAGCCCTTTGGGGACTGCACCAAGGCCTCAAAACGTCAAAGTGGAGGCCTGTGCACCTGCAGAGGAAGCTGCCTTACAAGCTTAGTAAACCCACGTGTCAGGTCCCTCTCCCCAGCACCTGTCACAATCCACACACTAACAAGAGAAGAGAGCCGGTTCTGGAACAGTCTGGTGCCGTCGGAGAGCACCTGTGACTTTGCTGTCAGTTTTCCCCCCAGCTGAGCTCAGTGGTGTCCTGGCTGGGGGACCCCGTGAGGCGGCCCGAGCTGCTGCGAGTCTCAGCTCCCCGTCTGTAAACGGAATAGCCCCGGGTCTCTCTCGCCTGGCTGACGTGGGAGGTGCTGTGACTTGCAGGTGGTTTGTCCCCCAGTGGTCATGTGCTGGAAGCCGGGGTCCCCAGGGTGGTGGGGTGGATGAGGGGCCTGGGCACTGCCCTGGGAAGGGATCAGTGTTGGTTTCTCGGGGTGACTCACTTCTGGGCTGAGTGGATTCTTACTAAATGAGGCCACCTCATGCTCTTGGCTCTTTCCTTTCCTGCTTCGATGCAGCCAAGGGGACCTCACCAGAGGCTGAACTGATGAACCTGCCCCATCTTAGACCTCCAGCCTCCAAGCCCCTTTGCTTTATAAAGTACCCAGCCTCTGGCATGGACCAGGACGGCGGGCGAGTGGAAGAACTCACTGTACAGTTCTGAGTGTATCCTCCCGTTGTGAGTGCACGAAGCCCTGTCCTGACTGGTATCTGTTCCTCTGTCCCAGGGGGTGACACCAGTCAGCTTTCCCAAACCGCGGGAAGGCACCCGAGGCAACTGACTTCCTTAAAGAAAAAGGTTTATTGAGCTCCCAGTTTTGGAGGTTCAAGTTCAAGGTCGAGTGGCCCCCTTGGTTTGGCCTCTGGTGAGGGTGGTAGATAGCAATGGCAGAGAGCATGCGGAAGATCCCATGGAAACAGCAGGAGTGGCTGGGCCCAAACTCAGGCTTTTACAAACAACCCTCTGGTGACAGGCTAGAGGCGAGGAACCACTGCTAAAGTCACTCCCTCTGTGACTCCCACTGGGTCTCCCTCCTAAAGATTCCAGGCCTGCGGGGACACCCACACTGGCACCCACAGTGAGCAAGCTTTTCTGGGAGGGCCAGGGAACAGGGCTTCATCTCCAGAAAAGGCGCTGTTGGGCTGGCTAGGAGACTCTGTAGCAGCCTAAGTGATGCCCATGTGGTCACTGTCTCACAGCCCTGGCCTTCCCTAACTCCTGCTGCTCTGGCCTGGGTGTGGCAACAGGTTGCTCTCCAGGAAGCCCCTCCCCAAAGAGTGCAGCAGCTCAGCACACCCTCTTCCTGTTGTGGCTTCCCCAGCAGCAGAAGGACCGTGATCCTCCAGGCCTCGTGACAGCAGACACCACCAGGCTCCGGGTCTGTCCCAGCCGGGGCTGCTCCAGCACAGACACCACTGTGGACCGGGCCTTCTGGAACTGTTCCCCCCAGCCCTTTAGTGGGGTGCCTCGCCAATGGCTCAGGATTCGACATGTGCGAGACATCGTCATTGGCATCGTTTGCCTGTGCCAGTTGACTGCCCTGGGCTGGACATTCTCTGAGCAGGAGGCTCTGCCTTTCCTCTGCGCTCACCTTCTCTGCAGGGCCTGGCACCCAGCAGGTGCACACAGTACAACTGGGTTGAGCTGGGGTCACGTGGTCTTAGCACCAGAGCCAAGAGACACACAGGGCATCAGGCTTTGTACCGTGGCAGGGCAGTCAGCCCATGGCAAGCTAGACCCCACATAGGAGCAGACACCATGAATGCCAGACCCTGAGAGCTGACTCTGCCCCAGCCCCCTGCTCTCTTCCTTCCACTCCCCAGTGGGGAGGGGTTCTGAAACTCACCTTGGCCCAGAGCTGCTGGGAGGGAGCCCGTTCTGCCAGTCCCTGCCCCACTCACAGGTGCCACCCGTCCTGGCGGAGAGGGAACCCTACCTTGGTGGAAGTCTTCAGCTCGCCCCACTGGGCGGCCCCTAGAGGCACGGACGCCCCGTCCAGGCCCAGGCGGAGCTCCCCAGCCACGCTGTGGCGGGAGAAGCGGTCGCAGGTCCTGAGCGTCAGCGTCAGGGTGGCTGTGGGGAGCTCCTCCTCCACCAGCGGGAGCGCCAGGCCCTCCTCCCACGTGGTGTGCAGCTGGCGCTTCTTCAGGGCCGTCTGGGCCTCCACGGAGCCCGTCCTGTTGGCCACACTGCCCTGGACGTAGCAGTCACAGCCTCCGTCGTGGTCGCTGGTCACAGCTGTAGGCAAGGACAAAGCAGCACACACTGGCACTCCCTGAGGACAGGGGGAGGGGCGACACCTGTCCCTGCCTAGGGCTGCAGAGCGATGGACGTCCGATGGACCCCAAGGCTGACCTCCCTGGGAGACCCTGAGCATCGGGAGGTCCTTGAGGGGCCAGCATCAGCACCCACTGCACTTCCTGGGGGACCGGGGCCAGACTCGGCGCTCCCCCGAGCCCTGGTGATCTGAGCATTCCCCAAGGCGTAGGGCCCTGTGCTGGGTTCCAGCATCGCTGCGGAGCCTGTGAGTCACTGATTCTGCATTTTAAATATTTACCACACAACAGCTTGTGATTCGGATCACTTGGCCGCCACCCCAAGAGGCTTGCTTTGTATGCGGAACCTGGGTGCTTTGAAAACCATTCCATGAGGTGGAGTTACCCAGAAATCCACCCTTGCGCTGCTTTTACGGTTGGCTCCTCCATGATCACGTGGGAAAAGAAGCTGAGGAACCGAGGTCTTTGCCCCACGAGAAAGAGCTTTCCACGGAGCCTCACAGGACATTTAGTCCTGGCTCTGCCGCAGGCTGTGGGAGCGATGCTGAACAAGTCATAAGAGTTGTGGGGCCTCGGTTTCCCAATCTGTAAAATGGGACTATTGTGATGATGAACCATAATAAAGCACGTGAAAGTGCTTAAAAGTATTACAAGACAATAAAAAAGCAAAGCGGGTCCTCAGGACTGATCTGGCCTCGTCGCCAGCCCTGGTTACTCTGCAAAGTCTTGCTTTTGGTAAAGCAAACTGCCCCGGTAGAGAGACCGAGGGTACCCTGACGCCCTCAGAGAAACCGGCTCCGTCTTGGAAGGCAGAAACGCTCTCCCTGTTCACAATGTTCTCAGCGTCAGACACTGAGCCCCGCCCTGCCCCATGGCGGGGCCTCCTGGGGCACAGATGGCCCAGTGTTCACCAAGAACGCATTACCTCTTCGTCCTGGGCAACTGGCGGGGCCACACTTCCCAGGCTCCTTTGCAGGGAGGTGTGGCCACGGGCCTGGGTTGCAGCCAATAGGATGTGAGCAGAAGCGAGGCCCGGCATGGCCAGGTGCAGGCTACAAAGGAACGGCCACGCCCTCTCCTTCTCATTCTCCTCCCACCTGCTAGAGAGGGACCACAGGGAGACGGGGGACTATGGAGCCTCAGAGCGGAGGGGGCTGGGCCTTGGCTCGCCGTGTGGAGGAAGATGTTTACCAACAGGGCGCTCGGTTGGGCCTGTGAGCGGGGAGGCTGAGCAGGTGTGTTTGGGGCTCGGCTTGGCCGGTGCTAGTCCAGCCTGCCCGCACAGCTGCCCGCACAGCTGCCGACCCCCGGGGGCTCAGACAGAGCAGTACCTTCCAGGCGCGTCACGAACAGCTCGGCCTTCTGCCGGTCGTAGTCCAGGCAGTAGTGGAGTTTGGGGGCTTGGTTCCAGCTGGCCGCCTTCTCCGGGTTCCAGGTCTCCGTGACGCACACGTCCTCCACCACGCCTGCAACAGAGGCAGAGTCACGGCTGCCACACCCCTCCCGTCTCTGCCACCTGGACCACTACCCCAACCCTGGGCCACTACCCACACGTGGTGGCCACGGTCACGTGGGGGTAACACCAGCGGGCACGGGCACTGCATTTCAAGGGGTCACCGTGGCCCAGCAGTGGACACGCCGGCTTTGTTGTCAACATGGGAGCTGGCGACCTCGGACAAGTTACTTGACTTCTTGGAACCTCAGGTTGTCTTTATGATGGGCGTGACAACAGTGTCTCTCTCCTGGTCACTGCAGGCTATGAAACAAAGCCAAGAATGTCCTCAGCCCAGGGCCCGGCCAAAGTGGGCGTTCCCTAAGGGAGACAGACCCTTCGCAGCCCCATCTCCAGCTCCACCCCTCGCAGAGAACATGGTCCCTGCTTCCTGGGGTCAGCAGGTGGAGAGGATCGTAGAAGAACAAGTCAGGAGAGGATGCTGGGACCAGGTCGGGGGTAGTGCACTTTGAGCTGAGCGCGTGTGCAATGAATATCTGCTGAGAGCATTGACGAGTTTATCTTTAACTCAGACGTCTCTAAAAGCGATCTCGCTCCCTCTGCCCCTGGCTCAGACGGCAGCCCGCCATCTGAAAGACGCTCATCAGTCAGAGACAGTGTTAAGCGCCGAACACATCCTGCAGCTGCGGCAGATGCCACTTTTAGCAAACTGGAATTCAAATGTCTGATTCTCAGAGCTCATTGCGAGGGTAGAAATCGGGAGGACTGCTCAGCTTCGCAATGGTTCCTTCTGAAGTTTCCGCAAGTGTGCAAAATGTCCCTCGTGAATCTCTGGGATGTGGCTGATGTAATAAAGCAAGACCCGTGGGGCTCCCACAGGCACCGGCGGGGCCGGCGTGGGCAGCTCTGAGACAGCCTCGGCCCTCGGCATCCAGACCAAGCCCCGGCAGGGCGTCTGTGCAGCAGCGAAGACGCCCGTGCCTCATGTTGGCTGGGGTGCTGGGTTCGAGTCCTGGCTCCGTTCCCCTTTCCAGTTCCTGTCAATGTGCACCCTGGGGGACAGCCAATGTGGTCTCAAGTGGTTGAGTCCCTGCCATCCACGTGAGAGACCTGGGTTGCGTTCCTGGTGGCTCCTGGCTTTGGTCTCGCCCAGCCCGGGCTGTTGTAACTCCGGGGGAACAGTTCTGCTCCCGATCCTGCCTTCATGCAAGCTGTGAGACGTTGAAGCTCCTTGGAAAGGGGAATCCTGCTATCATGATGGTGATGGCCACCCCCAAGGGTCCTCATATCAATCATTCCCGCCCAACCTTATGCTCTCAGGTATTAAACGGGTCTCCTTCTAAAATTTATTTTTATCTATTTTTTGAGGGGTAGACAGACACAGAGAGAGAGAGAACACTCCCATCCACTGGTTCTCGCCCCACATTCTCACAACAGCTGAGGCTGGGCCAGGCCAAAGCCAGGAGCCAGGGCTGCAATCCAGGTCTTGCACTGGGTGGCAGGGACCCGACTCCTTGAGCCAGCACTGGCAGGGTCGGCAAGGGCAGGAAGCAGCAGTTGGAAGTCGAGGCAGAGACTGAACCCAGGCGCACCACCACGAAAGCCAGGGTCTGAACCGGTGCTTCCACTGCCAGGCTGCCTGCTAAGTGGGCCTGTTTTCAATGTGTTTGAAATGCGGATGGGCGGGTGGACCTGGGGCTAATGCCCAGCCAGGAGTGGTTCACACCGTCTGTCCTTCACAGGAAGGTTAATCAGTGTGGTTCCAGGCTGGGGCGGGCCGGGGACATCTGTTCCCTGGCCAGGGTGCCTCCAGTGAACCCAGGCAGGAAGACTAAGACCATAGTCAATGTCAAAGCCATTGGGTTTCTTATTCCACCACCTGCCTCACCAAACACACAGAACCAAACCCCAGCCATGCCACAGTCTATCTCCCTGTCTTGATGCTTCACTCCCTAGGAAGCTCACCCATTCCTTTGCATGAGGGACTGGGTCTCTGCTTCTCATACCTACCCTAGGACCCAGTGCCAGCTGTGTACACGTGGAAAAATAGGGTCGCATTCAGGATATAGAAGCTCTCGGAAGGAGAATGGAAATAAGAATAGGTTTTGGCTCTGCCCTCTGGACCAGGCCCTGAGTTAAGCATTTCCTGTGCATTATTTTATTTGTATTTTGCAGCAACCCTGTCGGGCAGGTGGTAGACGGATCTCATTTTATAAATGTGGAAAATAAGGCCCTGAGGTGTTAGCAATGTGACTTCCGCCACTCAGCCGGTGGATAAGAGTCGAGAATTATACCCACAGCCCTGAAGCCCAGTGTGTTCACTGTGACTGTAGGACACACACAGGACATGACAGGGACTCCCTGGTTCCCTTGTGGGCAGCTAGGGGCATCAAGGAGGAGCAGCGTGCAGCCCATGACAGGAATACGGGACTGGAACCCCAAGGCCCTGGACCGCCTGCTTGTCCAGGGTCAAAGGCCACCACCAGGGGCTCCTGGACAGCTCCCAGCATCCTCCGGGGCAGTGCCGCCCCCACCCCCAGCCTCGTGTGCTACCCATGGAGAACACGCGGCAGGAGACGCCTACCATTCTGGGGAAGGATGAACAGCTCCTCCGTGACCTGCCGCTTGAGACGGCTGTCGTGCGGGGCCTGGGGGCTGGCAGGCGCAGCCGGCTCCTCCGTGGTCCTCAGCGTGTAGTCAGCATAGTTGATGACCTCTGGAGCGGTCACATTTGGCCTGGGGCCATAGATGTCTGGGAACTTGAGGAGGGCTCGAGGCTGGACAGGCTCCGTGGACTTTTTCACGTTGAACTGCAAAGACAAGTTTCCTCTGATTGGTGCCCAGGGACCTCCTGCCTGGGGCCCACTCACAGGAAGGGAGAAGCCTGGACCAGCAGAACCCACATCGTGGGGAGTTTCAGGGGACCCACGGCTCGGGGGGTGCGCTGCTTCTCCAGCCACGGGTGCACCTGTCTCCCGGCTATGCCCACGCCTATCGCATTGGTCCTCTTTCTACCAATCTCAGCGCCCCAGAACCGTCATCCTCTCATTCTTCCCTTGCTCTACCTCCCCTTCCCCACCCGCCTTATGTCTTATCAAGCCATAAGGAAGTAGAGCTGCAGAAGAAAGAGAGGTGGCATCTGCCATCTTTGCCCCCAGCAGGCACTGAGCCCCCGCCTACTTGAAGGATTCAAAGCGACATAACAGGGGCCTGCACTGTGGCTCAGCAGGTTGAGTGGCCACCTGCGACACCAGCATTGCATACTGGAGCGCCGGTTCAAGTCCTCACTGCTCTGCTTCCAATCTAGTTCCTACTGGTGCACCTGGGAAGGCAGCAGAAGGTGGCTCAAGTACTTGCAGCCCTGCCACTCATGTGGGAGACCCGGATGGAGTTCCTGGCTCCTGGCTTCAGCCAGCTTCAGTTCTTGTCCATGTCTGGGGAGTGAACCAAGAGATGAAAGATCTCTCTCTCTCTCTCTCTCTCTCTCTCTCCCCTTCTCTGTCGCTTTGCCCAGATAGATAAATACAAGAAATTTTTTCAAAAACCCACAAAGTTACACTAACAGGCAGCAGTCCCAGGCCCTGTGAAACTGAGAATTATTGATGGGAATTGGTGACTGGGTCTAGAACTTGAATCTTGGTTCCCCAGGTGGGTGGCCACCAGAAGACCCTCAGGTCAGGGCAAACACAGAGGATCGCAGAGAGTCTCACTGAACCTCCAGCCCCTCCCCTCTCTGTGACGGGAGCCAAGAGGCTGGTACGGGTCAAGGCTCTCTGTCCAGTGGCAGGTGTGACCCAGGGGCGGGCAGCCTGGGGTGGGCATGGTCCGGAGGGGGTGGGGCTGACCCTGTTTCATAGCTTGCACTCCTGGCACCTGCACCAGGATGGATCCTGGCGGTTCCTGACTGTTGCCGAGACAGGCTGGACCTGGTAGCAGGGCCAATCCTTTATCATCCAGGCACTGGACAAATGTGTGGGTGTGCACAAGAAGGCACAGCTGGACCTCAGGACACAAAAGCAGGAACCAGCCTCTCCCACTCCTGCAGCCAGACACCACCTAGTTACTGCCGCGTGTACTTTTTTTTAAAGATTTATTTTATGTATTTGAAAGGCAGAGAGACAGAGAGGGAGAGGTCCTCCATCTGTTGGTTCATTCCCCAAATGGCCACAAAGGCCAGCACTGGTTCAGGTGGAAGGCAAGAGCCTGGGTCTCCTATGTGGGTGCTAGCAGTGGGTGGTACTTGGGCGTCTCCCACTGCCTTCGCAGGTGCATCAGCAGGGACAGGAGCAGAAGTGGAGCAGCAGGGACCTGAGCAGTGCCCCAGTGTGGGCGGCCGGCATCACAAGTGGTGGCTTCCCCTGCTGTGCCGCTACTGTGTGCATTCTTTAGGATGCCCCAAGCGGTACAGGTCAAGCCTCTTGTATAGCTGGAGAACCTGAGGCTCCGAGGGGGCGATACCCTTGGAAACTCCACCCAGCAGACTCTAAGGCAAACCAAGCCCAGCAAGGACCTGCCCCCATCCTGGTCACTGCCGCGTGTGCTGGAGCAAGCGGCCCTCACAGCAGTCCTAGCCCGGGCAGCAACATTAGCCCACCAGCTCTTGCCCACCAGCAACTTTTGCCGTTACCTTGTTAGACCCTGGGAATGAGTTGCACGATTTGTAAAATGAGGGTCCGACTCCCACCTGCACCCCCGTGGAGCGTGTCAGTGGGCATCAAGGGGCCTGGTTTCCAGTTCTGATCCTACCTCTGGGGCTAGGTGACTTTGGGTGGACTTTCTGTCTTTCTGGACTATCCCTTCAAGCGACAGGTGCATCTCAGGCTTATCCCGCTCTGCGTTCTAAGCTGCAAAGCAGGGGGAGACCCCACGCTGTATGTTCAGCCACTGGTGGGCTGGGAAGGCCATCACCCATAGAAGCAACTGGCTGCCTACTGAGCAGTGCCACAGGCTGGCCGTGCAGTGGGTGGCAAGCAGTCAGTGCTCAGGATTGCTGGGGACAGCAGACAAAACACACTCAGCGTGCAACCAGAGGAGGCTGGGAGGCCAGCCGGGGCTTCAGGAAGGAGCCAGGGCCTTGGAGGAAAGGAGGTTTGGAAGGCAAATGGGGTGATAGGGAGAAGGTATGTGTCAGGGCCCTGGAGGAGACACTCAGAGCAATAACTAGTGTCCTCCAAAAGTCACGTCCACCCTCAGTATCTCATCTACGTCAGTGCAACATTCTTTATTCTATTGTACAATGTGGGAACTGGGGCACAGGGCCCAAGGTCTCACAACTGGTGCACAGCACGGACAGTGGAGCCTGCAGCTACTTCGACTTCAACTCCACACCAGCTCCATTGCTGCTGGTCTCAGACACTGGGTTCTAAGTGACGGTCACCGCACGCCAGGGTCAGCTCCCTCCTGCTCATCTCTCAGAGGATGCTGGCACAGGTGGATTCCCAGTGTGATCCATCGTGGCCGATGTTGCCAGTTCAATGGGGAAAGCATCTCTGGGCTCTGTTCTGCGTGAGCTTCGCCCTGCGTGGCCTCAAATCATCAGGGAGCCCCGGCGCTGCACTCCTCCCTCGCAAGGGCTCTCAGTGTGTGCGTCCCTGAGGACTTGGGAGCTGTCTCAGGTCCTTGAAACGCACCCCTGCAGTAACGGCGCGGCTCTTTCAGGTTGTCCCCACCCCTTCTTCCCTCTGCCATCCATACTCATCACCGGGGCTGGATAGGATCCACCCTGCTCCTGGCTCCCTGGGACAGGTGGTGTGTGTGTGTGTGTGTGTGTGTGTGTGGAGTTTTGTCTGTCTTCTCTGATCCTATTAGTCTTAGGCTTTATCTCCGTGACTGTTTCTGGCCCAGGGATTGCCCCGCCCCCGTCACGGGGAGGCCAACGGGGATGGGGTGGAAGGACTAGTGTCCCACGGTGGCAGGAGAAGTCCTCTCTCTCCTGGACAGGAAGTGCGTGGCTCTGTCTGGTGACTGCAGAGTGAGTCAGCCTGAAGACAAAGCCGAGCAAACGGACAGCTTTGTGGAGAGACACAAACACCTGCATCCCTTGGTGATGTCATGGAGGTGGTGAGTGGTCCAGCCCCGGACGCTGCCCTGCCTCTGCCTGTCAGGCCCCACGAGCTGTCTTTGTGCTGATTGTTGACACCGCCTTGAATTGGGTGCCTTTGTGCCCTGCAGTCGAGAGCATTCCACATGGGCGCTCTGCACCCTAACACGTGTCCTTGGAGACCGTGACCCAGGGGCAGAGGAACTCAGCCAAAAGCATCCCCGGCCCCTGTTCATCCTCGGGCTGCCTTGTCTGTGTGGCAAATGATGTACAGCCCATGGCCAGGCAGAGAGCAGAGCCTGATGACAGCTACGTGAGTCTCTCCAAGAGGCAAAAGCATCCGCTGATTTCCCATTGTGACCTCCTGTAAAAATCTTATTTATTGCATTTCAAAAGCCCGGTCTGCAACTTTCTTTCTTTCTTTCTTTCTTTCTTTCTTTCTTTCTTTCTTTCTTTCTTTCTTTCTTTCTTTCTTTCTTTCTTTCTTTCTTTCTTTCTTTCAACATCTTTCAAAGGCATCTATGTTTCCGCTTAAATAACTGAAACAGGAAGCAGAAAAGAGGTTTGGGAGTGTAGGCAGGGAGCCAGGGAGAGGCTTAGGTAGCTGGGGGGGAAAGACCACCTGGTGGAAAGCAGGTGCTCGGGGAAGCAGGTCCTGGAGAAAGACCTGCGTCCAGGCCTCACACGGTGGCTGCAGCAGCGACAGCTCTTGTCGGCACTCCCTGTCTGCCGGTCAGGAGAGAGGGCCTGGGAGACGTGGATGCAGGCTGAGTCGGGGAAGATTTCCTGTGCTCAGCAAAGTCACCCAGCTGGACAGGAGGATGCACCCTCAGACACGGACCTGACACCCTGCCGTCCCTCCCTGGCCTCTCCCAGCCTCCCCATCTCCAGGACTTTTGGTCACTTGCTCCGTCCAGTGTGGGCAACTCTGCACGGACCACTTCACGGAGGCACAGCCCAAGGGGACCTTGAGCTGTGCCCTGGGGCTTTCCTCTGTTGCTGCGATGTGAGACACAGGGACACTGTCAGAGTTACAGAGAAGGGCAGAGAGAGAGAGAGAGAGAGAGAGAGATCTTCCATCTTCTTGTTCACTCCCCAAATGGCTGCAGCAGCTGGGACTGGGCCAGGCTGAAAGCTGGAGCCAGGAGCTTCTTCCAGGTCTCCCACATGGGTGCAGGGGCCCAAGGACTTGGGCCAAGCTCTAATGCTTTCCCTGGTCATTAGCAGGGAACTGGATCGGAAGTGGGGCCCATATGGGATGCCAGCACTGCAGGCGGCACCTTTACCCACTACGCCACAGCACTGGCTCCTGAAAGCAGGGTCTTTGAGGGGGTATTTGTGCACCCACATTCCCAGCAGCATTACTTACAATAGCTACAGGGTGGACGCAACCCGAGTGTCCACCCACAGATGCCTGGGTAAGCAAGCTGGTGTAGGGATGGGACGGAATAGTCTTCAGCCTTAAGGAGTAAAGTTGTGACACCTGCTACTACACGGGTGAACTTGGAGGACACGATGCTAAGCACAGTAAGCTGGTCACAGAAGGACAAGCGCCGTGAGACCCAGCCTCCGGGAGCCCCTCTGAGGGGTCGGAGTCCTGGAGACAGGCAGCAGGACGCCAGAGGCTCAGGAAGCGTGGGGAGTCGCGCGTGGGTGCAGGGCTTCAGCTGTGCAAGAGGAAGCGAGTTCTGGAAACGGGCGCTGGGCAACTGTGAGTGCATTTAATACCCCTGAACCGAACACTTAAAAATGGTTGAGATGGCGACTGTCGTGTTCTGTGGATTTACCACAATTTAAAAAAAAATGATTGGGGGGGAGTACCAGCCACCAGCATGTCCATCGGTAGCACTTGACCCTGTGAGCAGGAAGCCAGAAAGGTGTTCTCCTTCCTCCTCATCACTCTCGCTGACTGTGTCTGCAGCTCTCTTTTGGAAGTCATCCTGGACGCACAGCCGTGGCTCCGTGGTGGCTCCGGACCCCGCCCTGGGCTTGCCCCGCCTCCTCCTGGCCTCGGCCCCACCCCCACCCCGGCTCCTGCTTCCACCTGAGAAGGCACAGAAACCTTGGACTCTGCTTCGCCCGATTAAGGCTAAGACAGATGCCATGGGTGAGGGAGGGGAGGCTGGACATTCATTTAACAAACAAATATTTATTGAGTCTGTCTTCAGGCCCTGTCCCACGTGTGTGTTAGAAACGCAGGCGTGAACAAGACAGATGCTGTCCTTTCCCCCATGGAGTTTATGTTGGGAAAACAGAAATGAATTCTGTAGTTAATGATCTGTAAACACACATGTAGCCTTATTAGAGAAGCCGGGTGACACGACTAATTTGTCACCTACAGGCCATTTATTAATTTGGGGTGTCAAGCTGGGACTTCCCCCCAAAGTGGCATTGCAGTGCATAAGTCACCGGTGTGGGAAGCGGACCTGGTGGCCAAAGGAGCCGGCTTTGCCCTTGCACTTGAACTTAAGGAAAAGGGCAGAGAGGACGGGGCTGGGTATTGCATACCCAGGTGATACCACACAGGGCCGAGGTGGCTGCTGGGTCTGGAGACAGCTGCGGCCCCCTCAGAGGGGCAGCCAGACCAGGGCAAAGGGGCCTACAACATTCGGTCATTCTGGTTAGAGAAAGAGGGCGAGAGAGGGAGGGAGGTAGGGAGGAAGAGAGAGAGAGATCTTCCATCCACTGGTTTACTCCCCCAATGGCCTCAACAGCCAGGGCTGGACCAGCCCTAAGCCAAGAGCCTAGAACTCCACACAGGTCTCCCACAGAGGTGCCAGGGGCCCAGTCACTCAGGCCATCTTCCTCTGCTTTCCCAGAGAGCGGGATTGGAAGTGGAGCAGCTGGGACTCAAACCAGCTCCTGTATGGAACGACAGTGTCGCAGGCAGTGGCTTACACCAGCACGCCACCATACTGGCCCTGACTGTGTCACCGCAGGAGCTAACACGTGGTGTGGGTAGAAGAGTTCGAGTGTGAAATGGAGCCTACTGACCAGGCACTCAGGCTCTCAACAAGACTGCTTGGCTGGAGTCTGGACGCCCAGTGATTTGCTGTGCAATCTTAGGTTGGATGAATGAGCATTTCTGGGCTCTGTCTTTACCTGTAAAATGGGATTGCTAACCATTGCACCTGTCTCTAGGGTTTGGAGTGAGGATTAGGTAAGATAACCCATGGCGAGCTCTTGGCACAGGGCTGGCACAGTAAACCCTTGGCACATTTGTTTGATCCCAGAGCCTAGATCAATACTGCATGAAGCCCAGTTGGTGCATTGGGACAAGTTGATGAGGTCTTTTGAAATTACTCACTTGTGATGAGATAAGTATAGATATTGAGGACAGGTGTTAAAACTAAACAAAACTAAACTAAACGGGTTCCTCTCCCACAGATGTCACGAGAAGCTCTGGTCTAGATCAGATATTCTTTTTTTCTTTTAAGATTTCTTTATTTATTTGAAAGGCAGAGTTATAGAGAGAGTGATCTTCCATCTGCTGGTTCACTCCCCAAATGGCCACAACAGCTGGAGCCAGGCTGATCCCAAACTAGGAGCCAGGAGATTTTTCTCGATCTCCCACGTGGATGCAGGGGCCCAAGCACTTGGGCCATCCTCCGCTGCTTTCCCAGGCACATTAGCAGGAAGCTGGATCGGAAGTGGAGCAGCCGGGACTTGAACTAGTGCCCATATAGGATGCCGGCACTGCACGCTGTGGCTTTACCCTCTACGCCATAGCGCCGGCCTCTCGACTAAGCATTCTCAAGCAGGGGCTGCTGTGGTTGGTGCATCTACAACAAGCTCTCACAGGGGTCCTGTCCCTTGGCGTCGGCATCCTGGGGCAGCCCCTCCCCTGGAGTGGGGGCTGGACCTGATGACTTGCTTCGGATGAACGGAACACGAGGATCTAAGGGGATGTCACTCCTGAGATGGTTCCCGAGAGCACCTTCCATCTTCCTTGCTCCGGCTCCCTGGCTCCCTCTCATAACACGGGCTGCAGTGCTGAGAGCCGCCCAGGGCAGCCTGCGAGGCACTGAATCCTGTCCTCCACCCCAGGAGTGAGCTTGGGAGCAGAGCTGTCCCCGTGGAACGCTGAGATGGCCACAGCCCGGGATGGCCCCTTCCCTGCAGCCTGGGAGGGGCCCTGAGTCTGAAGACCCAGTGGAGCCAGGACCAGGGTCCTGACCTACAGACATAAGAAGTGCTGTGGTTTGCAGCCGCCAAGTTTGGGGGAGATTTAGTATACAGAGAGAGACAACTAATACAGGTCTTCGTGAGAATTTCGCAAGGGGGTCTAGCGAATGCAGGTGTCTCTAGAATGGCTAAAATGAGAAAGACTGGCAACATCTATTTCGGCAAAAGCGTCAAACACCTGGAATGTTCACTCCTTGCCAGTGGAAGGGAAGGTGCAGAACCACTTTGGAAAACCGGAAGTTTCTTAAAAGCTGACCGTACAGCTACCGTATGACCCAGGGAATATGAAAGTGCCAGTCCCCACAGAGACTTCCACGAGGCCCCTGGTAGCGACTTCTGCTGCAGCAGTGCAGGTGGCGACCGACAGGACCACGGGGAGGCCGCTGTGGCCTGTGCTTGTCTGGGAGGATTTCTCCACACTCAAAATGGAACCAACTTCAAGTCGCTGTGACGCTAGAGAAGTGTCATGGGAGTGTACTGGGGAGAGGACAGCAGATCCGTGGGACTGTGCGGGCACACCAACAGTGCGTGGGAAAATGGGGTGAAAAGATGAGCTGGTTTGGGTGCAAAACATTTTGATATCCGTGCACGGTTTCATCACAGCATGCGTTTTCCAGGACTGTGTTGGAGACCCCTTGCGAATACTGCATGATTCGATTTACATCCGTGATTCTCAGCCCGGTATGATACTGGCCCTCACACGTTTCCCAAGACTCCCGCACATAACCAACACAGACCGGTCTGTGCACCTGCATTTAAGACCCAGCTCTGTCTGGACCAGTGTTTCGCAAACTTTCTTTCCAAAAGTAGCTCCGGTAGCAGAGGAAGGTCAGGTGCACTTCAGGGACCAGGAAGCAGGCAGCTACAGCTCTCTCTCGCGCTCTCTCTCTCTCTCTCTCTCATCAGAAAGCAGGGCTCTGGTCTCCCTAACGTCCAAACAACAAGCAGGAAGTCCACTTGCTGAAGCTGGAAGTCTGGGAGTGGAACGGCCCTCACCATCCCAGGAAGAGCGTGCAAGCGGATCCAAGTTTTCCTTCCAAGCAAATGGAACTTTATCTGGGAGAGAATTTGGGGCACAGCCACAGGTGCTGTTCACCCCTCCACAGCCTGGATGTCCTGTGCCCGTTGCTTCTGGAGGAGAAGAAACCTTGCTGGTTTGTCCTCGCACATACCCGCAGCTGGTGGCTCCCCTGTGGCTGGCAGCCCTTTGTTCACAGCCTTGTATCTGTCAGAGAAGGCTGAATGCCACGTAACAAATGACTCTCAAACCTCAGGTGCTGAGGATGACAAGTCTGGGAATGACCCCCCAGCTCCTCTTCAAACACAGGTCTCAGTCTTTCCCATCTGGGGGCTCCTGCCCACCTGTGTCGGGCAATGTTCGCAGCCAAACTCACTGAAGCCTCTTACAGGGTGCACCCCATTTTACAAGCTAGGACCCTGGCTGCAGAGGAGTGAAGCATCTTGTCCAAAGTCGTGGCCAGCCGGGGAGCAGCAGAGACTCCACTCAAACCCAGGCCGGCTCACCCCCGAGTTCTGCACTGCTCCACTCTGAGGGGCTGTCCTCCTGCCCATCACCCACCTCCACGCATTCCCGGCGACCTTGGTCCCTTGCCGGATGCCGTCTTGGCTGCCTGGCTCCCGCACCCCCACCCTGGCGCCCTGCACAGCTTTCAGTCTGAGGGGCGGCTTCCATGCTTTGGTGTGCATTCGTGCCGCCTGGGGAACGCAGATCCCCAGGCCCTCAACCATTTGCTCGGCTGGGCTTGGGCGGCCCCTGGAGAATCTGCACATCTGAGAAGCTCCCCAGGGTACCCACCCCTCACTGGGGGGCGCCTTGGTCAGGGGAGGTAGGGTGGATCTGGGGACATCCTCCTTTGTGGATGCACATTCCCTCCCCCCAACCGCTCTCAACTGAGTCTGCTCAGCTCCCTAGAAACGTTCGTCGATCTGGGGGTTCACCTGCTCCTAAGGTGCTGTCAGCACCAGGATCCTCTACTTCTTGACCTCCCAGAGACCCATCCGCGGGGTCAGGTCCTGGGCAGGTGGTGGATTCCAAGCTGGGAAGCTGAACTTGGGCTTTGAAGCAGCGGGCTCATCTTCTGGTCCAGGCACCACCTGGGTGGACAGCGTTTCCATGGCAACCCTTCCACCTCATCTTTTGTTATTCTTTCCAACACCGCCTCTTCTGTTTATACCAAGTGGGTGTCCTCCATCTTTCTCACATCCCCTTCTCTGGGGACTCACCTCTTCCTACTTTTGTTTCCCTCTGTGGCTATTTTTAAATCTTAAATGTAACCACAAAGAGTGTGGTTGACCCAGTACACTCCCTAACCCATAGCCGGGATCCAAGGCGACAGAATGGGAGCGTTGTGGGGGGCTTAACCTTGCTGTCAGCCCAGTATATGCAACTCTTCCAACCCAGCAAGAATGAGACACAGCTGGGAGTAGCAGCCAGTCCCAGGGCAAACCCTTCCCCTGCGATAACCCATTCATTCTCGTATGTGTCCAGCAATCATTAAAGCTGCAGATAAAGATGGCATTTCCCGTGAGTTAGAGAGCAGGAGACACTCAACGGCAGTAAGTGCTATGACGACCAGGCCAGACAGGAGCGGCGTGGCTGGGAGGGGAAGCTGTGCTCACCAGGAGTTTGAGGGTGAGGAAGGGCTTCCAGAGTGAGGAGCTGAAAAGAGTGTCAGACACAGGCCCGCACATGTCGCCAGCAGGGCCTCCCTTAAACTTCATGAAGAGGGCATTGCCGTTAACCTCACTTCCCGGGGGGAAACTGAGGCACAGAGTGGTAACGTCTGGTGCTGTGCGGTGAGAAAGATGCAGGGCAGGGATTTGAACCCACGGCTGAGGTTCTGGGGCCTGCAGGCTTTACAGCATTGGTTGTGGACCTCTCTCTGCCTGGGCAAGGCCGAGGAATGAAAGACGCAATGGTCTGGTACCTTCCTAAGACCTGGGGTGGGCACAAGGAGGAGCCAGTGGGGGGCTGGCAGGAGGATGCAGCATTCTCACCTCCAGCCCAACCACTCACTCATTCATTCCATCAGTCATCACCCAATACTGAGGATGTTTTCTGTGCCAGAAGCCAATGGCAGATTCTGGCTCCTTCCTTCACACGCAATGTGTGTGTGCGTGTGTGCACAGAGAGATCACGTAGGAGTAAGCCAAGCTTTGCCTGGGGACGGCGGTAGGGCAGGATAGGGGAGAAAGGGGTGTGAGGAAGATCCACGGAGGTGCTGACTTTTGCAGGGGGCAAAAAGCACGGGTGGCCGTTTGAGCGGCGGAGAGGTGGGGAAGGGCATTCTGGGCCGGGGTGTGGTTTGAAGTATGTTCTGACAATGAGCTCACGGGTACAGTGACGCTCCCGCGAGGAGGGCTGGCCAACATTTCTGGAGGAAACAGAATGAAAAAATAAACAAACAAATAATAATAAAAAAGGCTGCAGGGATCCAGAAATCACAAAATGGCAAGCGCCTCCCTAGGGACTTAGTTCTTAGAGAGGATCCCTGCCTTGGTACCTGCCATCGCACCCCAATGCCTGGAGGCCAATATGGCCGCCAAGGAGGTGACACTTCCTGTGTCCCACACACTCCACAAAGCGTGATGCAAACTCGATTGAATTTCATCGTCACACAACCCCCCAGGGAAGTGCCTATATTTTCTGATACTAATCAATAGAAGTGAAAAGAATCTAATTATGTTTTTCCACAGAGGTCGTCATTGAAGTTCAAAGAGATCAATGCTTGTCCAGGGTCACAGAGCCAATATACGACAGGGCTGAGCTTTGAGCCCAAGCCCAGTCCCCAAATCTGGCCCTGGGAGCCACCACACTATACCACGCAGTAGGACCACAGCAAGCGAAAATGGAAACACCCAGATCATCACTTCTGGTTTTCCAGCAAGTGCCACAAAATTAAGCCACCAGCCCCTTCCCTTCCTCTCGCCTCCACCAGTTGTCTGGTTGCTTTCATGAACTGCCTAGGGGCTGGTGTTATGGCGCAGCAGGTGTAACTGCAGCCGGCATTCCGTATCACAGCGCCAATTTGAGTCCCGGCTGCTCCCCTTCAGATCCAGCTCCCTGCTAATGCACCTGAGAAAGCAGCAGGAGATGACCCAAGTGCCTGGGCCCTTGCCAGGTATATTGGAGATCTTGATGGAGTTCCAGGCTCCTGGCTTCAGTCTGGCCCAGCCTTGGCCATTGCGGCCATCTGGGGAGTGAGCCAGTGATGGAAGATCTCTCTCTCTCTCTTTCTCTCTCCCTTCCTATCCCTTTCTGTGTGTGCCCCATCCTCTCTCTATAATTCTGCATTTGAAATAAATTTAAAATGGCTCCCCAGATGCTGGGGCAGCAGCTTCGTGGCTGCACTCAGTTCAGAATCTGGGAAGCACAGCTTTGGAGCGGAGATGTATTTCTCTTGTGATCGCAGCGAAGACAGCGTCAAGCCTATTCTGTCACCACATCAGCGCTGTTCCTAAACTGGGACATTTCAGACTCGGCGTTCCCACCATGCACCCTGTCCTTGCCCTCCCATCTTCAGGCACACCAGCAAGGCTGCTGGTGACGTGTGTCATCTCAGAGCCAGCCTCTGCCATCCAGCATCTCCGTGCAGGCTCCTGTCCCAGGGCACAACGTTCTTGGGACTCCAAGTCCTCGTGAGCTCAAGCCTGGATGTGCAAGAGAGATGGCTTCTACAAGACGGGTGCGCACAGGTGTGGTGTTGGCTTCTGCGGTCTTACCAACGGTGCTCCTTGCAGTCCTGGGGGCTCTTCTCCCCAGTAGCTTATTTGTGGGGACCACGTGCTTAATGTGCGCTTTCCTAAGAAAATCCCAGGGGCATGAGAGGCTGAAGAGTGTGCTGAGAGGCCAAGGTCCTTGCTACTGCATTTCAGGTCTTCTTCTAGAACAGCGTGAGGACTTTCTGGTCCCACGGTGCTCGGTTACTTGAAGACATCACTGGAGAAAGCAACTGTTTTCAGCCCAGCTGCTGTGTCAAAGTGAGGATGTCCTGGAATGTGCTATTTTTTTTTCTATCTCAAAATGATTACAGTAGGGCTCGGTGCTGTGGTGTAGTGGACTAAGCCTCCACCTGAAGCACCAGCATCCCATATGGGTGCCAGTTCGAGTCCCGGCTGCTCCACTTCTGATCCAGTTATCTGCAATGGCCTGGGAAAGCAGTGAAAGATGGCCCAAGTGCTTCAGCCCCTACGCTCACGTGGAAAACCCAGAAGAAGCTCCTGGCTCCTGGCTTCAGATTGGCCCAGATCTGGCCATTGTGGCCATTTGGGGAGTGAACCAGTGGATGGAAGACCTCTCTCTCTCTTTCTCTCCCTCTCTCTGTCTGTAACTCTGCCTCTCAAATAAATAAATAAAATCTTTAACAAATTGGTTAGAGTGCATTCAAGGTTATCTTCCTAGCAAAGCCTCTTTCACACGTTTGCATCCTGGGAAGCTTTACTCCACAGGACAGGAAGCAGATGACGTCGGCAGAACCCTTCACGCCGGTGAGTGTCACCCATCAAAGGTGACACCGTGGGAACAGTCACAGAGCCACTCAGCACAGCTATCATCTCTCCACTGATGTGCACACACTTGGGACAAACAGTTTG
The DNA here is from genome assembly GCF_051225735.1 of Oryctolagus cuniculus. Lineage (NCBI taxonomy): Eukaryota > Metazoa > Chordata > Mammalia > Lagomorpha > Leporidae > Oryctolagus > Oryctolagus cuniculus. Next base: position 20,461,548 of record NC_142867.1, on the reverse strand, counting down.
CTGAGTTGTGGGGTACGCATCAAATTGGGCCAGCTCCTGTTCACACCCGCCATCTTGGATTGCTATCCAAACAGAAAGCAGCTCATGTTTGTCACTCACTGACTATGTATTCGCCTGCCCTACACAGCACAAAGACAAGTGAGTATGTCCTCAGGCAATTGACCATCCGATGCTGGGGACAAGATGTTCCCTAAATGGGAAACATGAAGCACCCGTGCTACAACCCTCCTGCCTGCGCTCCTGGCAGGCATGGCAAATCGATCAATGCATTCTTTCCTGCTGAGCTCAGACACAGTGTTCTTGGCTCCTCGGCATCAATGTGATCAGAGAGGCTTCCTGGAGGAGGAGCTTCAGTCCAGCACTCAAGGATGACCAACGGTGGGAGAGATGGAGGCCTCTCTAATGGGGAGAAGGAGAGCAGAGTGGGCCCAAAGGGGGCCATGCTTGTGGCGAGGGAGTCAGCTGGCGAGGAGGGTTGGGGGTGGACAACGCTGGTCAGTAACCACCCATAGCTGAGGCCGCTCCTTCTTTTAAACAAGATGCAAACCCACTGGGCTCCCTTTCCGCGACACACGAGCCAGCAGCGGAGCAGAGCACAGAGCTGCAGCCCCCAGGAATAGGATTGGATCGTGGCAGCTCAGTACCACCAGAGTACTTGGCTTCGAGTTACTATAAATGCAGAATGGGCTTCCTCGGCTCGTTTCAAGTGCTTGGAAGTGAAGACAGCGGCCATGACCTTGCTGGCTGCAGGTGTGTGTGCTTATCAAAAGGCACGCGCCATGCAACATGCTGGATCCAACGCGGAACGTGGGAGGGACTTTGAAATGCTCCCCGGGACTCGTGGAGCCTCCGCTCCTTGTTGTTAGGGGTGAGGGCCCGTGAGCCCAGCCAGCGTTGGTTGGGGATCTTTTCCCTAAAGATTCTGCAAACCGGGTAACTGACACTGCCCAAAGCAGGGATTTACAAAGGTTTGGGGGGGCCATGGCGGTCAACACGGAAAGCTGAAAACACCACAGCCAGGAAGATCTGGGAGCTGGGGACAGCTGTAGCCAGAAGGGACAAAGGACAGCAGGGGCAGAGAGGGTGGGGTGCCGAGTGGGGAAATCCTCCCCGCAGACTGAGCCGTTTGGCTGAGGGGCGCAGCAGCCCCCAGCACCCTGGTGGGGAGGAGCAGGGGGAGGGAATGCCTCCCCCACTCTCCCTCTGGGACCTCCCTGGGGTCAACTGGGTTGGCTGATAGCAGGGTGCCTCCTGGGGCCTGAGCAGGGGGAAGGCAGAAAATACAGCTGGGCTCCGGGTAGGGAGCTTTGGGGTTGGGTGAGGAGGACAGGAGGGCGGCGTTGGAGGAGCCAGGGACGCCATCCAGTGCAGCATCACTGTGCTGTGGGCGCTGTCCTTGGTGTTCAGGCCGATTTAATCCCCACGACTATTCAGTGGTGAGGACACAGATGACAGCGGCCACACCGAGGCAGCACAGGTGGCGTCCCTGGCTGGTGGCCGCAGGTGGAGCAAGGGCCTGCCAGCCACCACGTGTCTGAGGCACAGAGTCAAATCACACAGGAGTCAGCTGAATGACAAGTGTATTAATATGATTCATTAGCCCAATCACGGTTTCATTCACTGTTGCCATAGTGCAGCCCCCAGAGGCACCCTGGAGGGGGCCAGGAGCCAGGATCCACAGCAGTAGCCGCCAGAACCACCCCTCCCATGCTCCCGAGGAGGCCATGGCCCCGTACGCCTCCCCCAGGGATGATGTAGGAATTGCAGACACTGCCTAGGTCCAGGGCTGTGGCCACAGCTCCTTCCCCAGACTTGGCGCTAGCAGCAGAACCAGGCTCGGGCTCCCCGGCCCCTGCGAGCTGTGGAGGCGGCACGTTCAAGGGACTCCTCCCTCGAGGGAGTTTTATCTTCCTAAAATCAGAAACAGCTCCAGAAGCAACTCCTGGCACGTCGGCTGCTCCCCTGCCTGCTGATCTTGCTGTTCTTCTTTTAAGTTGTGTTTATTTATTAGAGAGAGAGAGAGAGAGAGAGAGAGAGAGGTCTTCCATCCACTGGTTCTCTCCCCAAATGCCCACAACAGCTGGGGCTGAGCCAGGCCAATGCCAGGAGCCAGGAACTCCATTCAGGTCTCCCCTGTGGGTGGCAGGGGCCCAAGTCCATGAGCCATCAGCCACTGCACATTAGCAGGGAGCTGGATTAGAAGTGGAGCTGAGACTGGAAGCCAGGTGCACGTGTATGAGACACAGGCAGGGACTTCACTGCTCAGACAGATGCCAGCCCGGTCCTTCTCAGTAAGAACTTCAAGTGCACCACTTACTCCAACACTGCCACCCGCCCCACCCCCTGCCCGACCCCACCAGCCTTGCTGGGCACTAAAGGGCGGCTCCGGCTCTTGGGCCCTGGTGGCTGTATTGTTCTCAGGGCACCCGTGGAGCATGGTGCCCCGTGGCTGCAGCCTTCCCCCACCCTCCACCCCCACCCCGGGGCAGCGCTGGCCTGGCCCCCTGTAGCTTCATGTCCTCCACTGAGCCCAGGAAGCCCTCTGCTCCCTTTCTTTCCTTTCCAGCTTCCCAGATCGGACCCCCTGGTCCATCATCAGATCCCGTGTTTGGAATCTAAAGAGCCCTCCACCCCAGCAGCCTACCCTGCTGTGTCCTGGTGCTTGCCCTGGTGCCACAGGGCAGAGCCACGCCGGGGATCCGCCCATGATCCCACGGCCCCTGCATGGGGGGAGGGCTGCTTCGCAGGGCACGCGCTCCCTGGGAAAGTCACGGTTGCCAGAGCCCGGCTTCTCTGCCCCCGCCCGGCAGTCCACCTCCTAATCTCCTCATGTCCACTCCTTTGGATTTCTCACCTCTCCTTGGCCAAGAGAATGGAGGCCCCTCAGCTCCCTGGCGCCAGGCACAGAGCCTGGGCACTCTTCTCCCCGCCCTGTACCTCTCCCTCCAGGAAGGGTCCTTGCCCCTAGCCTTCCCCTGTGTGCACGGGGGCTTTGCACCAGCTGCACCCCCGCTGCTCCTCCCTCCTCCTGAAATCCACCTTCCTCCGTCCCCTGGCGCCTCCCGATCAGGTTTTCAATACTCTGGAAGTTCTTGTGACTTCTCGTCCCCCACTCAACGGCCGCCACCGCTCGCCACTCCATCGGGACAAACATCCCCCATCCACATCCTCCCTTGCTGCCCATCCCCCAAAGGTCCTACCAGCCCCTGGAGGTCACGATGGGTCTGCAAGGTCACCTGGAGCCTCCTGCCCCTCAATTCCCACGTGGGTGCAGGGGCCCAGGCACTTGAGCCACCTTCTGTTACTTTCCCAGGCGCAGTAGCAGGGAGCTGGATTGGAAGTGGAGCAGCCGGGGCTTGAACTGGCGCACATACGGGATGCCGGTGTCACACGGGATGGCTTAACCCACTGCGCCACAATGCTGGCCCCAAGGCTGTGGGGGCCTTGAGTGTTTTTGATGATGAACGCCCTGAGTTCTCTTCCCACTCCTCCCGGCATCCCTTGTAGACACTCACTGGCCATCAGCACTGGCTCCCAGGCCCCTGCCCCTCCCCCTCCTCTTCCTAAGTCGGCTCAGCCAGGCTCCCAGTGGCCACTGCTGCCTCCTGCGGGAACCTCCCCTCAGGCCTGGACGCGGACTGGGAGTGCAGAAGCCACGAGCCCCGTCGCCATCCTCATGGAGAGAGCACCAACCTTCCTCACCCGCCACCAGCACACAAGCAGACCCATGACCTCGTCTGCCCGAGTGTCCGGCTTCACCAAGTGCCTCCGCCATCCAGCGGGGTAAGGGAGAAACTCAGCTGTCGTCCCCACCTCCTCTCTTCCTGACAGCCACGCCTGCCAGGCCAGGCTCTCTCCTAAACAGTGCCTTCCCTGGCCCGAGCCAGGACCGCGTCTCCCCCAGGACCCCCGCTGGTCTCCCCAGTTCCACAGCAGCTGGAAGGCGCATTCCAGGACCCAAATCCAACCCTGGCCCACCCCTCGCCTCTCATCTCTCCCTCCTGTGCATTCCCTTTGACCTTCCGGCCCCTCCTCAGGGATATTCCTTCTAGCCACAGGGCCTTTGCACATGCTGTGTGCCTACACTATTTCAAACCTTCCTCCCTGTGTAAATGACACAAACCATATGCCACAGAGGTGGGCAATGTAGTCCACTTAGGGAAAGGGAAGAAAATAACACAATTTCACTTTATAATTTGTTTTTCTCTTTACTGTTTCAAGAGGCCTATTTTTATGCATGCTGTATTACATGTACAATGTATTTGTTTAGTCACATGCGTCATACAGAGCCTACGTGTGCTCTATGAAGAACTAAGTCCGTGTATCAGAGATGCAGGTAGGCTCCACGTGTTCTTAGTGAAAGGGGACCCCACGTGGAGGGTCAGAGCAATCATTAGTCAGCACTTCCTTAGAGGGCACTAAACCGCCCCACCTGCCACCGTCCTGAGTGGCTATGACTGTGTGACGAAAATCACTCGCCCTGCGGGAGCCACTGTTGCGGCAGAAGGAGCTAAGCTGCTGCCCGCAGTGCCGGCGCCCCGTGTCGGAGCGCTGGCTTCAGTCCCCGCTGCTCCGCTTCTGATGCAGGCTGGCCCAGGTCCTGGGGTCCCTGCCGCCTACTCCTGGCCATTGCAGCCACCCGGGGGCGTGAGCCAGCAGACAGAAGAGCTCACACTTTCTCTTTTTCTAAGTCTCCCCTGCCCCTACTCTGCCTTTCAAAGAAATAAATAAATCTTAAGAGAAGACCAGAGAGCCACTCTGTCCAAACGTGAGCTGTGCAGCTCAGGGATGGAGTCTGTCTCGTCACCACGGTGTCCCCGGGGCTACGCCAGTGCCCTGCACGTCACAGGTAAGCAAACCTTGGACTTCGTGAGAGAGCGGATGTTCAAGAATGGGAGTTCACACTACCCTTCCCGAACAAACAGGTGCATTTTTCCCATTCACATTCAGAATACTTTGAGCAGATGCTCACTTTCCTGCCCGGTGAACCCACCGTAGACACAGCATTTCTTGGCTGAAGGATCTGTGAGAAAATGAATCAGGGATACTTAAAATATACTGAGAGTCAAGGCCAACACTGAGGCTGAGGGGTGCTTTCATAGAGCTATTCCGTCTCCGACATCATCTTAGAGAGCCAGAATTCTGTCTCGGTGTTACACACGGCCAACACAAATCCAGAATGCGCAAGGTCATTTAGCCTGAACATGGCGCAGTCTGGGGGCCAGTGCTGTGGCGTAGCAGGTTAAGCCACCGTCTGAAGTGTGAGCATCCCATGTGGGCGCCGTTTCAGGTCCCGGCTGCTCCACTTCTGACCCAGCTCTCTGCTATGGCCTGGGAAAGCAGTAGAAGATGGCCAAGGTGCTTGGGCCTCTGCACCCACGTGGGAGACCTGGAAGAAGCTCCTGGCTCCTGGCTTTGGATCGGTGCACTCTGGCCATTGCAGCCAACTGGGGAGTGAACCAGTAGTTGGAAGACCTCTCTCTCTCTCCTCTCTCTCTCTCTCTCTCTCTCTCTTGCTGCCTCTCCTTCTCTCTGTGTGTAACTCTGACTTTCAAATAAATAAATAAACCTTTAATTTAAAAAAATGGCGGAGTCTGAGTTCAAGTTCAGATTTCTAAGTCTCATCTGCTTCCCATTCCAGCTCAGCACCTTGCACATCAGATGAACATTTTTCTTTCCAAGATGCAATTTCCCTCCCGAGTGTGCTCCAGGCTTGTTATCAAAAGATGATTCTAGCGAGTAACCCACATCCAAGGCAAGGCCGGAGTGTGGCAGGATTAGGCAAGGAGCCCTGGTCCTGCGTTCTCGTCTCTCCATTGTCGGCCTTGACATATTTGGTATTGTGGCTGCCGTGCCCGGAGCGACGGTCATGCTGCTGCCTAGAGGACCCGTTCCACCGGGCAGTAAGAGACGAGCTCATTAGCTGGTGCACTTGGGGGAAGTGTGCCATGCACGTCTTTCCTCTCACAGCATCACTGCCTTCCCCGCCTGTCTCTCTGGCAACCTCGCTCCTTCCTCCATGCCTTGGAAACCCTGGGTGGCGTGGTGGCGTCAGCCAGCTGGTGACCCGCTCCAGGGAAGGAGGAGAACCTGGAACAGGCGAGAAGCTCAGGATCCCCGGGAGACATTCTGCACGTGGGTTTCTGGCTGCCTCACCAGGTGGCTTCCCCAGTCTCCCCTTCACCGCCACAGCCCAGCCACCTGAGGAGCCAAGTCTCCCCTACCCCCGCTTCCCAGCTGGGTCCTCTGAGCAGCCAGGTCAAAGCCATGTGGGTCACAGTGCGCTTCCTACAAAAACCTGGGCTCTAGGCGTACCGCCCCATTGCCCTACAGCTGAGAGTCTTACAGCTCGGCCCAGTGTTAACCAAGTGAATGGTAGACCTGCGGGCACTGGGTGCAGCAGTTAGCTTGATGCATGGGACACCCGCCTCCCACATCGGAGTGCCTGAGTTCAAGTCCCAGCTCCTCGCTCTAGTGCACCTGTGGAGCGGCAGGTGATGGCGCAAGTTCCTGGGTCCCTGCTGCTCCGATGGGAGGCCCAGCTTGAGGTCTGGGCTCTTGGGCTCCTGGCTGGCCCTGGCTGCTGCGTACACTTGGGGAAGCGAACCAGTGCATGGTAGGTCTCTGTTTCTGTCTCCCTTTCAGATAAGTAGATAATAAATGCACAGACAGATAAATACTGGATTCGTGTTCTTAAACCCGCCCCACACTCCGTTCTTGTCGGAACTCCTCTACCTGTCCTGAAGGCGCCCGGCTTCCCTGGCCTTGAGGTTCTCACCTTGGCCACAAGCAGAGGAAGCCGCCCCGAGAATCTGCTCCTGCTCACTCACCTGCCCATCCACTCACACGCGGTGGTCCCACGTTCCCCCTCACTTCCCCTTGCCGTCTGCTAAGCCTGCTCGCTTTGCTAAGAGGGCAGAATCTGCCTCAGCTCCCATGCATGGACCTGGAGGTGCAGGAAGGCAGTGAAATGCGTCAAACCCCTGCCCGTCCCCTGCCCCTGGCCTGGTCCGTGCTGGATGGACTCAGCCTCAATCTCGCTGGATCCCCACGAGCCTCTTCTCTCCATCCCTCCTCACTTGTGTTTGCATATGCAACTGCCCCTCTACCTCACTCTAGTCTGGGGCCAGGAGTGTGCTGGCCAGTGCATGGTGGAAGGCAGGCGGCTGGACTCTGATACATTCATGGGAAACACGATAAGGAACTCCGAGTCCCCCAGCCGAGTCAATCAGCTTCCCCAGCCGTCACTGTGATGCCCCTTCAGCGCTGAGTAAGACTCTCCCAGGATTTTTCTGCCTTATAAACTGATGAAAACGCCCTGAAGGTGAGCCTGGTGACTCTGCACCGAGCAGGAAGGCTTCTGTGTGTACACTACACCCCCACCGTGGGGGATCGGCGCTCGCCTCCCCCTGCCCCCGGCACCCCACTGACCCAGCAGTGTCCCCGCACCAGGAACCGACACTCTAGGATGCTGGATACGCCTCAGTGGGGCACAGGATCGAGGGTCCCCGGGCGTGTTGGTGAAGCGGATTGGGACTTCTGGGGAGGGGTCCAGTCTTAGGGGAGAACCATGGGGCAGAGGGCGGTGCTAATGGGCCGTGGGCGCATTTCAAGGTCAGGGCAGCAAGTGTGAGCTTGCTGGGAGAAGCGAGGAGCCAGGCTGTGAGGCGCTGTGAGCCTGACCATTTTCACCGCCGAACATATGTGGCCCTGAGGGCACTCGGCGCCCACAGCAAACGTTTCCGCAGCGCTCACCAGTTCCGGGTGGATATTGTGAAGATGAAGGGTTTGGTTTTTTCTAATATTAAAAGCTTCAGAAATGCCATGGTGAAGCGCTACTTTGCCCCCACAAAGATAGCCATGAGAAGAGAATGGGAAGGGGCTGCCCTGGAGCCTCGGACACCCCTGGTGGGATGGGAAATGCTGCCGCCCGGTGGGCATGGTGGTGTGGTGACCCCTCACGAAGGTAAGCCCAGAAGTACGGTACGAGCCGGGAATTCTAGCCCTGGGTAATTCGGGAAAGCATTAAACATAGAAGGGGCAGGGGCTGTGGTGCCATGAGTTAAGCTACCATTTGGGATACCCGCATCCCCTGGTAGAGTGCCTGGATTCGAATCCTGGCGACTCTGCTTCCTGGGAGTGTACCCTGGGAGGCAGCAGGTGACGGCTCAAGCCCTTGGATCCCTGTCACCCATGGAGGAAACCCAGATTAGGCTCTTGGCTTCTGCCCGGCCCCGCCTTGGCTGTTGTAAGCATTTGGAGAGTGAACCAGGGGATGGAAGATCTCTCTCTCTCTCTCTCTCTGCTTTTCAAATAACTTTTAGAATGAGTTTTTTAAAAAAGAATTAAGCATGGGTATCCAGACAAATGCAAGTGCAGGAAAACAGCCGTGCTATTCACAATAGCCCAAAGATAGCGTTAGCCCTGAAATGTCCGTCAACCACTGAGTGGACGAACAGAATGAAGCATGTCGTAGCCTGGAACATTCTACAGCCATCACAGTCGAGCACGCCTGCTCCCACACGGGCAACCTTTCAGAGGATTACGCTCTGTGGAAGAAGCCCGTGGCAAGGACCATGTATTACGTGGTTTCATTTAGAGGGATTTTCTAGAATGAGCAAGCCCGTAAAGACAGAGAGCAGACTGGTGGTTGCCAGGGCCCCGGGGAAGGAGGGCGAAATGGCGAGAGACTGCTTCATGGATACGGGGCTGTATGCTTGAGAATGGGGTGGAGGTGGCGGCTGCCACGGCTGTGAATGTACTAAGCGGTGCTGATTCACCCGTCCGCAAACGGCTCATTTTCTGTGACTGTCATCTCCATAGGAAACGCTCCGAAAGCCACTGTGAGCTTTGTATGGTCAGGACACGGCGCGGTGCCCCTTGCATGGGCACCAGTGATTGATGTCTGCTCTGCAAAGCCCCATTGGTGCAAATCCACGCCCACCTCCCAAGCCTCGCTGTGCTCCGGGCTCCCCCTCGCTCTCTGCTCTCCAGGCCCACCGGCTTTTTGGCCTAGGCCTGCCTGGGTGCTGGGCTTTGTCCTGCTGCACAGGCCTTGGCACCGGCCCCTTCCTCCGTGTGGGCCCCTTGACACCCCTCGTATCAGCCTGGCTCACTTTCCCTCCTACTCCAGCTCCAGGAAACCTTCCCTGACCTTCCTGCTGGGCCAGCTCCATCCTGCACCCTACGGGTCCTTGTCACTTGCTTCCATCGCATGTTTTCATTGATTTGTGCTCTTCCATGAACTCAGGTCTCCTCCCATGAGACCAGGCATTGCATGAGGGCTGAGAAGGGGCGCTGTGGTCTCGAGGAAGGAGAAGCCCCTGCTGCATCCCCTCCCCCAACACGGTCCCCGGCTCCTTGCACTAAGCACACATCACCAAAGAGGGACGCAGAGAGGGAGGGGCGAGAGAGGACCACACCCTTCTCATCTGTTTTCCTTTGAGAGCTCTATGAATACATGATTGATTATCAAATGGTTACAGGCGGTCTTTCACAGGCACAAATTCTGACACGTGTGTGTAGAATCCCTCGGTTCTTTTTTTTTTTTTTTTTTATTTTTGACAGGCAGAGTGGACAGTGAGAGAGAGAGACAGAGAGAGAAAGGTCTTCCTTTTGCCGCTGGTTCACCCTCCAATGGCCGCCGCTGCAGCCGGCGCACCGCGCTGATCCTGGCAGGAGCCAGGAGCCAGGTGCTTTTCCTGGTCTCCCATGGGGTGCAGGGCCCAAGCACCTGGGCCATCCCTGGCCATAGCAGAGAGCTGGCCTGGAAGAGGGGCAACCGGGACAGAATCCGGCGCCCCAACCGGGACTAGAACCCGGTGTGCCGGCGCCGCAAGGTGGAGGATTAGCCTATTGAGCCACGGCGCCGGCTTTCCCTCGGTTCTTACAACTTGGCTCCATGGAAGCATTCCATCCGCAAAGCAGGGCTTGTTAGCAAGAGCGAGGTCTGGAAGTGCCCAGTACTGGCTTACTAGGGCCGGGAGGGGCGCTGCCCCTGAGCGTGGACAGCCAAGGGCTCGTTCCCTACATCTTCTCACCTCTCCTGTTGGTCTGTCCCCCTGCTGGTTAATTCTCCAAATGCCTGTAACAGCCAGGGCTGGGTGGGGCCAGAACTCAGTGCAGGTCTCCCACCTGGGTGGGAGGGACCCAAGTATTGGAGCCGTCACCTGCTGCCTCCTGGGGCGTGCATTAGCAGGAAGTTGGAATTGGGAGCCTGAGCTGCAGCTCGAGCCCAGGAGCTCCGACATCTTAACCGCGGGGCCAAAAGCTGCACCCGCGCCCTGCTCTCTGCCCTGCAGGTCTGACGCTCCCTCTCCCGCCAGCCTCTTCTCCTCCTCTGCCTTCGCCCAAGTCTCTCCTGCCCTGACTTCTCCTTCAGGTTTGTTCCTCTGTCGGGGTCTGCGGGCCTCTCTATGCCTCTCCCTGCAGCTCAGGTATTGGTCATAACCTGGCCGCTATCTGAAAAGCAGTATTTTCTGCTAGTGCTGACACAGGTGCTAGCGAACCATCGACTCTGTGCAGACCAGGGCCGTGCGCCTGCATTAGCTCTGTGTGTACCCCCGAGGAGACCCTGGGGAAGGGCGGGAGCAGTGCAGGTCAGCCCCCGCGCTTGGGGAGGGATAGAGGGACACAGACGCTAAAGTCTATGTCACGAGTGCTTCTAAGGGCTGTTTCCAGCGGGTGGGTGCTTAGCTCCCCGAAATAATCTATGCTAATTCCTTGATGAAAAATTCATACTGTCTTCCAGGTTGCTAAGCAACCAGCCCAAACATGTTTACTGTGTAAAATCTCTCCAAAGAGCCTGGGTTGCACCCAAAGCTCCAGTGTGATGGAAGTAGGAGACGATGAAGCGACCCAGAGCCTTGGGGAAGAGACCTCTCCCTGACCTGCAAAGAGGCAGGTGCATTCGTAAACAGGTTTAGTTCTTATCTGGGGAAGACACAGTGGCTCAAGTAAAATTCTGACCAGTACTTTCTGCCCATCTCTGGCCAGATTTCCAAAATTGATTAGGCATAAGTTCCTGAAGCTCTCTGTGTGTCAATGTTCTGATCTGTAGAATGGAAATAATAATTATGCACAAGGGTTCTTGTGGGAATTAAAATTAATGTGGCAGCAGGACTTAGCACATGACTGACGCAACCGAGAGCACCTGATGGATGTTGGCTCTCCACCCGCCACCATGTATCACTCTGTGGAAGTGGGTTTCTTGTTGCTGTGGTTCACCTGATCGGGGGGGGGGGGGAGGTTATCAGCCAGGGCATCAGCTCACAGGGAGCTGAAAAAATGAATCCCTGAAAGCCTGAGAATCCACAGAGCTCGGACCTCACAGCAGCCCGGGTCGAGTCAGTTCCAGGAGTGGGGTTAGCCACTTGGTTCCAGGGGTGGGGTTAGCCGCTCGGTTCCAGGAGTGAGGTTAGCCACTCCGAGGACCTCCTATGATCCCTGGGGTACAGGGGAGGGCAGAGGGGAGCAGCCGACTTGAACTGGGGGACGGACCATTCGGGGTTAAGGGGGGAGGATGCCCTCCCAAGGGTCCCCGTGCCCTCCCCCGCCCCTCTGCCGGAGTGTCCCTCTCAGGCAGCACTGAAGTAGCTTTAAGGCAGCTGCTTCTCATCGCCTCCCTCCTCATGAGGAACAGCGTACGCTGCCTTTTCCATCGCTGTATCCCGATGCCTAACATGTGCTCATTAAACTTTAATGAATGAACCAATTAACTGATAAAGCGCAGCACCTGCGCCCTGGTCCAGCCTCACACTTGCAGGTGCAAATCAAGCCAAGCCAGCAGAGGGCGCAGGGCTTGACTCCGGAGGTCTATGAAAGAGGAAAACCCAGAGAAGGGTTAATAGGGCACCATCGGTGGTGTGGAGGCCCAACACCAGCCAGCGGGAAGGAAGGAGAGAGCCACAGGACGGACAGCAGGAGGCAGACAGAGTTAGGGAAGCGGCTCGTCAGAGACCACGCAGAGCACAGCCACGTCTCTCGAATGTAGTCCCCAAGTCCTCCCGGTCATAAAGACACGGGCCTGATACTCAGTTCAAGTATCCAAACCTCACGTCGCAATCTGTCACATTTTCATAAAAACCTTACTCACGAGCAACTACATAGAGGAAAGTACACGAATCCTAAACGTGGACTTGAATGCAATTTCGTAAAGTGAACACACATGCGCACCCACACACACATGTGCACCCACACACGTGCAGCACCCACACACGTGCAGCACCCACACACACGCAGCACCCACATGGGGAGGCAGAGCAGGAACAAAAGCCCGAGGCTCCTGCACCTGCCCGTCTTTCCCTGTCCCCCCTCCCCGGGGTGGGAGGGGGAGGGGAGCAGCATGTATAAATTGGGTTTGGCTTCAAGTCTTTGTGTGCCTGTGCCTGGATTCGCAGCTTCCCTCCCTCTCTGGTTCTGCGTTAGGTACAAGATGACTAACTCAAGATAAACACTGGAGGGGTATCACGTGGTGCCTGGCATCACGGCTGACATTGTCGGGGGTCCAGGGACAGTGAAGGCGCTGCTGTTGGTCTCGGGGAGGAAAGGTGCCCTGTGCTACAAAGCCAGCGCTTACGTAGTTTATTCCACAAGAAGAGCTGGGGCTCAGTCCACCAGGTTCCATCAGAAGCAGCTTCGCGGTTCCCAGCTCTGTTGGAGGGAGGATAGGATTTTGGAACTTGGCAGGGCTGTGTGGCGGGAGGCAGGGGGTGGGGGAGACATGGAGAGAAGAGGCGTGGGGACCATTGCTCAGAGCCTTGCCGAAGCCTCCGACCACACGTTAGATCCAGGGCACAGCACCAGGGTCCCGCGGGGGCTCTCTCAGCGTTTGAGAAGATTCACGAAGGGCAGAAGGGTGAACCGAGCGGGGAGGGCAGCAACCTGCTCAGGGGAAAGTTCTCTGCAAACAGGACCCCCCTCCGTCTGAGCGCTGGGTGCGGGCAGCACTGAGCCCCCGGGGTCCCTGCTGGCTCTGCCGTCCTCTGGGTTAGGAAAAAAGAGGACTGCTTTGGAAGGGCCCACGAAGGGGATGAGGGGCACCCTGTGTGGACAGGCGTGGAGCGGACATTCAGGGGTCAGGATCTGGCTGCTGGGCAGGAACAGCAGGGAAGTAACAGTGGATGGACGCAATCATCCTCCTGGTGCCTCCCTGGCCTGTCTCCTGGCTCCTCCTGCCAGCTCACTGCATGATAGCTGAGCTTGGGGCTGGACTGGCAAGGGGGAGGTCCCAGGACATCCTGGCAGAGCAGGAGTGGTCGGTGGTCAGTGGTCGGGAGACTGCATGGCTTGCGAGCCCCAGAGGGTGAGGAATGGCAAAGGAAGGTGAGAGCAAGGGGCCGGGTGTGGAGTCCAGAAAAACCAAGAGCTGGGAGTTGAAGCTGGCTGGGGACAGGTAAGTGAGAGGCTGGACCCCGGCACAGGTGCTGGGGACCCTGGACCTCTCTGTTCCATGACTCCCTTAGCTGTCCAAGATGCCTGGGTCACTTCCCCTGAACGTGCGAAGCAGCGGGGACTACAAGACAGGAAACCACAAAGGAATAGCTAACAAAAACCGAGTCGGCAACAACAGCTCTACGTGTGCGTCTTTGTTAATCTGGTAAATAATGGGATCTAGCAGGAGACATCATGAATATCTCATCCTTTAAACGAGGGAATACTATCGTAGACTGTCTGCAGCAGCGGCTGTGTGCCGGGGACAAGGTCACAGGCGGGGGTCATGCTCCAGGAGATGTTCAGTTGTAGGCAGAGGTTGCTAAAATGAAGCTGTGATGTTTTCCAAGACCATGAAGCTCTCCAACTCGCTTACCAGGAACTCCAACTTCATCCAGCCACTCGGGGCCAGAATTCAGATTCCTGGGCATGGCCTACGAATCCAAGGAAAATTTCCCACCTGACCCACACGCCAGTTCTCAGTGGGATGCCCCAAGCCTCAGAAACCTCTTTGGGGGCTACAGAAATGGAGACCCCGTGTTCCGCAGCCCCGTGCCCTCTCTCTTCTGCGGCTGTCTTCAGCGAGCCCTCTGACACTTGCTCTCCTTGTCAACATGTGCCCCGTGCATCATCGGCTGTCACCTGCCACCCCGAACACCACCTTTTTTCCTCGCTCTGAAATGTCAGTCCTGTCACCCCCGCTCTGTTTACTTTCTCTGGATGCGTCTGATCCCGCCCCTGTGGCCGGGCAGCTGTCCTGTATAAACAAACAGATCTGCATGTCTCCTGAGCTATCCCTGGCTTGCATAGACACAGGGCACGCGCTCACATCTGAAGGCAAATCTCAGGCAGCAACCCCAGCCCACAGGCTGGATGCTGGGTGCCCTATCCGTCAAGGGTTTCCTCCTGGCGCCTGACAGTGCGCTGAGTCGGGGCTGGAAATCAACACAGGTGAGTGAATGTGCAGGATCACATCTATTTGTAATGAGGGCTGTACAAGACTTTGGAAAGACGGGGCTGGCGCCGTGGCTCACTGGTTAATCCTCTGCCTGCGGCGCCGGCATCCCATATGGGTGCCGGGTTCTGGTCCCGGTTGCTTCTCTTCCAGTCCAGCTCTCTGCTGTGGCCCGGGAGGGCAGTGGAGGATGGCCCAAGTGCTTGGGCCCCGCACTCGCATGGAAGACCAGGAAGAAGCACCTGGCTCCTGGCTTCGGATTGGCGGCCATTTAGAGAGTGAACCAACAGAAGGAAGACCTTTCTCTCTGTCTCTCTCTCTCTCTCTCACTGTCTATAACTCTACCTGTCAAATAAATTAAAAAAAATATATTTCGGTGCTTATTTCCTTCCCTGGGAAGGTGATATTTCAACAGAAAGACCTAGAGGGGAAGAAGGAGCCATATGTAGGAAAAGTCAGGGAAAAACCCAAGGGGTGGGGGCAAGAGAGACCTTGGTGTCTTTTAAGAATCACCACAAATCTGGGGAGGAGTCCGTAGGTGAAGGGAATACAGGCAGGAGCTTGGCTACAGAGGCAGACACCTGCTGCACCAGGCGGCTGGGAGTGGAGAGGAGCAGCTTAGTAACAGCTCAGACTTGGGGGTCAGTGCCACTGTGGCGTAGCAGGTAAAGCCGCCGACATCCCCTACGGGTGCCGGTTCAAGTCCCGGCTGCTCCACTTCCGATCCAGCTCCCTGCTAATGCACCTGGGAAAGCAGTGGAAGATGGCCCAAGTGCTTGGGCCCCTGTACCCACATGGGAGAGCCAGAAGAAGCTCCTGGCCCCTGGCTGCGGATCTGCCCAGCTATGGCCATTGCGGAGTGAAGCAGCAGATGGAAGACCTCTTTCTCTCTCTCTGTCTTTCTGTTTCTCTCTCTCTCTCTGTGTATGTGTGTGTGTCTGTCTGTCTCTCTGTAACTCTGCCCTTCAAATAAATGAATAAATCTTAAAAAAAAATAGCAGAGACTTGAGAACCAGCCCCGCTCAGCCAGGGTCTGGCTCAGACTCCTCGGGCTGTGTGGACTGGGGCGAGTCTCCTTGTCTGAGCTTGGGTCTCCTCCTCTGCAAAGTCAGTCACCATCTGGCTCCTCCGAGGGTGGGTACACACAGCAGTGCATGCAAGGTCTGGCACGGATCGTGCACTATGTCCCTGTTTGCTGTGACTTCTTCCAATGGCAAATTGTAGCAGATTCCGATAGGGGAGAGACACAGTCTGGTTTGTCTTGAACAGATTCCCAGCCATCGTGTGGGCTGCTGGTTGTCAATCAGACCAAGAACCGGGAGGGCGCCCAGAGGTTGTGGACACCCAGTGCTGCCCAGTTGTTCTCTCGAGGGGGGGAGGGGCAGGGCCTGGAGGGTCACGGTGGGAGGTGAGAGGGTCACGGTGGGAGGTGAGACAGCTGTCTGCAGGTGCACTGAGCAGGGGAGGAGGCAGCTGGCCCAGCTTCCAGAGAAGGGCTCGTCCCACCCCCAGCTGAGAGCCCACTACTCCCCCTCCCAGATGGTGCCAGGCCCCACATCCTGCTGCCCAGCCGGCTCCCAGTTGGCCAATGTCAGTGTCGCTCTTTCTGGATTTTAAGTGCCCAAAGACAGCAGCCATTTCCTTGCCACTCTCACTGTGCAGCGACTGTCACAGGCCCCACACCAGTGCGTCCTGCGAGCTTTTGAATAATTGATCGTGAGAAGGAAGGGGGAGCAGAGCGCTGTGGTGCCTCTCCCAGAACTACAGGGTCCACAAGGCGTCTGCACAGGTCCTCACGTCACTCCAGCCGGACACTGCTCCCCATGTCACCCCAAGCCCATTCTGCACCCCCACATTTTGGGAATGTGCCTCAGGGGGTCACGCAGGAGAAACCTTACCAAACCTCCGCCCCAAGCCCTTTCTGCTGCCCCCTTTCCTCCCCAGGGACCTCTGGGGACAGCAGATGCCTGCCCAGGGAAAAGCCCTCCTGTGACCTGGGCCAGCTTCAGAGACATTTGAGAGGGGGGGCCACAGCAACCCCTCTGGCTGGCTGGAGCTGAGGGCTGCTGGGGGCAGGGAGGGGGCAGGATGCAGCTGCCTCTCCAGACCCCAGGTGGCCCCTGTCCAACCGCCCCCTGGCTCCCAGCACCCACGGGGACAGAAGGCACCTACCCTCGGGGTGGGGGAGGTGCCCCCTTCTCCCCTGTGTTTTACACCAGCCCCACAATTACCGCCTCCCTCTCACAGGCTCCCTCCTCTCGCCCCCTAATTCTACAGGCTTCTCATTTTCCACAATTCCTGTTCCAGTGACCCCTCCCCAGCTTCCTGGGCCCCCTCCAGGACGCTCCTGAGTGTCCCTTCCCCTCCCGGCCTCCATTCCGGTCCAAATCCCCCTTCCCATACCCTCCCCTTTAACCCTCCTGCTGTTGCCCCCACTCCTCTCCTAGGCCCCGCAGTCCCACCCGCCCACCTCCCTGCCTCCCCTACCCCTGAAGCACATGCGCGGTCTCCCTCCCCGTCAAGCTCTGTGGCGCAAAGAAGGACGGCGCCACCTCCCACGACCCCGCAGCCCCCCGCGACCCCGCTGCGCCCCCTCTGGGAGGGCGCCGCGCCAGCTCACCTGTTGGACTGGTCTGAGCACTCCCGGCTTTGCCTTCTCGGGGTCGGGGTCCCGGTCCCTCGACAACAGCCCCTTCTTGGGGTGCAAGTGCCTGCACAGGCAGGTGACCCCGCACAGCGCGAGGATGCTAGTGGCGGTGCCCAGCGTGGCGCCCAGCGCAATCACCGGCACCGAAAGCACCATGGTGCCGGCTGCCCGCGGGGCTCGGTCCTGCAGCCGCGCACCTGCCCCGGCAGGGCCCGCCGCCCGCCGCCAGGCAGCTGCGGGATCCGAGTGAGCGCGACTCTCCCGCCGCCAGAGAGGCGGGGGAAGGAGCGAGGGTGGGGGCACGGCTGCGAGGACGTCAGAGGAGGAGGCTGGCCAGCAACCCCCGCTCCGCCAACACGTGACCGTGCCGGCGTCCCCACCCGTGCGCAGGGGACCTGAGGGCTGGCTCAGGCGGCTCTCCTTGCTTAGCGCACACACGGGGCCGTGGGGGCCGGCGGCGGTCTCGCTCCCTGAGCCAGCAAACCAGGGCTGGGACTCAGGCCTGAGACTCCCTACCAGGCTGCTAACCCTGTCTCAGCCTCTCCCTCAGGGGCTGTGAACTTGGGTCCTCCAGGAGCTTGTCAAACAGTCACAGGATGGTCGCGAGCCCCCACCTCTTGACGATGGCAGGTGTTTCCAATGCAGGAGAGAGACTGGGGGGGTGGGGCACAGGTAGAGGCAAGGGTTGCAGCCGCGGGGTTTGGACTGTCCCCCTGTCCCGTGAAGACGACCACGATGATTCTGTGCACATTTGAGGCCCGCTGAGCGGCTTGGCACTGATGGTGGCTCGTGTTCAGTGCCTGGTGTCATCTGCAGTTTGTTCTCCGCCCTGGATAAAGGCGAGAAAGCTGAGGCTCAGTGAGGATGTGGGCGTAGCCAGAAAAAGCCTCGTCCTGACCCAGAACTCAAATTTGCAGCCCAGATTCCGGGTCTGGGTACAACAGAAGGACTTCACCCTGCAGCGCGCCACCCGGGAGTACCCACTTGACTCAGAGAGCGGGTGTGCTTAGAGTCAGGGGAAACCGGACCGCAGGTGTGAGGAAGTCCGTCTTAGACCAAGAAAACGGCGACTGCCCTCCACCCTGAGGGCTTTCATTATGTGGAAACGTTTGCTCTCAGTCAGCTGACACGAGGTGAGCTGGGCGTGTGCGAGAAGGGATATGCAGATCTCATCCACAGTCGGCTTTCGCTTTCCCATGAAGCTGATCAGAGTCCCAAATCTCCCAGCAGACGCTCTTCTGCTAAACTGCCTGGTACCCGCTCCCTCCAGTGTTCAGGTGTCTACACCTACACACCCCCACCCCCATAGCTGATAGTTTTGGACTGCTCTGTTTATTACCTATGGTGATCCTGTGAGTTGACTGGGCTCAGCTGGGTGGTTTTCCTGCTCAGCGTGCCGTATTCTGGGACAGCAGTCATGTGGGGGTCAGGCTGGCTGGATACTCACATGGCAAGTGTACAGTGCTGGCTGCCGCTGGGAACATGACTGGGCCATCAGCAGGTGCTCTTTGGGCCTCCTGCACATCACCTCTCCCAGTGGCTGGAGCATCCCTCTGCACGGTGACCAGGGTCCAAGAGGAAGGATGCAACATTGCCGGTTCTCTGAAGGCCTAGGTCCCAGAGTTCTAGGACATCATGTCTCTAGCTCTTTCCCTAGTGGGCATCAAAGAGAGATTTCTGGAATGCACAGTGGACCCTGTCCAAGCCTGACAACCTTCAAGGGTTCTCCAGGAAAAAGTGCAAGAGACAACAGCTCCAAAGCCCTCTGGGAGGTGGTCCCCGTGAGTCCCGCCACACTCCTCGCTACACACTGCCCAACATGCCCTGCCCTGCAGCTACTCCCAGACAGCTGGGGTCCTCGGCGAGCGCCCACCCTCAGGGCCTCCGTGGCATCTCTCGCGGGAGCATGCAGCTGTCACTCAGTAACTGTTGAGTGATCCACACGATCATCTCGTGCAGGAATTCCTCTGGCTTGGGAGAAATCTCATTTTCCATGTAAGTGCCATTTTATTAAACTAGCTCTTCTACAAGTATTAATTGTGTGCCTGCTGTATGCCAGGCGTATTTCCCTACTGAGCCCCATTTGCCACCAGCTGTGGAGCAGGAGTGCCTCAGTTCCCGGTGTGAGACGTAGCGCGCTTTCTCATAAAAACTTCCCTGGGAGATTTTCCTGGCTCTCGGGCCCGGCTATGCAGAATGTTCTGGGGGGAAATCAGAGATTTAATTAATGCTGCCGCTCCAGATCCTCCCTGGCTGACTTGCTTCCCCCGAGACCCTTGATGCCACCACTCTGAGCAGAATCCAGGGTAGGGATGCTGAATATCAGAAAATGCCTGATGGGAATCAGACACCTGTCATGTGGTCCCTGGTTACCATGGTTACCAGGAGGCTATTAGCAGCAGGAAGAGAGAGCCCAGCCCTTGACCTCTCTCTCGCACACAATGCTCCTGGGGCAGAGCCAGGAAGACAACCCAGGAGATCTCTGAGAGCCGGCTGAAGCATCAGGACCCTGGGCTGCCTTTGCTACCCAAGTTCTCATCAAATATCCGACATTTGCTTCCTGGTTTCTGATAAGCAGGTGCGACCTGCAGTGCCGAAGATAAGGCGCTGCTGGATTCCTTTGAGAAGACAAGGCTGTGTGTTTCGAGAAAAAGTGATTGACAGAGTCAGTAAAAGTAGAACAGCTAGACAGTCTGAGGCGGAAGCCTGGAACTAATTGGGGAGGTTGGGGGGCTGTCGGGAAGCCCGGGGCACACGGGGCAAGACGCGGGGAGGGGAGCGTCTGTAAGGTGGAGGTGGGAGGCAGACTTCCACGGGCTCCCCAGCCTCTTGATGAGATGTCACCACTGTTATTGGGATGGACATTGTACCTTTTGAGTGTTTAAATATTCGAAGGAATCTCTCTGAATGGCTAAGCTATTAAAAATGCTTTTATTAGAGGGGACGTGGTTTGAGAAGTGCGTCGTGAGGTAGCTTCAACATCATGTGAACATCTCAGAGGACACAGATGCACAGCTGCATGGTACAGGCGGCTGCCTCCACGCGGCCTTTCTCCAGACAGTCAAGAGACCAGATAACTGAGGGATGCAGGAGATGGCCACGGCTGTACCCTGACACCCTATTTGACAGTCTTGACAGTCGATCTTTTTATGCAGATCGAAGAGGTACATTTTAAAATTCCCACCCAAAGTAACACAGTCAAACACACAGCCCAGTAAAACATATAGAATAATAAAAACACAGAAGCCGGTAACCTGTATACAATGCTAAGCACCAGAGTTGCAAACAACTGGCAGAGCAGAAGGTGTGTTTAAGCCGACATCAGCATGAACAGGTGAGTAACCTGGCACTAAGAGGCCACAGTGGTCCCAGCGTCGCCAGGCAGCAGGAACTGTTCAGCCCTGCACAGGTGCTATGCCGTTGAGAAGCCGTCAGGTGGCCTGTAACTGTGTAGATGATTCTCTTACGTGGCCAACATTTGTGGCGCCAGCATATGGTGCCCGGCAGGGGGAAGGAAAATACGCAAGTACAGTGACAGCATATTGGCCCTGGAGGGAATTGGGACCCAAGAGACTGTGGTTTGCCTGGAGGGTGAGAGTTAAAGACACAGTTGGGTACAGGTTCTTCCTCCGACTAAGCTCCAAGAGACTTGTTGACTCCCCTGGAGAGATCTTCTCCAGCCGATCCCCCCCCGGGGGGACCTGGGCTTTCCCTGCTGCTTCCAGCCTTCAGAGGAGGGGAGGAAGTGCGCTGAAGACCACTTTAGAGGTCATGGCTAGAACGAGAGTCTCACATGGAGCGCCCCATTCCATGGGCTCGGATTTAGTACAGGACCCGCAGGCAGCCAGGGAGGCTGGGAAGTGCAGAGGAGAACGAGCAGGGGCACGGGCAGAAGCTGAGCTTAGGGCTGCAGGCCAGTGTGTAGTCCTCTCCTCCAGTCTCCCCGATGTGAGTTTCTACCGCCGGGCACTGAGCCCAGTGACGGAGCAGAGATAGTGAACAGACAGGCGTGGTGCCAGTTGCCTGGAAGATCTCCATTCCCATGGTGAAGACGGACAAGACTCACCCACCACAAACGTTCCATTCAGAGCTCCAGGTGTGTGCAAGGATCCTGCCCACAGTTGGCATGGGCGGACACAGGGCTGGTGGGCTCTTGGGAAAACAAGAGTCTGATTTTTAGCATTTGTTGATTTCTCTGCTGTAAAATACTCCCACCTGGTGGATTTCTAGTTACCAACACATTCCTGGAGATTTATCAATTGGCTCCTGCGGGAAGGTAGGAGCCAGCTCCTGCACACAAGTGAGAGATGCTCGGTGTGAAATGAGCCCTTGGGGCTGGCGCTGTGGCGTAGCAGGTAAAGCCGCCGCCTGCAATGCCAGCATCCCATATGGGCGCAGGTTCGAGTCCCTGCTGCTCCACTTCTGATCCTGCTCTCTGCTATGGCCTGGGAAAGCAGTAGAAGATGGCCCAAGTCCTTAGGCCCCTGCACCCACATGGGGGACCTGGAGGAGGCTCCTGGCTCCTGGGTTTGGATCAGCACAGCTCTGGCCATTGAGGCCAACTGGGGAGTGAACCAGCAGATGGAAGACCTCCCTCTCTCTGCCTCCCCTTCTCTCTCTGTGTAACTCTGACTTTCAAATAAATAAATAAATCTAGGAAGGAAGGAAGGGAGGGAGGGAGGGAGGGAGGAAGGAAGAAATAAGCCCTAGGGGAGAGGCAGGCAGGGCCTTGCCTGCCATAGTGGGAAGCCATTGGGTGAGTTTGGGGAGGACCGCTTCATCTGATCAGACTTGTGTTTTGAAAGATCCCTCTGGCTGCACTGCAGGCATCTCCCTGTATCTGCAGGGGATTGGTGCAAGTTCCTTATGTCCTATGGCACTGTGTTTGCACAGAGCCTAAGCACAACACCCAGCCCCGCATCCTTCCTGGATTACTCATAATGCCTACTACAGCGTCAATGCTGTCTTGGTAGAGATACCGTATTGTTTCGAGAATAATGACAAGAGAATGTACGTGCTCAGGGCAGGTGCAATTAAAAACAATATTTTCTCTATCCCAATTTGGTTCAGCCTGCAGCTGTGGAACCCATGGGTACTGAGAGCCAATGTATTGAGAACAGACTGGGAAGGGTACCACCCATGCGGTAGACTAGGCAGAAGGCAGCAGCAGGTGTCCAGGGGAGGTTTCCCAAGCTTCGCCCCAGACACGTGCAGACCCGGCTGGGCTGAAATTGTTGCTGGCACAGGAACAGGCAGGTACAGCACGAGCAGGCCCCTGTTTCTCTCTGCCTCCCCCGCCCCTCCCCGGGGGGTGTCAGCTGTGTGCTGTTAGCTCTGTGGTGTGATGGCTCTCTGGGTCTCTAAGCTGAACCACTGGCAACCGGAAGTTCCCCAAGCCCAGGTCCCTGCCCAGGGTGGGATGTGCAGGAGGACATTGCGTGAGCTCAGGAGTGGAGGTTCTGGGTCCCCCAGCAGGGCCTGGAAGAATCCAAGAGAGCTGACCCCTGGCCGCAGCGAAAGCAGGGAGTGATCAGCCTGGCTCTGCCCAAGCCAAGCAGTGAAGTTCCGTTCCAGGACTCCCGTTGCTGGTTCTGACAATTCCGGGCCCATGTCCTCAGGTCGAAAGAAGAAAGGGGGTGGTGTCCAGGAGCCCCTGATCCAGAAATCCAAAATCTGCTGATAGCAGAAAAGTATCTTGGAGTTGGTGCACAGAGCAGCGTCATTTTATCAACCATGGCTTGTCCTCGGCCACCCCAGCAGGGCCTTTGGAGCCACCCCGTTGCCTTCCAGACCCTGGCCCCATCTGATCACAGGATGAAGTGGCACATTCCCTGCCTCCGAGGCACAGCCTCCGACTGCACTGCACTTCCTCCAGGGCTACCTAAAGGCTCCCTTTCTCTCTCTCTCTGGTTCGGGAACATTCAGAGACTACGCACACTGCCCGCAGGCCTTGGGTGCCCTGGAGGTGTGTGTGTGTGTGTGTGAGTGTGTCAGGACTTTTTCGGAAATGTCATTCGTCACTTCATGTGGATCATGGAAGCCCATGAGGATCTAGTAAAATCCATTTCCATTTTCCCAGAAAACTGCTTGAGTACAATGCCTTGATCTAAAGTTTTGTAGGCAGCCCTAAGCTATGCAGAGACCACCTGATGACTTCTGGACATACATTCGGAAGGCTCTGGATGGACACGTTAGCTTAACCTGCTTGAGCGTCTGTTTTTTTCGTTTTGGGAGTCTTGGGCATGGCCAAAAGACTGGTAGAATTGAAACCAAGAGAAATAGGTTTGAGCCCTTTGTCTCTCCATGCACTGGGCCATGGGCTCCATGGAGCCCCCATTTCCTGTAAAATCTGCAGAATGGGAACCATCATTTCCCAAACACAGCGCAGTACAAATAATAACAGGGCATTGTCCACTAATGGTGAGCCGATTTGTTCAGGGACATAGACCTTCCTGTTCCAACACGGCTAAGATGTCATCATTTCAGCCTGAGTCTGTTAAGAGCTTTGGAAATTCGGTCAGCTTTTCTTAGCCCTGGTTCCTTCATCCCTAAGTGGATTTCGCCAGCTAATCTCTAATAGTCATTTGTGCTTTTATAGTTTCTGATATTAAAATTGAAAGCAGATTTTCAATCTCCTTACCTTGAAGCTGGAATTAAAAATACTTACCCTCCGTGGATCTCCAAGGGTTGCCATGCTTGGGGCTGGTGCTGTGGCACAGTGGGTTAAGCCGCAGCCAGAATCACTGGCATTGTGTAGTGGACTGTTGGTTTGAGTGCCTGCTGCTCCACTTCCAATTCAGTTCCCTGCTCAGGTGCTTGGGAAAGCAGCAGGTGGTGGCCTCAGTACCTGAGCCCTTGCCACCCATATGGGAGACCAGGATGGAGTTCTGGCTCCTGGCTTTGGCCTGATCCTGCCACACCTGCTGTGGTCATTTGGGAAGTAAAATTGTGGATGGAAGTGTCCCTGCCCCCGTCACTCTGCCTTTCAAATACATAAATAAATCCTTAAGAAAACAAGTTGCTGCATTGGAAAGCCATGAGAGCAAAATTACTATGCAAGGAAGGATTGGCATTCAATTGAAAGCAGAGAACGAACCCTGGTTCTGATTTAACCATTTTCACGCTTTATATGCGCCTGTTTAATCTTCTAGTCGATACAAAAATCTATGCTGCAAATGAGTAACAGATGTGAAGGGCGCAATAGTGACTCAGTTTAATTTGTTAAATCCTTTTTTATTTTTAACAGACACACACAAGCTGTACATATTTGTGGGTCTCATGTGATATTTCAATACATGTACGCACTGTGTAAGGTGCAATTGGGGTGAACATTCTTATTTCCTCTAACGTTTCTTTGTGGTGAAAACATTCAAAATCCCTTCTTCTAGTTTGAGGTGATAGCTCATAGCTCGTCATAATTTTCATTTGTGTTTCCCGGATGACTACTGCTGCTGAACTTTTTTTTTTTTCTCGTGTACCTGTTGACCATTTGTACATCTTCCTTTGAGAAAGGTCTGAGATGTGCTGGCCAATTTTAAATCAGATTATTTGGGTTTCTGCTATTGAGTTGTTTGAGTTCCTTATATATTCTAGATGTTAACCCCTTGTCAGATGTATAGCTTACAAATATTTTCTCCCATTCTGTAGGTTTTTCTTTTCACCCTGTTAGATTATTTCCTTTGCTGTTCAAAAGCTCTCTGGTTTAATGAAATGCCATTTGTCTACTCTGATTTTATTTCCTGTTATTTTGGTATCTGATCTAGAAGATCTTTGCACATTCCAACATCCTGAAGTGTTTTCACTATGTTTTCTTCTAATGGTTTCAACGTTTCAGGTTTCACATTAGATCTTCAATCCGTTTTGAGTTGATTTTTGTGCTGGTGAGAGACAGGGGTCTAGTTTCATTCTTCTGCATTTGACCATCCATTTTCCCCAGCACCACTCATTAATAAAAACAAAAATACAAAACTGCTCTTCTTCCAATGCATGTACCTAGCACCTTTGCCAAAGACCAGCTGGCTGTAGACGTGTGGGTTTACTTCCAGGCTGTCAGTTCTGTTCCATTGCCCTGTGGATGCTTTTATGCCAAACCATGCGGGGTTTTTTTTTTTATAAGATTTATTTATTTTACTTGAAAGTCAAAGTTACACAGAGAGAGGAGAGGCAGAGAGAGAGAGAGAGAGAGAGAGAGAGAGAGAGAGAGAGAGAAGTCTTCAATCTGCTGGTTCACTCCCCAACTGGCCACAATGGCCAGAGCTGCGCCGATCTGAAGCCAGGAGCCGGGAGCTTCTTCCAGGTCTCCCACATGGGAGCAGGGGCCCACGCACTTGCGCCATCTTCTACTGCTTTCCCAGACCATAGCAGAGAGCTGGATCAGAAGTGGAGCAGCCAGGTCTCGAACCAGTGCCCATAAGGGATGCCAGGCCAGGGTGTTAACCCTCTGTGCCACCATGCTGTTTTAATGAATGTAGCCATGTTAGATATTTTAAAGCCAGGTAGTATAATGCCTCTTGCTTTGTTGTTCTTGCTCAAGATCACTTGGGCTATTCAAGGTCTTCGCTGCATCCATAGAAATTTTCATAGTGCTTTTCCTCGTTCTGTGAAAAATGTCACTGAGAGTTTGACAGGGATAGCACTGAATCTGTAAATGGCTTTGGGCAGTAGACACACTGTAATGATGCTGATCGTTTCAATCCATCCACAAGGGGCTGTCTTTCCATTTACATGTGTTCTCTTTAAATGATTTACAGTTTTCTTTGTAGGGCTCTGTCTCCTCTTTGGTTACATTTATTCCCAGGTATTTATTCATTCATTTGAGATGGGCTTGCTGTCTTGATTTTCTGTTTCTGTACAACAACTCTACTGACTTTTGTTCATTGACTTTGCATCCTGAAGCTTTGCTGAATTTGTTCATTGGTTCTAACAGGTTTTTGGTTGAGTCTTTCATGTTTAAGATGACGTTACCTGCAGGCAATTTGAATTTCTTCTTTCCAATGTGCATGCCCTTCATTATTTCTTTTTCTTGTCTAATTGCTCGAGTCGCAGCTGCTCTATTTCCGATCCAGCTCCCCTGCTCATGGCCTGGGAATGCAGCAGGGGATATGCAAGTGCTTGGGCCCCTGCCAGCCACTTGGGTGGCCTGGAAGGAGCTCCTGGCTCCTGATTGGCCCAGCTCCGGCTGTTGCGGCCATCTGGGGAGTGAACCAGCAGATGGAAGACCTCTCTCACTCTCTCTCTAACTCTGCCTTTCAAATAAATAAATAAATCGTCCGCATCTCCCACATGGGTGCAGGGACCATGCACTTGGGCCATCTTCCACTGCTTTCCCAGGCCAGTAACAGAGAGCTGGATCGGAAGAGCAGCACCTGGGACATGAATCAGTGCCCACATGTGATGCCAGCGCCATAGTCACCAGCCCCCTCCCCCAAAAAACTTTGAATCTTTTGAACTTCCTCTTTGATTTCTTCCTTGATCCATTGATTGTTCGGGAGTAAGTTGTTTAATTTCCATGTATTTGTGTAGTTTCCAGAGTTTCTCTTATTACTGATTTCTAGCTTTATTGCATTGTGGCCAGAGAAGTTACTCAATATGATTTCTATTTTGTTACGTTTGTTAAGACTTGCTTTTTGACCTACCGTATGATCTTACCCGGAAAATTTTCCACGTGCATCGAGAAGAACGCGTAAGCTGTGGATGCTGGATGAAAAGCTTTGTAAATGTCCGTCAGGCCCAACCAATCTAAGATGCAAGGCAGCTCTGATGATTGCTAATTTTCTGTCTAGATGACCTGTCCATTTCTGAGAGCGGGCTGTTAAATTCCCTACTGTCAGTCTATTGGAGACGACCTCTCCCTTTACACCTACTAACATTTGCTTTACATATTTGGGTGCCCTGATGTTGGGTGTTATGTATGTGAAATAACATATAAAGCGCTATTTCCTCTTGCTGGTTTGATCCCTTTATCATTGCGTGCAGACCTTCCTGGTCTCTTTTTTTATTGCTTCTTATTTTAAATACATTTTAATATTTAAATTCATTTAAATACATTTAAATACATTTGACCTGATGGACAAAGGGCTCCTCCTGCTTCCTTCTCGCTTCCATTCGTACACAGCGAGCACCTGGTTCCACCCTTTCCCTGTCAGCCCATGTGTTTATCCTCAGTGGTGAAGCGGGTTTCTCGTAAGCAGCGTATAATCAGGTCCCGTTCTTTTCATCCATTCAGCCTCTCTGCGTCTTGGCTGGAGAATGTAGTCTGTTGACATTTAAGGCAAAGTTTATTGCTGCCCTTTGGATACTTGTTTTGTATTTTTATCACAGTTCCTTTCTTTCTCCCCCTCCTACAATCTTCATTTGTGATCAAGTGATTTTCTCTCGTGCTCTGAGTCTTTGCCTATTAGTTTTGATAAATCTCCTACAGGTGTTTACTTTGGCATTACCATGAGGCTTATAAAAACCTTGGCTATAACAAGCTTTCTTGGAATGACAACAATGTAACATTGATTATAAAGATGGGGAAAAGGCAAATAAAAAAACAAAGAGATAAGAAATCCTACATTGTTGCTCCATGCCTGCCCACATTTTGAATTTTTGATGTCATATTTGACCTCTTTCAATATTGCCTGCGTCTTACAATTCCAATGGTTATAATTTTTTAGTCTTCACAGCAGATATGAATGTTTCGCACGCTATATTTACTGTAGGAGAGCGTTCTGATCTTTTTCTATCATTATCCTCACCAGAGAATTCTCTGCCTTCCGATATTTTCTTCTTACTTGTTAACATCTCTTTCAGTTTGAGGAATTCCTGCTGGAATTTCTTGTAATGCAGGTCTGATGGGGATAAACTCCCTCAGCTTTTGTCTGTCTGGGGATGTCTGTATCTCTTCCCATCACTGAGGACGGCTTTGCTGGAGTCTCGAGTTCTTGCCTGGGGACTTTTTCCCTCAGCACTGTAGAAGTCTCACCTGCTCTCTCCTGGCCCCACCGGTTTCTCCAGAGAAGTCTGCAGGCAGGAGAACAGGGACCCTCTGATGTGGTATCTGCTTCTCTCGCAGCTGTGCGAATCCTCTCCGTTATCGATAACCTTGGAGAGCTTGATCATGACAGGTCGTGCACTGGTCGCTGCATCTGACTTATAGCCTTGACCTTCTTGTGCCTGGAGCCTTGGAACTTTGCCAGGTGTGGGTGTTTTCTGTCTTTATCTCTGACTGTGCTTTGCATTCCATTGGCATTCCCAAGTCCCCTTTGACTCCCAATAACCCGGATATCTGCTCTGTCGTGCTAGCCCGCATTTCCCACAAGCTCTCTTCAGTCCTCTGCATTCTTTGTGTTTCCACTTCGCCTGTCCTGGAGCTCACCAGCCCTCCTGTTTGGTCTCTTCTGCTACTGCTGCCTTCTATCATGTTTTAAAGTTCACTTAGTGTGAAGATTCCAACTTGATTCACATTACTTTCATGTCTTTATCAAATCTGTTTGACTATTGAATCATTTCTCCATATTCCCTTGAATTACAGTGCATTTCTTTAAAACAGCAATTTTGAAATTTTCATGTGGGCACTGGAAATTTCAGTCCCTACATGCTTGGCTTGGGGCGCCTTCAGGAAGGTCGCGATTCCCAGGAAGTCCTCAATGCGCACAAGGATTAGTTACAGAGCCTGACTTCATATGTGGCTGCCTTCCTGGCAGGTCTAAGCAGTCGCTATTTCCTCTGAGCCTGTGGATACTTCTGCCATTTCAGCACTAGACAGACCCTAGGCTGTGGTTTGCTCCAGGACCAGTGCTGGTATAGTCTTACAACACTCCAATTTGCCCCAAATCTGAAGTCACTATGCTGTTCAGTGTGAACTGGGGAAGTGCCTAACATGGGGTTGTTAGCTCCTACAAGCCGTCTCCTGGGCCTTTGCCAGACTCACAGGGAAGGAAAGGCCAGCACAAAACACACCAAACCCTGCGGTTAAGGGAGTTTGCCATCAGCCAACAAGACTGCCTTCCTGTGCACAAGAGAAACAGCGCCGGTACTGGGAGAGCAGGTCTTCCGTGGCTTTGCAGAGGTGAGGAGGCAGGAGCAGCAAATCCCGTTAGGGTGGGGTGGAGCTGATGCTTGCGGCTGGGCCATTTGGTCACCCGACTTCCAGGAAGCCAGGCTGGGCTTAGGATGGAAGCTTGTTGTACAAGATGGTGACGGGGACAGAGCCTAAGATGGTGCCCAGGGCTTAAGATGGCGTCTCAGATAAGACAGCACCGGTCTCCCTAACACAGCACATCCAGTGCCCTCCGCCCAACCAACACCGGTGCAGCCCGGGGCTGGGACGGAAGCTCCCGCTACGCTGGAGGGCACTGCTGTGCCTGGCGGCCATGGTGGTGCTGGCTGGGGTAGGACCATGTTGGCTGCCCAGCTGGGACCATGGAACGCCTCTGGGCACAGAAGCAGGCCCAGAGGCTCTGTCTGCAGATGCTGGCCTGGGGACAGGCAGCATTAGGATCTGCTCACTAGCCTGGCACTGAGTCCCCCCAACAGCCCTGTGACTCCTTGCTGTTCTGCCCAAGGTTGGAGGAGGGCGGCAGAGGCAGCGTCTCGGGAACTCAGGCAGACCCTCGCTGACCCACACCTGCACCTCACAGCCTCCAGGCCCAGTGCAATCTCAGGGGTGCACACCAGGCCCGCGAGAGACTGGTGGTGAGGTACAGCAGTCTGTCTCACCAGGCACAGGCTGCCTGCCTGATACCAGGCCAAGTCCAGAGGCGCCGTGGGCATTGGCCTCAGGATGGTAACCGTTAGGGTTCACCCAGCATTCGGCTTTACCAGCCCAGCACTGAGCCCCGAGAGCAGTCCTGACCCCCTGCAGTCTGCCCAAGGTTGGAGGATGGTGACCAAGGCAACCCTCTGGTCACCCACACTGGCCCCAGGCTGGTCACCCCTGCAGTTACAGGTCTCTACGAAGGCCCTGGGTGTCCACCAAGGCCACCAGAAGCCAGCAGAGACCCCCCCCCCATTCCCCATCTCCCCACCCCTGGGGGAGCACAGGGCTCAGCCTGGTGCCAGCACAGTCCGGAGACTCAGTCCGTGAGTGAGCCCCCCACTCCCCGCGCGGGGTTGGAGGTCTCGGGCTTCTTCCCGTGCCATTTACCACCCTGTAGGCACCTCGGAGCGCCCTCTCCTGGCTACTCCACGCTGGTGGAGTTTCCCTGCCTGCCAGCCGTCGGGGAAGGGGTGGCAGAGAGCAGCCAGCTATCAGGGGCGCCACAAATATTCACTCCACAAGCACGGACCTGGGGCTGCAGGGCTCAGCCCCTCGGAATGTTCTACAGCGCGTGCACCTGGTGGTGGGATTCAGTCCCCTCGCCCACTGCCTAGGGAGAGGGGGCTCTCCACGCTGCGCTCATTGGCGCAGGGGGCGGGCATCTCCTCCCTCCCCGCTTTCCTCAGTGCGATATTTCATGGGATTATCAACAGAAGAGGCGCCGTGGTCTCTCTCCTGGCTCCCCTAGCTCTTGTAGGGGCCCTCAGCCGGTCGCGTCGGAGTCTCTCCGGAAGGCGGGCGCTGCGCAGCCGTCTTGGCTCCAAGTAGCCCTTGAACTTGGTACGGAAGTGCGGCCAGCAGGTGGAAAGTTCGGGCTCCGTGGATTCCCACATAGTGGACACCCCTGTTTACCCAGCGTCCAGGTCAAGAAAGGGGGCAATACTCACATCCCAGAAATTTTTCCTGTGTGGTCTCTGGGTTCCCCCCAGTTTCCCGCGCATTTTTGCCCCCCACTCCCCCGCCCGGGCTGGGAAGAGGAGCCCGCGGCACTGCCCCACGAGTAGGAAGATGCTGCCACCTAGAGGCGGTGGGTGCGTCCCCAGGCCGGGAGCGGCGTCTCACAGGGCGCCCTGCACAGCCACCTCCAGGGGACACCCTGGAGCGGGATCCCGGTCCCATAACCCTGCCGCCACGTGGGCCCCACCCGAGACGCGAGGCTTGGCCCAGCTCCCACCCTCCTTCCTACTCAAGAGAGTTCAAAAGCCCCGGCTCTGCTCTGCCACCCAGGGCGGACAAGGGAGGAGCCGCAGCCAGAGCCCCTGGACTCTGGTTTGGGCTGGTGGTCAGGCCAGCCGGAAGTACTGCCACGTGGTGGTCAAGCCAGCAGCTTGCCCACACCGGGGTGACTCCCGGTCCCTGCGGGAACCAGCCGGGTGGCCTCAGACGAGCTCTTTATCTCGGCCGGCCTCAGTTTGGACATCTGTAAAATGGCGGGAAGGCAGGGACACGGTGCCTGTGACATGCTCAGCCCAGTGCCCGGCACGGGTTAGCCTCGGACTACGGGAGATTATCCCCGTTCTTTTGAAATCCCAGGGCTGACAACTACAGCTCTTGGGGTCTGGGGAAATGCTTTCCATTGCTGATATTTGAGAATCTACCCGCCCCCTCCCCCACGCAGTTGTATATGGAAATTTGAAACAAAAAGCATCAGCTTGGGGGCTGGCGCTGTGGCACAGCAGGTTAGAGCCCTGGCTTGAAGCGCCGGCATCCCATATGGGCGCAGGTTCTAGTCCCGGCTCCTCCTCTTCTGATCCAGCTCTCTGCTGTGGCCTGGAAAAGCAGTAGAAGATGACCCAAGTCCTTGGGTTCCTGCACCCACGTGGGAGACCCAGAAGCAGCTCCTGGCTCCTGGCTTTGGATTAGCACAGCTCCGGCCATTGCAGCCATCTGGGGAGTGAACCAGCAGATGGAAGACCTCTCTCTCTGTCTCTACCTCTCCCCGTAATTCTGTCTTTCAAATAAATAAAATAAATCTTAAAAAAAAAAAAAGCATCAGCTTTCGTGGAAAGAGAGTAAGGAATGGAATCACGCATTGGTCCTTCTTCGCCAAGCCCCTCCCCCAGCCTTACCCACCATGCACCTCCAAGGAGCTGTAGAGCCCCGGAATCCACTAACGGCAGCCACACTCTCATGGACAATGGGGACACCAAGCCACGTCCAGAGTTCCCTCGGGGCTCTTCTCTCCCTGGACCTGTCGGGGCTCAGTTCTTGGCTGGTGAGGGAAGGGACCAAAGGACCAGCCTGAGGATGATAACCTTTCCCGTCCTTCAAATCCGGGTGGGCTTCCCGGAGGAGCAGGAGGAATTCAGAAGAGTTTCTTTAACATTTATTTATTTGAAAGACAGAATGCCCGAGAGAGAGACAGGTGTAAGGAAAAAGAGGTCTTCCATCCACTGGTTCACTCCACAAATGGCTGCAACGGCCAGGGCTAAGCCGGACCTAAACCAGGAGCCAGGAACTCAGTCCTGGCCTCCCATGTGGATTTCAGGAACCCAAGCACTTGGGCCATCTTCTGCAGCTTTCCAAGATGCATTATCAGGGAGTTGGCTTGGAAGCGGAGCAGCTGGGATTCAAGCCAGCACTTTGGGAGACTGGGATGGGAGAATTCATAGCATATCAGAGAACGTGTGGTTGTGTCATCGCCGCGATGCTGATGGGGCCACTCGGGGTGCTTTCCCAGCAGTGAGGTGTGAGAAGTGCCGGGGCCTTGTTGGTGCCGGCTCTGGGTCGTATGCCCATTGCACAGGAGCCGGCTCTCTGCAGAAGTGCAGGTGCAGCAGCAAGCCCCGCCCCCTGCCGCCTCTGGCACAGATCACCGAGGAGGAGGAGGGAACCCTGGAGCTGGGCGAGGAGGGCAGAGTCTGCTCCGCTGCATGCCCCAGCCCTGTTCAAGGCGTCTCCCGTGTGTTCCGAAGCCGGCAGCAGCAATGGCAATGAGCCCACCTCTTCCTGCGGAGCCCTGCCACCACCGTGCTGGCACGCGGATGAAGCTGTGTTGGGGGACCTTACACCTTAGTCCGTGGCCGAGGCTGCTACCTGGGTGTGATGCACTTGGATTGTATCTATTTTTTAAATTGATTAATTAATTAATTTGAGGCTGAGTTAGAGACAGAGAAAAAGAGAGAAAGAGAGAGAGGTCTTCCATCTACTGGTTCACTCCCCAAATGGCCACAATGGCCAGAGCTGGGCCAATCTGAAGCCAGGAGCCAGGAG